>NW_012152519.1:907953-914894 GCF_000956105.1 Propithecus coquereli | reverse complement strand
AATGACTCCCCAGCCCGGCTCCCGGCCCCGGCACCACTGTCCTCCTGTCTGTCTCGATGAATTTGACTCCTCCAGGGACCTCAGGTTAGTGGAATTGTCAGTATTTGTCGTTCCGTGACTGGCTTATTGCACTCGGCAGAACGTCCCCAAGGTTCGGGCTACACATGTGTTGGAACTTCCTTCCCCTTCAAGGCTGAGTGATCCCGCCGTGTGGAGACGGACCATGTTCTGTTCGTCCATTCATCGCTCAGAGGACCCCTGGGCTGCTTCTGCCTTCTGGCTGCTCTGAGTGGTCTGCTACGAACACGGGTGTACAAAGATCTTTTCACGACTCTGCTTTCGATATTTCGAGTGTATTCCCAGAAGTGGGGGTGCTGCTCACGTGGTACTTCTCCTTTTAATTCTTCGAGGAACTGCCGTACTGCTTTCCACAACGACTGCCCATTTTACACTCCCTCCCCCGCGCACAAGGCTCCAGTTGCTCCGCATCCCACCAACATTTGTTGTCTTCTGTTTTTTTCTTTTTGTAGTAGCAGCCATCCTCTTCCCCCTGTTTTTGTAGATAAAGTTTTATTGGAACACAGAAACACCCATTCACATCTATGTTGTCCACGGCTGCTTTCTGGCAGAGCTTTGTCCTTTCACGAGGCCACTTGGCCCACGGAGCCTAACGTATTTACCAGCTTGTCCTTTCCAGAAAAAGGTTGCCGGCCCCTGACCCGTGCAGATTCCTCAGTAGAACCCCTGGACCTGTGGTGGCTTCTCAGACACCCCAGGATATCCGAGGGTCACATCAAGAAAGTTAGCTTGATTAAATCACGACACGTTGCAGACCTATAGCAAAACCCACATTGTACCCTATAAATGCGCACAGTTATGATTCATTGATCAAAAATAATATTAATCATACATTTTAAAAAAAGAAAATAAGAAGTCAGTTATATAAGCTTGTCACCACCAGCTGTCCCAGGCTGACGAGGAGGACATCCACTAACTAACCAGAGGGTCAAGCAGGTGCTGCTGACTCTCCGCCTGTGGCCTCTGTTACCTGCACCCCCTGCAGCCAGGGACAGTCCGAGAGAGCCGAGAGCAAGGGGTCCCGTGGGTGTGGGAGTCAGTGCACACAAGTGCACCTTCCGTGGGTGGTCCTGGGGTAGCCTCCTGTGGCTGTGGCTCCCAGGGGCCTCGGCAGAGGGAGCACCCGGTCCTTCTCACCCTTTCCTTACCCTCCCTCCTCCCTCTCTCCACTTCCCTACTGTCCACGGTGCTCCCTGGCTCACCTGGGCGCTACCCGTGCCCAAGTCCTATCTCCGGTTGGCTCTTGGGGTGGCCAGTCTACGCGCTGCCTGGTGCCTATTCTCTCCTGGGCTGGTTGCTCTCCCGTGGACACAGTTAACATCTGCTTTGCTTCTCACGTCAGCGTCTTCACCCTGAAAGCGTCTCCCCGGGCAGCCAGCGGTAGGCAGAGCCAGCGGTGGGGCAGACAGGGGTTTACTGAGGCCTGAAACTTGTTCAATTTTGAATGCTCTCTCTAAGAAAAATTATGTTTGAATATACCTGTTTATTCACAATGAGAAAATAAATTATGAACTTTACAAATTTTAAAAACTTGAGAAATATCACGAATATGGAAAAACTAGGTCAATAATGTCATTGTCTTATTCAACCACCTGACACAGCCATGGTCTTGTGTCCCCACATCACAACACGGAATAGCTGGCCCAGTAGGTGCTGGAGAACTTGGGGCCATTGCTGTATAGGTGAGCCAGCTGCTGTGGGCTGAGTTGTGTTCCCCCAAAATTCATGTTAGGGTCCTAACCCCAGTACCTGGAGACGGGGTCTCTAAAGAGGTGACTGAGGTAAAATGAGGTTGCTAAGGTGGCCCTAACCCGATAGGACTGGTGTCCTGTGAGAAGAGGAGAGCAGGACACAGACACACACAGAGGGAGGACCACAGGCAGACACGGAAGCAGGCAGCCGTCTATGAGCTGACGGGGGAGCCTCAGAAGGCACCTGCCCCGCGACACCTCGACCTTGGACTTCCAGCCTCAGGAGGCCTGCGCACCAGCAGTAGCGGAACCACACGGGGAAGCGGCTGCGATCGCAGGATCTGCCCCACCGACGCAAACCGCAGGCATCCCCAGCCAACTTCCTCTCGCCGGATCCTGATGCCATGCCACTCTGCCAACGCTGGAGCCAGGGCCACGGGCCTGTGTGACCAGGAACTCGCGCAGAAGCAGAGGCCGTGAGGGGCCCCGCAGCTTCACTTCCACTGGCGTCCTGGGGAGGCCCTCGGCCCTGGTGTCGTGAGGGACCCAGTTCCGGGCGGATCGCCGTGGGATTCTCTGCTTCCCTGGCAAGGCACCAGCCAGACGCCGGGCGTCAGGTAGCTGTGCCTCTCGGATCTGCCGATGTCATCCCAGCCGTAACCGGGTCTGGCCACCCGCTTTCCCCAAAACCCCAGGGTTCTCTCAGAGAGTCCTTGGTCTTTTCTGATACTCACACGACTTACGGGATGCTCAGAAGATGACGATGTTACAAAAGCTCTGGTGGAATTGCAGAGGTGTGGCTCTCTGTGAGGCCTATGAAATGAGGAAAAGGGAGAAAGGTTGGTTTTAAAAAATGCCGTGGAAGTAGAGGTCAGAAATCCAAGAGCACAGGAACAGAATTACAATAACCGCAGCCCACATATTTGCATTCTACAGAGCACTGTCGCAGGCTGAGGGTGTAAACAGATTCACAAAGCGTGCTTAAATGCATTAGGCTTGGGGGGACTATTATATCTTCCTAATGTAATCTCCATTTTACAGGCTCGGAGAGATCAGATAACTGCCCACGTCGGGAAGCTCCTCGAGAGACCAGAGACGGATGTGGCCTCTTTCCTCCAAATGTTCCTCCCACGTCTGCACGGCTCAGCGGGGCGTCCACGGGGCAGACGGGCAAAGCGGGGGCAGGCGGGACAGGTGTCCAGAAACGAGCCCCAGGAGTCGGACAGCCCACTCCCCGGGAGGACAGGCCTGGAGCCAGGGCTGGGAGGTGCAGGGAGCAGAGCCACAGCCCCGGGCTTTGACCCCAGCAGGGGATCGGCAGTGAGCCGGTCAGATGGGCTTTGGGCTGAGGAGTTCAGCACTGTCCAGCCGGTCGGCCCTCGGGGCAGCTGCCTGGGTCACCAAGCTCCCACCACAGTCTTCCCTGGACCGTCCCACATCCCCGGAGCCCTGCCACACGCAGCCCCGGATCTCGACCGACTGCAGACTACCCTGCCGAGCTGAGGAACGACATCCTCAATGGCCGTGTGAAGTCTCCACGGGGTGAGTCTCAGGTACCACAGCTCAGCTCTGCCACGTCCAGGTGGGCGTCAGCTCCCCCACCTTCTTCTCCGTTGGCTGTGGGGTCCCTGCTGGGAGATGCCATCACCGCCCAACCAGTGGCTCCTTCCAGGGACCTGGGAGGTCCCCTGGGCCCCTTCATCCCCCTGACCCCACACCTGCGCCTCTTCAGAGCTCGCCCGTTTCACCTCCAAGTGTGTCTCTGCCGTGTTTTAACTTCTCTTCCTCTTCACAGCCAGCCACAGCAGTGCATTCCGTAGCTGCTGTTAAACGGGCACGAACCCCTGTACATGTTGCCGATCACGCTCAGTAAATTTCCTCTTGCTTCTTACTCTTCTCCCTCTAGACCATCTGTGCGGAGGCTCCGTCACCGCCGGGTGCGCACCTCGTGCATTGCCTGCGGCTGGGAGCCCCGCCACCTTCCCCTGCACACCCCTCTCACGACGGACAGCCAGTGAGCCTCCAAATCCCACCACCATGGACACCTTCTCAATGGAAGACTTCCTGCGTGTCCGCAGATGGGTCAGTGGCCCCTGGAAAGGAATGGCTGAGTCACAGGTGCTCCCATTTCTGTGGGGTTGTTTGTCTTTCCTCTTGACTGGTAGAAACTAGTATATAGTCTGGATATGAGTTATTTGATGGTTACATACATCATGGTCTAAATCCATGTGCCCCCCCCCCCCAATTCATATGTTGAAACCACAACCTCCAGTGTGGCTGCATTTGGGAATGAGGCCCCTTAGGAAGTGGTAAAGTTAAGTGAGGTCATGAGGATGAGGCCCTGAACTGATGGGATTAGTGTCCTTGTCAGAAGAGACAATAGAGATTTCTTTCTCTCTCTCTCTGCTCACGCACCAGGGAAAGGCCACATGAGTTCACGGTGGCGAGGCGGCCACCCACAAGCCAGGAAGAGCCCTCACTAGGAGCTGACGGCGCTGGCATGCGGATCCTGGACTCCCAGCCGCCAGAACTGTGAGCAGACGATGTCTGTGGTTTAAGCCCCTGGCACATGGTGTTTTGTTACAGCAGCTTGGGAGGACGGAGACACCTGTGCTGCAAACATCTCATAATCCCGCCTTTATCACGGGGTCTCTTGTGTGACTATTTTACAAGATGATCTTAAAAGCAATTTCTTATTCTAATGTGGTCAAATGTATCAAATCTCTTTTTTTATGGTTTGTTTTCTGCATCTTGTTTAAGAAACTTACTTCCCTATCTGATGTCCTGTGGATAGTCCCTCTGTTTTCCTTGAAAGGAAATTGCACTGTTGGTTTTTCACAGGTGGGCGTGTAATCCATCCGAAATGTGCTCTGTGTGCGTGACACAGAGGAGCACGCTTCTCCAAGCCCCACGGCATTTCTACCCACCGGAGAGCGCCCCACGGGCGGCCCCCAGCCTCTCGCTCCCTCCGCCCTCCCCGGAGGGCAGTGGAAGCGCCTGTCGGGTTGGCACACACAGGAGACAGCTTTGGTTCCCAGTTCAGCAATTTCTTTTTGGCTTCATGAGCAGTTCCCTGCGTACTCTGTCTGCTCCTGGGCGGCTCCGCGCCTGCCCCGAGGCGGCCTGCGGTCCCGAGCTCTCTGGGACTGCACAGAGGCCTGGGTGGTTCCGGATGCAGTTAGCAGAACCGCCGGTTCTGTGCTCAACCCGCATCCTCCATCTGAGCCCTCAGCGACCATGAAGGTGATATTTCGGACTGTCACAGCGCCTGGGGGCCATAGCTGGTTTGTTTCCACGTGCCCAGAAGCCGGGAGAGAAGAAGGGTGCTGCTTTCTGTGTCCTTCAAAAAGGTTCCCCCAGGCGGCGTGAAATAGCAACATGATCTAACTTTTTCACGAGGAGACTGTCTCTTACCCCTCTGGTCTCAACAGGGGCTTGTCCCACGCCGGGTCCCCGGGTGTGTCTGGTGTCGTCTCTGGCGCCAGGGGTCTGTCTTCCTCCCACATCCCAGAGACTGGAGCTTCCGTCTCAGCAGCTGAGGAACATCCGCCTCTTCTGTTTCTTCTCTTTCAAGATATTCTCGACGATTAAATCCCAATGCCTTATTCGTCCATAGAAGTCTCAGAATAGGTTTGTTAAATTTTATGAAAAATCTTATTTAGGTTTTTATTGAAATTGCATTGACTTTATAGATTAATTTGGGGAGGATTGACGATTTTTACGATATCGTGTCTTTCTTCTCTATTTATCTAGGTTGCCTTTCATTTCCTTTACCAACGAAAGTTAGTTATCTTTGTGGACATCTTGCACATCTCTGGTGGGATTTAGTCTCAGTAGCTCGTACTTTTTTCCTCCCGTAAATGATATATTTTTAAAGTAATATATTTTGTTACTGCTTGTTGCCGGACCAAAGGCACGCTGCCGATTTTGGGGGCCGGACCGCGTGAGCAGAAGCCGTGCGGAGCTATCTATACTCTGAGTCTGCTTCGCTCTCTGGAGTTTGTGTGTTGTCAGGAGTAGCAGCTGCGGATAGTGATGGCTTCGTTTCTCCCTTTTCAATCCTTGTAACGTTTGTTTATTTCGTTCGTGTCTTGCCGCGCTGGTCGGGACCTCGGGCACGACGCTGAATACAGATGCGCGTCCTCATCTGCTCCTGACTTCAAAGCAGCTGCGCCGCTGCGTCTCGCAAACAATGTCTGCCACGTGCGTTCCGAGACATGCATTTGATCACGGTGGCTTTCATGACCCACAGTAAAAAGACAAAACAAAACAACCTTTTAATTCAGTGACCAGCACCCATATACGTGTGCAAACAGGCCACTGGAGCAGACGCTACCCCAGGTTTTATGTATCTTGACTACATCTGACTTGTTCTGGCAGTTTCCATTCCATTCCATTCCATTCCATTCTAATCATTTTCTTTCATGAAATGTGCTAAATTCTATGGCATTTTCTCTCATCAAAAATTATCACAACTCTATAAAGTACGGCAACCCACAGTTTAAAAACAAAAACAACATTGCTCTAGCAGGTTTATAAGGTGAGGAAATTTTCTTCTACCTGTAGGACATTTATTTCATTTTGCTTTTTAGTCATGAACGGGGGTAGGTGTGACGTGTGAGACAGGGGCTGAGAATCTGGTCCCGGGTTGCTGGAAGGTGGCACTGTCCCCTGCTGAGGGGCACGGTGGGCGTGCAGATGCCAGTGGGCAGTGGCTGTAGCAGCCTGGTGTTCGAGGGGAGCCCAGGCTGGACACGGGTCCGACTCTGTCCCTTCCCACGCCTGTCATCATTGTAACCACACTTGCGCTTTCTCGCAGGTGGCCGGGTCCCTGCCGCGAGCGGGTGCGCTCTCCAGCCTCTCACGTGGAGCCAGTCTCACGTGTCCTGGGGGGCTGTCACCCTTGTGCAGGGTCTGCGCTCTCCGGACTGGCGGGGGAGGGCTGCTCCAGGGCGGGTTTGCGTTTGCTGCTGCTGAAGTTTTCAGAGGAATTTCTGGACCACGCTGATGACGTGAACCTGAACCACAGCCCACGGGAGGCTCAGCTCCAGCCTGTTTGTTGCTCAGATTTTGTTTTTGTTTTTCATCCAGAACCCTGGCAGAGGTGTCTGAACTTCCTCACCTCGCCCCACACAGATGGGGGTCGGCAGCATCACCGCATTTGCAACCGCT
>NW_012152519.1:906781-907678 GCF_000956105.1 Propithecus coquereli | reverse complement strand
ACCTCACCTGTCTGCCTCACCTGCCCAACTTCACCCTGGAACAGCAGCCTTAGCTCAGGGCTTCTCATACTGGCTTTCAATTCTCTCTTCATACTTGAGACCAGGAGATTCCCTTTCTTTTTTGGAAGCTCATATACGCACTTAAAATATTATGTATTTCTGTCATATTTTATCCAGCACACCTGGGGATAATTACTGGAGTTATTTGTTCTGCCACCTTGGCAGAATCACAGCTCCTGCAGGATAACCTGTCTAAACATAGACACACCTACATACTCCCTTGCTTAACACTTTTCTGGGTTTTCCCTTTGTCCTGGGGACCCACCCACCTGCCACCCTCTCACTCTCTCTGCTCCCACCCGCCGGGACCCAGGGTCTCCAAGTGCCCTCGGGCTCTTCTAACCTCCTGCTCCCCCCACCCACCTGGCCTCACCTACTGCAGCTGGTTCTTCACCAGGTCAAAACTTCTCGTTCCTTAGATCTCATCTGGGCTGCCATTTTCTTGGGAAAACCACGCCTGTCCACGTAGACTGGCCTGGTTCCTGTTTCTTCTGCTGCGACTTTCGCCACGCTCTGTCCTCTTCCCAGAGCACTTACAAAATTACTTTCTAATAATCTATGGCTGTGGGCGTCCGCAGTTTAACAACTGCCTGTGATAGCTCGTGGTTTAAAGTCTGTCCCACCCACCAGGCTGCGCGCATCAGAAGGGGCATTTCACTCCGCACCGCACCCCTGCCCGGGGCCGTGGTCGCAACACACTAAGTGCGTGTGTTTGTGCACGAAGGAGCGAGCACCGCGCAAACCTGAGGACGAGCTGCTCAGCGTGGAGAGAGCTCAAAGCTTTATTGAGATTACGGTTCATATTCCACAAATCTCTTCCTTTTAATGTGAATTTTC
>NW_012152519.1:833178-906448 GCF_000956105.1 Propithecus coquereli | reverse complement strand
AGTTGTCCAGGTAATTTCTTTCTATTTTTAGTAGAGACGGTGTCTCGCTCTTGCTCAGGCTGGTCTTGAACTCCTGATCTTGAGCGATCCTCCCACCTCGGCCTCCCAGAGTGCTAGGATTACAGGCAGAAGCCACCATGCCCGGCCGATGTGTCACCTTTTTAATGCAGTCGTTCCCTCATCCCCCGGCAGCCACCAGGTTTCCGTCTCTGTGAATTTCCCAATTCTGGACATTTCATAGAAATGGAATCGTATGATATGTGGATTTTTGCGTCTGGATCTTTCCCCATAGCATAATGTTTTCCAAGTCCATGTCGTAGCGTGTATCAGAACTTCATTCTTGCTTGTGCCTGGGTAATATTCCATCACATCGACACACTATATTTGTTTCTCCATTTGTAGGTTGATGGGCATTTGGATTGTTTCTGCTTTTTGGCCCCACGAATAGCGCTGCTGCGGACACAGGACAGCTGCGAGTGCGAACCTGGATGCTGCCGCTGGTCGCTGTGCCTCAAGCGTTCCCTCCCTTCAGAGCTGTGTTTGCGGGGAATGTTCAAACCTCGTTTAGAATCACGATGACATTCTGGGCCTGACTTTTCGGCAGTCACGGGCATATGAAAGCCCACGTTCAGAAAATCAATGTTTGGGCTGAATAGTAAATATTGATAAGCGTACGAACAATAACATTTTCTATTGTCAATGCAAGGAATCACATTTTTCGTCACATGCTTTTCTTAAGTCGGGGCATACTTTAGTTGACTTTCTCATGGGAGTAGCATGAGGCCTGGCCCTCTCGCGGCTGATGTCACCTGACGTGGACATGGGATGTGCGTGTGGATATAGACAGGATGGGCAGAACCCTAACTCTGCTTCCCCGGCGGCCGCCCTGTGAACTCAAATGCTGATCGGGGTACGGCTGCGAAGGGGTTTGGCAGGTACCATTAAGGTCAACTCACCGGCTAACCTGAAGCCAGGGAGTTTGCCTGCATTTCCTGGTGGGTTCAGTGTAACCACATGGGCCCTTCCAAGTGGAGGAGGAATTCACGGAAATGTGGCAGAAACCAAAGCAGGAGAGGGGACGTGCGGGAGGGACTGACTGACTGCTGCTGGCAGAGAGCTCGCGGAGGCACTCGCAGCGGGGAGGCCGGTGAGGAAGCGGGGCCTCTTGCAAAGGGAAACCAAGATTCGGCCAAAACCCAAGGGAGCTTGGACACAGGGACTCGTCCAGAACCCTCAGACCATCCAGGCCCACCTGGCTACGCCCTGACTCTGGCTGAGGGCCCCACCGAGCCCACCGTGCCTGGACGCCTGACCTGCAGGACCACAGTGGGCGCTGGTGCACACCACTCAGGGGCGGTGCTGTCGCAGCGGTAACATGGCAAGTGCACACGCGTGTGCTGCGAGTTTCTGTGCTAGGTTATAGGTCATGTGTCATGCGCTGCTGGGAGCACGTGTATTCTATAGGATATAGCATTTGTCATGCACCCAATTATTTGCATGCATGCACACACACACACTTATGCTGCCCCCATGTTATCTCCGCTCCCTTCCCCTTCTTCCCAGTTGCCCTGGGTTGGGTGGACGGAGCTGGGATCGTGCCACGAGGACACGCAGCTGCAGGGGTGCAAGCCGGTTCATTTGTGGCACGTAAGATAATTTCATCCTCGAGGCCTTTTCGAATAATACAAATACGCAGTTGACAATGAGAAGGTGACGGAGCACGTGAGATTTCGCTGTGTGCTGCGGATTGGTGGCAGGCACCATGTTAGGAAGTTCGACGATGTGTGTCTTTTGCCTGCTTAGCTATAGAGAGTCAGGCTTGTTGTCTACGAGACCAGGGGTGAATCAGAGGTTTGCCATTAGATATTAAACCACTAAAAAATTAAATGTAAATGATGAGGTCTATTATTAATAACGAGGAATCCAGGATAGTATAAAAGAAGTGGTTATATACTATAATTCTTTTTTTTTCCTGAAAGATCTCTCCTTTCCAGCAACACTAGAATGTTGGTGGCCCATTCCGGAAACAAACTTCTTCTCACCGCAATAGCCTTGACCTTGCTCTCCCTGCTGCTGGCAAGGTGCACTCTGGTTTCTCCCTTCACTTGGCCAACTCCTTTGCACCCTTAGATTCTCTTCAGATGCCCCTTCCTCCAGGAAGTCTGTTCTGCTTGCTCAAGTGGCGCTGGAACGTCTCGGGCCGTGGCCCTGTGTTCCCCTCTGCCTCCCCCGCTGCGCCAGGGGTAATTGTGTGTGTAGAGTACGCATTTCTCTCACCATCTTCTCTCTCCAGAGCCCGCTGGTGCGAAGTGGCCTATACTATGAACGACTGGGGATGAACGGATGTGTGACTGGTCGTCCAAACCAGGCCTGCTGAGCAGGAAGAGGGCGCCTTAGCAACCCTGCGGGGACCACAGGTCTGCCCTGCCACCATCCTGGGCAAACTGAGATGCAAGGTCACTCTACACGATGACAAGAAGCTCAGAGGACAACGAGGTGACACGCTGGCATGATGCCTCCAACAGCGGTGCTGGCTGGCAGGAATTGGGTCTTGTATGGAGGTCAGTTGGTCACTTTACAGCCATTGGGTTTGAAGATGATAGTCGAATAGTAACCGATAATGGCATACTCTGCAAATTTTAAGTAATAACATTTTGGGAAAGGGCCTGACTTTGGGAAAACTTTGCACACTCATGAGAATGCAGATACGTAGTTTTATTGTATTGTTTGCCCCAAATTTGCAGTGATCCACAGGCTGCTCAGGTCTGTGAGCACTTGGCAGACTACAGCTTGTGGACCAAAGCTGTTCGTCATCTGTCCCACTGCCCATTTTTGCATATAAAGTTTTATTGGAACACAGCTACATTCATTCGTGTACTGCTTTCTAATCACAGTGGTAACCTTGAGTTGTTGTGACAGGGACCCGTATGGCCAGAAAAATGGGAAATATTTACGAACTGATCCTATACAGGAAAAGGTTGCTGACCCTGCCGTAGGCGATACAAACCTCTGGGTTTGTATGCAGATGCAAAAGCATCTTTTTATGTATTACAACACCTGCCTAGTGTGAGCCAAGGCAGCCTCAGCAACCGCAGCAGATACTAATTAGGTACAGTGGCCTAAGCAAATCACCTGCCCATTCCTGCCTCAGTTTCCTCATCTGTCAAACACAGATAGTACCACCCTCTTGGTCTGCCACGGAGCCTGCTGGGGTGGTCAGTAGATGATGGTGTGAGCACACGTGTAATGTGTGGCACGCTCCACAAAGGCAGTGCCCCAGTGGGCCCCAGGGAGGAGGTGTGCAGGCCTCAGAGAGTCCAGTCAAACTCCAAACCACACAACTGCATGTAAGAGCTCTCTGATTCCAACCACTGCTAAAAGCAAAGTTTTCAGAAATCCTTTGTTCAAGCAGCAGGTTTGAATTTACCAATGGCTGAATTTCCCTGTGGGAAGCAGGGCTAATTGTGAAATGGCTTTGGAGTTAAATGTTCAGTTATTCTCAAAGACTGAGGTGTGATTTGCATTTGAAATGCGTCGTGCTGACTGATTGTGAATGCTTGGAGGGTTGGTTTTAAGACTTGCAGGCTCTTAGTAGCGTTGCGTAATTTTCTGTCTCTGAGAGGCTCAGCACCCTTGGGGGCCTGGAGAAACTGTCTCTGGCGGCCCCACTTGCTGGCAGGTCTAAAGACAGTCCCTGACTCAGAGATGGGGAGAAAGAAAGCTGGAAATAAAGACGCATTGCTATGTGCACACGAACTATTTGTGAAGAATTCTGAGTCTTTTGGAGTAAAAATCAATTTATGAAGAAAAAAAAGTCCAGCCACAGAAAGCGGCTCTCCATTCTCCCTCCGGTCGTGTTTGCATAGAAAGCGAGCTCCCCAGTTGCGCCGTGTAAAGAGCGCAGATTAACACCTGGTTTGTGCGCTTTTGTGCGTTCCACTTCCAGAGATGCTTAAATGAATTGCTTAAGTCAATTTATCTTTTAATTTATTAGAATTTTTTTTAAAGCCACTGTATGTTTTTAAGGCGGAGAACCTCTGAACCTTGGGGTGGAACCGTAGCTGGGGGGCCTGTCGCACAGGTATCCGCAGGCGTGTAAACCTGTCTCGGCACGCGCCGCCTCTCGCAGGCTGGCCCCCCGTGCGGCAGAGCGACTGCCCGTGCACCGACCACAGGGCGCCCTGCATAGATCTGGATTCACTTCCTGGCAACGTGACCTTCACAAGTTACCCAACTTCTCTGTGCCTCAGTTTCCTCCTTCATACAATGTGCTGGACACCTCATGAGCTGTTGTGAGGAATGAACGGGAAAACCCATGTAAAAGTGCTAAACAGAAGCACCTACTATGTGCCAGGCCCTCTGTTCATCTCTTCTTTACTCCATTTAACGCCCCACACCCCATCACACAGGACACTTGAAGCGGGGCTGTGCCGCCTTGGTCCCCGTGGGCCCGGAGCCTGGCACGCAGTAGGCCTTCGGGAAGCTGGGTGAGGCTGAAGTGCGCCGGCTGCTGGTGTGTTCTCACGTGCGGTGACTCAGGACCTCTGCACTGAGGTCACACTTAACCTAAGTCTCTTTGGGAGCAAAGCTAGTTCAGAGAGGAGTTGGTGGGTCCCTACAAAGCCAAGTGACATTAATGTTTTTTAATTTATTTTCAGTGGACACAAATCGTATGTCCTTATGGTGTACGACATGATGGTTTGAAATATACGCACACGTGCAATGGCTCAGTCAAGCCAACCGACACACGCGTTACCTCTGTGAAAGTTGTCAGACTCAAAACAGAGTCACCTGCGTTGAAAACCCTGCCAAATGGAGCCAGGGAAGGCCACGCGGAGAGGTGCTCACGCACGTGTGCCTGATGACAAGAGCTGTCGCAAAAGACTGCAAAAACCACAACCTCGCACAAAGAAATACTTCTTCAGGCACATCTGCCCAGCAGCCGCCTGCCCACCTCAGACCGGCACCAGCCCTGTCATGGGTCCTGTAGCCAGAGAGAATCGTCCCACACAATCACGTCACCCGCCTCCTTTTCCCTGTAAAACCATCGTCTTCCTTTGTGCATACGCATTCCCATTGCGACGCTCATTCCCGAATAATCCCATTTTCTATTAGGGAGCCTCTGTCTGCTACTCAGGCTGACTGACACCTCACATACTTACTATTTCTGTGGTGAGTACACTCAGCATCCACTCTCTTAGCCATTTCCAAGTGTACGACGCAGTGCTATTAACTGTAGTCACCATGCCCTAGGATAGATCTCCTGAACTTTTCCTCCTATCTCACTGAACTTTCAAATCCTTTGACCAACACCTCCCCCAAAACCTCCCTCCCCAGCCCCTGGCACCCAGTGGCATTAATTCTTAACCCTCGACTGCCCGGGATGGGCTTGGAAAGCGTAAGTTAGATGCTTCCTGGGCCTGTTTCCTTTCATCAAGAATGACCCTGTTTGGCCGGGCGTGGTGGCTCACGCCTGTAATCCTAGCTCTCTGGGAGGCCGAGGCGGGAGGATTGTTTGAGCTCAGGAGTTCGAAACCAGCCTGAGCAAGATCGAGACCCCGTCTCTACTAAAAATAGAAAGAAATTAATTGGACAACTAAAATATATATAGAAAAAATTAGCCGGGCACAGTGGCACATGCCCGTAGTCCCAGCTACTCGGGAGGCTGAGGCAGGAGGATCGCTTGAGCCCAGGAGTTTGAGGTTGCTGTGAGCTAGGATGATGCCACGGCACTCTAGCCTGGGCAACACAGTGAGACTCTGTCTCAAAAAAAAAAAAAAAAGAATGACCCTATTTAGTGCTGTTCATGGTAGGGTCTTGAGAGTGTTTGCCAACAATGAGGCCATGGGCTCTTTGAAGGGAGGATGTGACCCTTTCTTCTTTTTTGTTTGGGTGGTTTTTGGTGCCCTTAGACCTTGGCTAGCAGTGGGCTGGGCACAGATCACATGCTCGTGGCACGATTATTAAATTGGTTCCAGCTCCCTCAGCAGGTAGGAGAAGACGGTGTGGGTGTGGGGAGAAGGGGATGGGGACTCCCCCAGGTCGGTGCAGGGCTGGAGGCTGACCCCAGGCTCCCACTCGTCTCTGCCACCTGCCATGGTGCTGAACAAGGCCAGTGAGGCGTGGAACGTGTGGGCTGGGACAGCCTCTGCCCCACCAGCCACCACACACATGCCGGTGCTTGCTCGGGCCTCCCGCGGGTCTCTGGCCACTCTTCCCCCTAGTCCCCCACCACCCAGTCGCCAGTGAGTTCCTCGGATCCAGACCTTGGGGGCCTGCTCTCCTCATGTGACACCACCCCAGTAAGCCCACCCCCACCCCTTCCCGGTTCTGTTACACATCAGACACTGACCCAGGTGGGCACAAAAGGACCCCCCAAATGAGAACAAGTAGAGGCTAGTCACTCAGAACTTGCTATAACAAGGGAGTCGGCCACCATCACCTGTGTTTGGCGGAGACTCAAAGGCAGGCAGGAGAGTGGAGAGCTCCAGGGTGGAAGAGGGAAGGCTCTGGGTGTGTCCCGATGGAGGATGCTGGCCTGGGGGAGCTGGAGGCGCTGACCAGAAGCAGGTGTCCCGTGGGATTGGGTGGGGGGCATAGTTGGCTTTGTCTGGTTGTTCCTGAGTCAGAAGCAGGAACAAAAATTAGGGAAACTGTCAGTAACTAATCCAGTTCTGGCCATTTTGGGGCTGGCTGCTGCAGGTTGTGGGTCAGAACTCTATTTCCAAGTGTGGTCTGGCCATTGGCCATTTGCATACTCTGTCTAATGGCTCACCGATGCAGAGGTCCACCCCACCTGGCCCACCTGAGCTTCATACAGGTCTCTATTGCCTCGTGTCAGCTCCCCTGGGATGCTCCCAGGTGCCTTACAGTCAGCAGCTTCTGCCATCTTTCCTGACCTGAATGCTTGTGTCCCCCCAAAACTCATGTGTTAAAATCCTCATCCCCAAGATGGTGGTATTAGGAGGCCTTGGGGAGGTTATTAGGTCATCAGGGTGCAGCCCTTATGAACATGATTAGTCCCCTTTTAAAAGAGGCCCCATGTCTTTTGCCCATTTAAAAAATTGGATTATCTGGATTTTTGCTATTGAGTTGTTTGAGTTCATTATGTATTCTGAATGTTAACCCCTTGTCAGATGCACAGTTTGCAAATACTTTCTCGTATTCTGCAGGTTTTCTCATTGCTTTACTGATTATTTTCTTTGCTGTGCAGAAGATTTTTAGTTTGATGCCATCCCTTTTGTCTATTTTTGCTTTTGTTGCCTGTGCTTTTGATATCTGATTGAAAAATATCCCTGCCCAGACCAATGTCATGGAGATTTTCCCCAATGTTTTCTTCTAGTAGTTTCATAGTTTCAGGTCTGACATTTAAGCCTTTAAATCCATTTAGTGTTGGGGTTTGTACATGCCGAGAGAGAGAATGGTCTAGAAGACATACAGATGGCCAACGGATACATGAAAAAATTCTCAACATTACTAATCATCAGAGGAATGCAAATCAAAATCCAAACTAGATATCACCTCACCCCAGTTAGAATGACTATTATCGAAAAGACAAAAAACATCACAAATGCTGGTGAGGATACGGAGAAAAGGGAACTCTTTTACACTGATGGTGGGAATGTAAATTAGTACAGCCATTATGGACAATGGGATGGAGTTTCCTCAAAAGACTTACACAGAGCCACCACATGGTCCAACAATCCCATTATTGGGCATATGTCCGAAGGAAATGGAATTGGTGTGTCGAAGAGAACGCCTGTACACCCATGTTTATTACAGCGATCTTCACAACAGCCATGATGTGCAATCAGCCTAAGCGCCCATCTGATGACAAATGGACCAAGAAAATGTCATGTATACACACACCCTACGGAATACCATTCAGCCACACAGCAGAGTGGAATCCTGTCACTGTGGCAACACGGATAAACCTGGAGGACATTATGCCAAGTGAAATAAGCCAGGCATGGAAAGACAAACACGCACGAGCTCATGTGGAATCTAAAAGAGTCGATTTCCTAAAAGTAAAGAGTAGAACAGTCGGTACCAGAGGCTGGGGCTGGGGGTTGGGCAGGAGAGGTTGGTAACAGGGTGCAAGCAGTTATAGTGACACAAGAAGAATAATTTTCGGCGTTCTGTTACACGGTAGGGTGACTTCAGCAAGTAACAATGGATTGTATATTTCAAAATAGTTAGACGATTTTGAAAGTTGTCATCACGAAGAAATGATACATGCTTAAAGCGAGAGCTGTGCAATTGCCCAGAGTTGATCATTATGCTATGCATTCACGTATGGAAACATCACATTGTGCCCAATAAATATGTAAAGTTGTGTGTCAATTATACATAAAAAATTAATAAAACGAAAGGAGGCCGGAGAGCTCCCTGACCCCTTCCTCCAGGTGAGGACACGTAGGCGGCATCATCTGTGAGCCAGGAAGGGGGCCCTCCCCAGACACCGAGTCTGCTGTTGATCTTGAACTTCCAGCCTCCAGAATGGTCAGAAATAAATGTCTGCTGTTTATAAGCCACTGGGGCCATGGCATTGGGTTGTAGCAGTCCCCTTAGGGGACTAAGACACTTCTCCTCCCCCCAGTGTCCACGGCTCAGTGAAGGCCCCCACCCATCCATTGTCCTGGACCAGACACTCTGCCCTCCCCTCTTCCCATTCTCCCCCCAGCCATTCAACACAGGCCCTGCTGATCCCTCCCGGAGATATCTCCTGATCCCGCCCCTCTCTCCTTGCCCACTGCCACCGTCACCACCCACAGCCTAACATGACTCCCACCTGCCGGGCCTCCCCGCCCAGTCTGCACCCTCGGTCTGGTCCCCCGGCTGCGGGTGGGGGAATCCCCAAGTGCAAACGGGCTGCTGACGTCCTGCCCTCCCTCCAAGCCCTTCAGCCCTGCACTGGCTGCTGGCGCTCTAGCTCAGGAACTTCAGCCATGAGGGCTGGAGGGTTGGGGCAGGAGGAGGGGTGCCCTGAGGTGCTGCTCCCCACTGTTTTGATGTGGATGATGGGCCGATGTAGATGTTGTAAATGACAATGACTCCTACTCCTCCTTCAAGTAGCAGCTTGGAAGGTCACTCTCTGGGAGGCCCCTACCCTATCACTCTGCCCCCAGCCCCCTGCTCTGCCATGGGAATACTCGGGAGGCAGCATCGTGACACCCACCTTGCTGTGACACTCGTCTCCTGTGTCACGCTGCAAGCTCCCTGTGCTCAGGCAAGTCCTGTTCACCACTGAAGCCCCAGCCGCTGGCACGGGCAGCAATAGAGGAGCTCGGCAATTACCTGTTGAACACGTGGAGACGGTTTCCCCCTCTACACACTGTGACTGACACCTCCCCCCTGCCAGGGTCACAGCCAGGATTGGGCGAGGGGCATTGAGCACGTCGGGCAGGTGACGATCCACTGGCGAGTATCGTGACCAAGACCCCCCACGCCATGAGCAGCCTGCGCCTGGCCTGGCCAGGTGCCCACAGTCTGCAGAGCCACAGCAGCCGCCACTGGTGTATGGATGGGGAACGTGCCCCGGAGTAGAGCCAGGACCAGCTGTCTGGAGGAGGGACGGGCACCAGATTGGGAGCCTGGAGACGGCTCCAGCCCCAGCTGTGCCGGTCATGACCGTGAAGAGGAGGATCCGCTCTGGGCAGAGGGCGGCGTCTGCCCTACAGCGGGGAAGGGAGGGCCAGACAAGTGCAGTACAAAAAAATTCTGCTGAGTGCAGTGCTGGGTGACATTATTCCCCTGCGAGTGTAGATGCCATTATTATCGTGTTTCAGATTTTTGCAGTCAGGTAAAATTCACAGAACGACAATTAGCCATTTGCAAGTGTGCAGTTTAGTAAGTACATTCACAGTGTCGTGTAGCCGTCACTTCTGTCTAGTTCCCAAACATTTTCGCCACCCTGCACCGTTAGCGGCCACTCCCCATTTCCCCTCCCCCAGTCTCTGGCAACCGCTCAGCCAGCGCCTGTCTCTAGGTGTGTCCCTGTTCTGGGCGTTTCATGCAAACAGACTCATGCCACACGTGGCCATCTGTGCCTGGATTCTTTCACTCAGCACACTGGTTTCAAGGTTCATCCGAGTCGTAGTATGAGCCAGAACGTTGTTCCTCTCATGCCCGGGTGGTACGATGGGTGGCAACCTGCTGTCCGTTCACCGCTGGCAGCCATAGGCGTCGGGGCTGCTCCGCCCTGGCTTGTGCGCAGTGTCACAGGTGCTACTTTCACAGTATAACGAAGACTACGATGAAGGTGCAGCAAGCTCCCTCGGAGTCCCGACGGCCTCCGGGTGCTGGGGTCGGGGGAGGAAGCGTGATGTCCCGGGGCCCTGTCCCCCCTTGCTGTGGCCAGGGTATCTTTCTGCATCACATGACATTTAAATACAGGGTCACCCTGCTTCAGAAGGATGCTCGAGACCCCTGACTTCTCCCCAGATCTCTTCTCCCAGCCAAGGAAGCCGACGCCTTGGGTCAAGAGCTTTCCCAGGGCCGCCTGCTCCTTCAGTGGCCAGGCCGGGTGGACTTGGCGCTGGCCGATCTCGAACTCGATGCAGGACACTGCGCTGGGTGTATCCACACATGGTCCACGGAACCGCTCTGCGACAGAGCTTCTCTGCAGTCCGCCCCCAGCCCGCAGCGAGGGGAGCAAGGGTGGTTTATTACCAGCGTCTCTTTCCTGGGCTAGTCCAGAAATAATTATTAATAACATGAATTTTCTGGGGATGCAGAAAAGAAATCGAATTCCTGCAATAACTACGAGTATCCGTCGATCATCCCCACGCTTTCATTGGTGATTGCAATCTTTTATGGGCAAGTCCCGGACTTGAGAACGCAGGGTTCCAATCGGTCCCACCCCCTCAGTGCGCGGTTTGCCATAGGAGTCACTACGATTTGGGCTGTGGCAGGAGGGGGTGATGGCCCCGTTCACTGAGGTGTCCAAGCAGAGGTGGGAGGGCCTCCTGCCAGCTGTGCCGCACCGAGGGAAGGGTCAGGCTTTCCCTGCATGCCTCTGGGGAGGGCACTGTTAGAATCCACATTTTGCAAACGAGGAAACTGAGGAACAAAGGCTAAGTAACTTGCCCGAGTCCTGCATCCGGCACATGGCTGAAGAGGGATTCGAATCTCTCTGTTTTCAGAGCCTGTGCTCTTCACTGGTAGTTGTTTCCCCGCCGCAGACGAGATTATAACTTCACATACTGTTTTGAAATCTGCCTTTTCATTTAACAAATACATCACGAATAATTTTCCATAGATTTGAATATTCTTCGACAACATAATTTTTTAAAAGCTACATAGCATTTCATCATACGGGCGCAGTATAATTCATTTTACCAGGCTTCTACTCCTCAACGTTGAGGTTGTTTCCAATTTTTCAATGGCTATAAATATTGCTGCGTGAAACATCCCAGCAGATAAATCTCTTTGCTTTTCTGCGGGTATTTCCTGCGTGTAATAGCTCAACAGTGAAGTTGCTGGGTCAAAGAACATACCGCACCATTTTAAAACGATACACGTATTTATTTCCAAGGCACACCGTGAATTTCTTATGATCAAAACTGTTTTGAAAACCTGCGAGAATTATTATATCCAGAGAGTGTTTACCGAACCGGATGTGGTGATAAATTACACTCGAATTCTGGAAACCAGCGGAGGCCGCAGCGATTAGTGAACGGTGCCCGTCTCCAGGGAGTGTCAGATTTTACCAGGGAGCGGGAATGTTAGAATAAAAGCCCGCTTGCTGCCACTGCTGGGGTTGAACTGGCTTTAGCTGAGAATGAGGCGATCGTGGTGATGACAGGAATAAATGCATTTCGGGTGGTTTGAGCCAACGCCGGCCTTGTGCGCTCAGAACTTCGTATGCGGTTCTCGCTGGAGCCTCCAGAGCGCCTGGGCGTCCAGGACCACGGCTCTTGGCAGAGACTGTTAATTACCCCTTGAGTATTTCCTCTTAGCGACAGAATCCCCTTCCCGGAGTTTTAACAGGACACTGGCTGCCGGTTAGAGATCCTACTCCTGTCTCCCTCACCGCCAGACCTGGCCGCTGGACCATGTCGTCACCATCAGAAAGTGACCAGAAAGTGTAAACGGTCATTCATTGCCTGTCGTTTCCTTCAAAGAAAATCTCTTCCCTCCGCGTGGTTTACGTGGTCCCTCCCCCACCGGCGTCTGGATCGGGGTTTGCCGGGCCAGCATCACCTGGGCGAGGGGAGACACCGAGGGTGTTGCTGGGACGAGAGGAGCTGCCCTGGCTGAGCTCACAGGGCGAGGCCGCCATGCGTGGCTGCTACTCGAGAAAGAGCCAGGGTTCATCTCGAGACCTCTTTACAGCTCTGGGTCTTCTCGTCAGAGCAGGTGAGCCCATTTCACAGACGAAGTAACCGAGGCTTGGTGAAGACCCCATGAGCGATGGGGAGTGGGGCAGCACTGACTCCCTCAAAACCCAACCCCTTCCCTATATTGTTGCCGAGTCACACCTCAGAGAGAGATCCGTGCAAAGCCTGGCCTAACTCTAACCGCTTTAGAAGTTATTCTGGAAAGATTAATGGGACTTCCTAGGGAGGGAACCAGGGACAGATGGTTTGACAGGAAGAAGGGGCACAGACTCGCAGGCTGTGCTTGACTTCTGCTGCCGCCACCCACGCGGGGAAACGTGGCTCCTCCGAGCGTGGCTGGTTTTCTCTTCTTGGAAGAGATGACCACGACACATGCGTTTCAGAACTCGGTGAGGACTAAATATTACCGTGGCTTCAGGGTGTAGAGCAAAACCTGACCAGGGAAGTGATTCGACAAATCACCCAGCCAGAAGCCCACCCGGGGTGTCCCTATGAACAGGCCCCACCCTCAGCACTCCCGAGGGGGTTCTGGAGACCAGCCCCGGGCCGGCTGGCACAGGCAGGGCCCTGGGACGCTGCTCCTCTGCCCTCAGGAATTGCCAGGGGCTGAGCTGGTCCGAGAAGCGGCCAGAGCCGTGGGAGCTGCTGCGCGGTGGCCGCCCTCTCTGTCCTCCAGCCACGGGTGGCGGGGGGCGGACAGAGCTCAGGCGCCAGGGCTCCCCGACCCGTGAGATTCGGCTGCCCTTGAGTCCTCAGCCCAGGCCGCCAGCCCCGGAGCAAGGCAGGTGCGCCAGCCCTGCCTCACCCTGGAGATCCGAGGCCCTTATGACACCAGGGAAGAGGATGCAGCGAAACGGGGCTGACGAGGGAAGAGAAGGCCAAGGGAAGAAGCCATCCTGTTAGCCGTCACTATTTATCGTCAGGTGCAAAACAGGAAAATTAAAACAGGCGTGCTGCTAGCTGCTCAATGTAATTGAATGCTTAAGAAAAATGAGACCACGGACAGGGACGGTTAGGGACCAGTTTTGGAGATGACTGAGTGGCAGGACTTGTCTTCCACTCCCAGGGAAAGAAGCTGCTCCCCCGCGTGAGATCCCTGCTCCCTGGCACACGGGTGCAGGGGAACGTGCCGCGGGCCCCGGGAGCTGGGAGCCGGGAGGCAGGGGACCCTCTCAGGCTGTGTAGGAGGCAAACCAGACTGTGTCAAGTGCAAAGGCGTGTTCCCAGGAAGGGCAGAATGTTCCGGAGGGCAGGGACCAGATGCCAGGAAGTTCTGTCGCTGAGAGCCGCCCCCCAGAGTCAGCTGCCTGAAGGCGTGAGGAGGGTCAGGGAGGAGGCTGGGGGTGCGTCCAGGCCACCGACCCCGCCAGCACACAGGCCCAGGGCCGGTGGCCTCGCCGAGGGTTTGCAAAATGGCTTGAGACCTGGAAAAAAAACCTGAATGGCTCCAAAATGTATGAGAAAACTGTAAAATTGGTATTAACAATAGTTTTAAAACAAAAGAATTGTTTGTTCCCCAAGAAATGTGCGGAGCCACATGCAGCCCTGAGAAACGCATTCGTCCCACGCTGGGCCGTGTGGACAGGAGCCCGGCGGAGGGAACTCTGGGCTCCAGGGAGAGACTTGGCTTTTAGACTCGACCTTGCACACAGGGATGTAGCTGATGTGACCCCAGCGTCCTCGCCTGAACAGCGGGATGGTGACAACGGTGACATTTTGAAGCTAAGACGAGTGAGGCTTAAGTTCTGTGAGAGCCCAATTCTCTTATTATCAAAACATGAGCTCTGCTTTCGGCCTGGGACTACAGAGCTCATGGGTTCTGCCCTCCTACACATCCCTGCTGGAACATTCCAGCTCCCTTCCCGTCTCATCCTAGAACCTTCCGGAAAGGACACTTTCGATGGTTGGGGCAGCCTTCCCCTAAACCTAAACACAAAGGACAGAGGACTGACCAGCATGTGGGCTTCAGTGAGCACGTTCTGGGGGCCAAGACATGCACAGAGCCGGGCAGGAGGGTACGTTGGTTCCAGGACAGGCTTGACCCAAACACCAGCTACGGAATGGCCACAGGAGGGAGGAACAGGCAGGAGCCCAAGGTCAGAGTGTGCGTTGCCGCCAGTCAGGAAAGGCTGGAGACAGCTGCGGGTAAGAGCGGGCGGCGCCCAGGCCCCGCAGCGTCCCCACTGCCGTCCCCCACCGCCGTCCTGCTCCGGCTCTGCTGCCGCAGCCTGCCGGATGCTCACAGCTGGAAGTCACCCGCACAGCTGCTTCTCTGCGGCACCTCTCCGCAGCTCCTGCCCACCTGAGTAAGGCCGAAAGCCTCCCGATGGTCACAGTGCCCTGCAGGACCTGCCCACCCTCCTGTGGGCAGAGGGGCTCATCTGCCCTGCAGCCCTCTGCTCCCGGGGCAAGCGTACAGGTGTCCTGGCTGGTCCTTGGACCTGCCTCGGGGCCTTTGCACCCGCAGTTTCCTCTGCTTGGAACCCTCTTCCCACAAGGAGCTCGGGGCTCACGCCCTCACCCCTCTGGGTCTTTGCCCAGAAGCCCCTCCCCACGGAAGCCTTCTCCGATGCACCCGTTTCTCCCACCCTCGCTCCGCTGTCCATCCCAGCACGCTCTAAACACAGCGTACACTCTAGTTATTTATCTTGCCAGTCTGTCTCCCAGATAAAATGTCAGCTCCTTGACATCAGAGATGTTTATCCCCCCTTCATTTTTATTCATTTGTTTGTTTATTTCGTCATGAGCTTGTGTTTCCCTAGGCTTTAAGACTGTGCATGGCACATACTAGGCGCTTAAAAGATGCCCTGGAAGGACGGATACCCTTGACCTCCGCTCCCCAGCTCAAATCCTGCTCTTCCTCTAGATCCTGTCGTGGAAATGCCGTCAGCAAGCTGCAGGATGGTGGCGACGATCACTTTGCTCCCCGTGGAGCGGGGCCCTTGTTCCTTCTCTGACACCCTCCCTGGTGCTGGGAATTCGAACCTGAGCGTCATCCTCAAGACGCTGGGGGACATGGAGCAGCCTCGGAGAGGAGCTCCTTGGAAACACGTCGTCAGCCTCCAGCCCAGAGCAGCGGCCACCCCCCCGCCAGCAGGTTTGGCAGGAGGGATCCCAGGCGCCCTCCTTCCCGGGGCCTTTTGTCATGGTTGAGTGACCAGCTGGAGGTCACAGAGCAGGACGCCGTGGGTGGTGCAGGGCTCCGTGGCCACACCAGGCAGCAGACTCAGGACGGGCTGTGGGGTGCAGGGCCCCCGGCCGAGGGGTGAGTGGAAGACTCCGCCTTCTTGTAGCCGTGAACCCCCCTCAGCAGCTTCTCACAGTGACTCACCTGGGCACCTGCCCGAGTGCTGACGATCTGTCCTGCCCAGGTGGGGAGGAGGGCGCCAGGAAAGGGCAGTGCTAGCCCTGGGGGTGTGGGAGGGCAGGTGGCAGCCTGAGGTGGGATGCGGGGCACAGGTCCAATATGGGGGTCACGAGGCCAGGTGGGAGGCGCAGGAACTCTGGAGAGATGCACGGGCCACCAAGGCACCTTCCAAGGCCAAGGTCTGTGAGTTAAAAATCGGCCAGGGCTGGAAGGCCACATGTCCAAGCGGAGGAGGATTCCCAAGTAGGTTGGAGCAACAGAGTGTCCGGTGCTGGGTGTCCCAGGAAGGACTTGGGGTGTACCCGTGGGCGGGAACAAGTCTTTCCCAGATTTTGGCCCCCTCCCAGCGCTCCTGTGCCTGCTGTCCTCACGGTCATCATCCATTAACCCCTTCCCGACTGCGCTGGGGTGAGGAGGTCCCCCACGTCCCCAGCACAGCCCGCACTCCCACGGTTAGCGCCCGCTGTGACCCAGAGCAAGTGGCTGTCTTGTAAGGCCCCAAATTCATTAGCTGTCCTGACTCTTTGAGCCTCACAGGGCCCCGGAGGCCTAACCGAGAGCTCCCTGCTCTCACCAGGTGGGCGTCCCCCACGCAGCAGAAAAGGCCCCCACCTGGCCGGCTCCCCCTCAGCCCTCGATCCAATTGGCTCCTCGTCCCTGCCAGCCATGACAGGAAGCAAACCAGCCAGTCCCATCCTCCCACAGGGACCAGGGCCCACCCCACCCTCTTGTCACCACAATGCCGCCTCCAACAGCCCCTGACGGTTGGCTCTGCTCCCCTGTGTGGCCTGTGGTGTCCTCCCCTGGGCTGTGAGCATATGTGACTCATGAACTGCATCCATGTCCTGCGCCCAGTGTTGGGTCATCCTGTCACCCCAGAGTGGAAGTCCCTCCCTCCCCAACAGGGGGACAGGGGTGCTCAGAGCCGTTGCTCAGGTGGGATGTCTGCAGAGGCGTCATGGTTCACTAACAGCGAGTCTGCTCCCGGACCGGCTGCCTCCGGAGGGCCAGCCAGGCGAGGGGGAGGAACAGGGAGCCCACGTGTGTGTCCTGGTCACCCCTGCTCTTGCTCCCGGGACGAGGAGGCTTTGAGGACAGGGTGCTCGCACCTGTGTCCTTAATCCTAGCGTGGGGCCTGGCGCTGGGCTGTCTGTTGGATGAATTAGCAAAAGTGGTGAATGGGGAAGGAGTCGTCGGACACCCGTCCCAGTGCCCAGCCAATCACACCTACTGCTCTGGTCTCGGGGGCAGGTTGACATCGCCGGGAAAAAATCATCAACAATGAAGGGGCCAGGAGGGGTTTACACAGCTTTTCTTTCAACTCACCGCTATGTTTTACAAACGCACACACACCAATGAGAGTAATTGAGCAATGTGTCCGTAGCTTGGGCAGAGGAGCGGAGAGGTGGGTGTCTGGGTTGTTCCTGAGGCCCGGATGGTTCCCTTTCACTGTCGGCTGCTGCGGGAGTAGGGGAGCGGGGAGGGGGGCTCTGTGCCCCGCCCCGACGCAGGCCGGCGCAACCATAGCTGAGGTTGGTGTGAGCAGCGAGTTTCAGGAGGCCAGGCGTGGGCTTTCTGCTAATCCAGCAGTTTCCACTTTCCCTGGTAAGAACAACAGCACGTGGAAGAGAAGTGCAGGAGAAACGCCTGAGCTTTCACTTTTCTCCCCAGGCAGAGAAGCGGGAAGTTCGGGGCAGGAAACGGCCTGGGAAGCACGGGGGTCTCTGGCTCAGCGCTGACGGCACCGTCGGCAACGTCAACTACTCCAGACGGCAGGACCTGAACCGCGTGTGTCCTCGGGGGCGTCAAAAAGAAAACCAACTGGAAGATCCACTCCCAGTACGCACCCAAGAGAAATGAAGACAGGTGTCCACACGTAAACTTGTACACGGATGTTTGCGGCAGCACTTCTCACGGTCCCCAAGAGCTGCAAACAACCCAGATGCCCACGAATAAACGAACAAAGGAGCAGACGCGCCCCGGCCACGTAACGGACTGTTAGTTGGTAACTGCGAGGAACAAAGGACGGCTGCAACAACCGGTGTTGGACCTCGAGAAAACAAGCTCGGCGACAGAGACGCCGTCGCAGAAGGTCACAAACCGCGTGGCTCCGCATCTGTAAAACGAGTGAACGGGCAAATCACACAGACGGACGGACTGTGGCTGCCCAGGGCTGGGGACGGGGGCGGGGAACGCGATTGAGAGGTGACAGCCAAGGGGCACAGGGCTTCTTTTGGGGGTGACGGAACTGTGCAATGCCGACCGCGGCGATGGCCGCACAACTCTGCGGATTCGCTGAAAGCCGCCGACCTGTGCGCTGTAAATGGGCGGATTGGATGGTGTGGGGATGGTACCGCAATGAAGATGTTCACAGTCGACAGAAAGAAAGAAAATTGAGGTCTCCCAAGGTCCCTCATCCTCAATGCACAGCTGAGTGCTGGGAGAGGGTCCTGCCTGTGTCCAGCGAGAGACCAGCCCACCCCCGTCCGTCTCGCTTTACCTTGTCGTGGTCCAGGACTGTGGCGGGTCCAGGTACAGACACGCCTTTGCCCCGGCTTCCCCGACAGCCGCAGTGGCAGGTGGCACGTCTGCCGTGGGCTGCAGGGCCAGTGGCTGGTGCTTGGGCGGGTCCCTCTCCCAGGATAAAGGAACCGTTGTGGACAAGGCTTTGGCTCTTCTGTTTTCTCTCTGCACAAAACGGGGACACGGGCCAACCTCGCCCATCACCTGTGGACATGGCCCCAGCCCCCACCCCACCACTGCCTACGACGAACACTCCACGGGATGGACAGTCCCCTCTTTGCACTTGGGGGTGGGCTGGTGAAGTGGGAATTTGTGGCTCCTGGAAACCAGGAGCACCTACACCCTGTCACAGACCCCAGGGTCCCTCTCCGAAGAGTTGCAGAGGGAGAAATGAGTTCTCCAGGGACAGCGGCAAGGAGAGCCCAGTGACGCGCTATTTGGTCCCGTTTCCCATACTGCGAAGCTCTTCCTGACCTCACAGAGCTCCCTCTTCCCACGCGCCCTCGGACCTGCTCCATTTGTGGTTGTAAAATAGAACAGCAGAAGGCCCTAGGATCCCTGCCTGGGGGGGCCAAGGGGCAGAGGCTGGCCATGCTGTGTCCCCCCAAAATCTGGCTCTTCCCCAGCAAAAGGCGAGGTGGCTATGGGCACAGCCATAGCTCACAGCCCTGTGAGGCTGGACCCCCGGGCGAGGATCTTTGGCAGCTTCAGAGGCAGGTGTGAATGACCCAGACCACAGTGACAAATGCTCACTGTGGCCAAGAGCTAGCTGTGTGCCCGCAGCCTGTCCTCTATTTCAATGTCTGTAGCTCTTCTGGTCTCAGAGGTCCCAGGCGATGCCCGGGATGAGGTCAAGAGGAGAGAGGCCTGTCTCTGGGAGTTGGTGCTTTGCTTGGATTTGCAATGGCGTCTCCACCAGCAGAAACAGTTCCGCCCTGCCCCAGGGCCTTGGAGAGTGACAGCATTTGGAGATGGGGCTTTAAAGAGGTGATTAAGTTAAAATGAGGTCGTCAGGGTGGGCCATTTAACCAATGTCCTTATGATACAGGCTGTTCCTGTACTGTGTTCCTCCACTGCACAATGTGGCCGAGACCCTACGGCAGGTCACATATTCCTGTCACGAGTGTGGCACCAGCCCCAGTCGGCAGCGGGCCTGCTTTTGACCATGCGTGACTTGGTCACCCGAGAGGGAAACGGAGTCCGTGACTGCTGGTGAACAGTGCATAGTTGCGGGTGGCCGTGGTCTGAAACCAAGGTGTCCACAGGGCCGAGCTCCCTCTGAAGGTTCTAGCGGAGGCGTCTTCCTGGTCTGTTCCTAGACTGGGGCTCTGGCAACCCTTGGCGTTCCTTGGCTCGTGGCCGTGTCACTCCTGTCTCTGCTTCCGTCTTCCCACGGCCGTGTCCCCTCTGGCTGTGTCTCTTCTGTTCTCATAAGGACACCAGTCACATCGGATTAGGGCCCAGCCTAGTGCAGTATGACCTCATCTCCACTTGATCCCATTTCTAAATAAAGTCACATGCACAGGTACTGGGAGTGAGGACTTGAACGTGTCTTTTGGAGGACATGGTCCAACCCTAACAGCTGCCTGGCATCCTCAGCAGCACTCTGGAGCGAGATGCCATCTTGTCCAGCAGGCTGTGCTGGCAGACACGGCTGTCTAAGATGCCGAAGGGCTCGGAACCGGGGAAACATGTCCACGATCTCGCTTCTGAGGCCTGAGCCTCTTCTGGTGTTCATACGCCCTTCCGACTGGGCCAACAGAAGTGCCACCATGTCCCTAGGGAGGGGCTGCTCTAATATATAGGTAAGCATGATGTATAATAACCACATGAATTATGAGTGTGTAAACTATGCTCCTACAGTTTTAGGAAAGAGATTTCTTCCCCTTACAAGTTCCACTGCACAAATCTTATTCTCTGCACTCATTGGTCTGCGAGGACTCTTGTAGACTATGGGCAGAAGGTCTCCGTCTTGTCCCCATGCAAATGAACAGAGATTCCCAATTAGTGAGGTACAGATGTGTGCATTCCAACAACGCAGGGCTACAGGCTTCGCTCCCTACTGGCCCCGGAATCTCGTCTTCCCACCAAGACCAGCTGCAGAGTTAACCAGGGGACAACGTTCCCACAGGGGGCAAGGGGCCCTCGGTCTCCAGCCTTGGTGCAAAGAGATGGAAGCCCTAAAGCCCATCCCCCACAGGCCCCCAAATAAAAACAAAGCCCACAAAGGATCCATTTTGCTTGGACTTAACCATGTGCCGTTTTCACCTGCAGCATCACAAACCACACCATAGCTCGTGAATGGAAGGCTCGGCCTGCGCGGGGGCCCCGCCTGTCGTGCAGCCGAGATGCGCAGGCAAGTGAGGCGGTCGGGCGGGGGCTGGGCTGGACCCTGCCACTGTCTGCGTTCCCTGCACCCTGGAGATGGCCCAGTCCCAGGTGGGGTGCAGGTTCCTCAGTCCCCGTTGCTGGTGGACACTGGGAATGAAAGTCATCTGCCGCATGTTTAGTGTACAGCCCCAGCAGCCAATCCACAATTCGGGTGCTGCTGGCCCAAATTACACGTATGTTTAGAGCTGAGCGAAGATGGGAGATTTGGGCCTTTTAAAGAAAGCCTGTAAAGCCTCCATTTCACTCCCATCCTATTGAGTTCTGCTCTCTCGAGCAACTTTTCAATTCCCTGAGAATAGCATATTTTGAGCAAAAAGGGACGGTAAAAATGAAAGAAGAAAATTAAATATGAAAATTTAATTAAATCCCTCTTTGATCATTCTCCCCAGAACCGACCACAGGGGCTGCTACCATTCAGCCACGAATAAGATAATCTCGCCGGCTAATTAGGATAAGGAATCAGCCTGCAAGGTGGACGGGAATGTGAATCTCCCAGCCCCACACATGTTCAAATGAGCCATTCTGATGGGAACAATACATTAGTCTTCAATTACTTGCCATTTCTCTTTTGTCAGGTCTCATAGACGTATACAGTGTTCTTTGTTCTTCCTTGAAGATCTCTCAGCTTTCTAGACTCCTCAAACGGGGCTGTGGGCCATCTGTGGGATGAACGGCCCTGACAGCTACGCCGAAAACCCTGTCCTCACCTTCTAGAGCCGGGTGGCGGGGGGATCTCTCATTTTTAAACAAGTCCCGTGCATCCCACTCTGGAGGCTGCATTCCTGAAATCGGATGACACAAAAAACCAGTAGGTCACAAAGTGGAAGTCACGCCATCAGGGTAGGGACATTAACACAGCCATGTGCTATGTCACCTCATACAGGACTGAGTCACTTTCCCAACAGACAGAGCTCAGACCAGTTTAAAGAGTGAGTACATGCAAACAAACACACATGTAACTTACAGAGACACACACAGATGCACATGCGTGCACACACGTGTATACACGCAGAGACATACACACACATGTATACACATATACGTAAGCACACTCATACACATATAGTTGCACACATACATTCACGTATACACAGACCCAACACATGTGCACACACATGTACACACATGTGCACACACAAAAGGATGCACACACATATATGTGCACACATGGTGGGATTTGGTGCCCAGAGAGCATCTTCAGGAACGTGCTACAATCCCTCTGGTGTGTGTGCTATGACAAATTCAGAATTCCTACATGAGCCCTACATTGGTGAATGTGCTAACGTAACCAACTTTGCTCAGGAGTAAAATGGCCCCCAAAGGTGTGATACAGCAGCGTGATGAACCTCGGTCGCGTTCAACGCCAGAAACAGCCCTGACTCAGACCACGGCGGTGTGGAATCCGTGATGGTATAATTTATGGGGTGATCTAAGTCTTCCCTTACACAATTTAGGAGAAAGCATTGTGCTAAGCAAGTCATGTTGTAAAGGATTTCAGGGGCGTTGTTTAAATTATTAAAAGGATCAATTGTTTCCCAGCATTTTGGAAGCATTGTTTGCATATGATTAATATAATATTGTAAATTATTTTCAACTATGGCTTCAGGGCCCTGTGCCTCTTTAACAATTTTATTGGACAACATTTTTATTTCATTAGTTTGAAAAAAATTTTACAACTAGATATTTTTTAATTCCTGAAAGCCCATCTTTCATGAAATTCAGATTGGTCCTCTTTCTTCCTAGACTAAATGGAAGACAAATGTTTTCGCTATCTCTGTGCAGTAAACCAACTCAAAAATTAGTGGCTTAAACCAACAGTAATTTAATATTCCTCCAGATTCTCTGGGCCGGCTGGGCAGTTTGGTAGCTGGGCTCACCTGGGCCCACTCGTGTGGGCTCGGCTAGGGGCTGGCTCTGCTGGGACAACTCCGAGGGGCCTTTCACTCCAGGCTTCTTCCTGGCAGGGTGGTCTCGGGGAGCATTTCAAGAGTGTGAGGGTGGAAGTTGCAAAGTATCTTAAGACCAACCCTCCTGTGATGGTTAATTTTGTGTATCAACTTGACTGGGTCATGGGGTGCCCAGACATTTGGTTAATCATTATTTCTGGGTGTTTCTGGGTGAGATTGGCTTTTGAATTGGTGGACTGATGGCCTTCTCCAATGTGCGTGGGCGCCTTCCACTCGGTTGAGGGCCTGAATAAACCAAAAGGCAGAGGATGGGGAATTTGCTCTCTATACCCTGACTGCTTGAGCTGGGCATTAGTCTTCTTCCACCCTTAGATTGGGACTTAAACCATCAGCTGCCTTGGTTCCCAGGCCTTTGGACTCAGACTAGAACTGCACCACCAGCTTTTCCGAGCGGCTACCTTTCGACGGCAGACTGTGGGACTGTCGGCGTCTGTAATGCCAGGGGCCAATTTCGCACAGTTGCTCCCTATATCACCCATCTATCTATGTATCTATCTGTCTATACTTATACAGACACACACACACATTCACACACACACACACACACACACGTCCCATTACTGGCTCTGTTTCTCTGGACAACCCTGACTGACACGGCCCCTCAACACACACGTGTCATTTCTACCACATTCTAGTGGCTAAAGCAAGTCACACCCTGCCCACCCCAAATTCAAGGGGAGAAAAACTAGACTCCAGCTCCTAATTGGAAGAGCTGCAAAGAGTTTGTGGTTGCATTTAATTTACTACAAAATATTATTGAGGATCACTGGTTTCATTGGTACGAGAACTCTGTGGCCATTTTCTTTCTCTAGGAGATAGAAAAGATATCTCAAAATCTTGCCTGGCACCTCTTTAAGCAACACAGAAAAGACAAGTTTGGATAAGTTTCCTGCATAAGCCAGAACATGGAAGTTTAAAACAAAACTTCAGATGAAATGGCCTTAAAAAAAATTAGTCCTTTCTGTATGAAATGAGCCTCCATGTCAGATCGTGCCCCAAGTTCCTTCCTGCAATACTATCAGGTGACTCCAGGGGACAGATGAGCTGAACACTTGTGACATCAGCTCTCAGCCACGCATCTCTGCTCCTGAATTTCCCTCCTGGAGCTTGGCTAAGACCATGGTGGGGCTAGGACCGTGGACTCATTTGCTCAGGCTGCCAAAACACAGGAGCGCAGACTGTGTAGTTTAAACAGAAATTTATGTTCTCAAAATCCTGGAGGCTGGAAGTCCGAGATCAAGGTGTCAGCAGGGCTGGTTTCTTCGTGGCCTTTCTCCTTGGCATGTAGTCTTCTCCCTGTGTGTTCATGTGGTCGTCCCTCTGTGCATGTCTATGTTCTAATCTCTTCCCGTAAGAACATCAGTCCTACTGGCTTAGGGCCCATCCTAACCATCTCGTTTTAACGTAATCATCTCCATGAAGACCTTATCTGCAGGTGCAGCCACATTCTGACACGCCGAGGTCAGGACTTTGCAGGTGAAGTCGGAGGTGGGGCACAAGTCCGCCCGTAATGACACAGTCTGCTCTGCTGGAAAGGTAAGTCAGTAAACACCGCAGCCCTCCATGCTTGGAACAGAAAGGTGCTCACGGAGTGGGGCTGAGCCTGCAGGGTGTAGGGGGGTGCTATTTCAGGGAGACAGGAACAGTTGGGTTCACACTCTTCCTCGTGATGGCAGCAAAGTAGAGTCTGCAAGACTTAGGTTTCTGGCTGATGAGAAACAGACTCCTACCTCCAATCTTTGGTTTGTACAAGTTTTTTTTTAAACTTTATTTTGAATGGGCTCATCAAAGGAATGACATTGACATGAACGCATTCAACTTTGAAAAAAACTTAAAAGAACTTTGCAAAATGTCAAAACGAAATGGAGGAGGACCAAAGCCAACAAACAGAGCATTGTCTTCTCTGCTTCCCTCCTGGATCCGCTGCTCATCGTCATCACTCTCAGACTTTCATCCTCCTGTATCAAAGGCGCCACAGGGTGGCAAAACCCTTTATAAACATTAATTAATTCTCACAACCCTCCTGTGAAGTGTGGGGGACGGTTCGTTTTTCTCTTTTACAGAGAAGTCCTGAAGCCAAGAGGCTAAATGATTAACCTGAATGGAGTCACCTGAGAGCGTCAGGAAATTGAGTTTGAAGTTAGTATGGAAAATTCCTTGGTTATTCCAAGAAGAGAGGGAAGAAGCCCACGTCTTCGCCAAAGTGAACATTCGTTGAAGCCATCGGCTGGAACAGGTCGTGCACGCGAGATGTGGGAATAACATGGATTTGGGGTCTGAATTATCGTAGGAATCTGAAACACAATCTCGCTGACAACTCTTCCAGGGCTTCCCTCCCGGTGTCATCTGGCTGGAAAAGACACAGCCTAATTCTAATCCTAGTGTAGAAACGCAGCTCAAGGTGACACGACTGCCAGTGACGTCACAAACCACAGTGATAGCAGCAGGCAGCTTTTCCGAGGGTTCGTTTTAGGGTTAGTTCAGACCCAGGTGCTTCGAGGGGTGATGGCTGAACACCCAGAAACACGATGCCTGGGCCTGGGCCTGTGCCAACAAGTGTCACGTGGCAGCCGTGGCCTCTCTGTTCTCTGTCTGGTGGCCTCTGTCTCCACCTGAGGACCAGGGGTGCTGCAGCAGCTGCCGTCAGATCCTCCCCCAGACCAGAGCTCTCCCGAGAGCGACCTGCATTCCCAGTCAGGAAATGCGCAAGGAAGCAAAAGCGGACTCAACGTGGCTTAGCCAAAAGGTCATGTGTTGGCTCGTGCATCATAGAAGTTCAAGTGGTGCCGGCTTTAAGGCTCAGCGATGTCATCAGAACCATGACCCAGCTCAGCTCTGCTTCTCTCTGTGCCGACTGTTCTCAGACAAGCTTTCCCTGTGCAGAGACGATGTCTGCTGGTTCTCTGGACCTGTCTTGTCTTCTGTAGAGGCATTTTAGTACAAGAGTGAACAGCAGGGATATTGGTCCTAAACCACTACTTAAAAACTGTGTGACCATGGACAAGTGATTCGACCTCTCCGTGCCTCAATTTCCTCATCTGCATACAGGGCGGTGATGAGAGACTCTTCCATAAAGCATGGCTGAGAGGACTAACTGAGCTCACACGCGGGACAGTGGCAAGCACTGCTCTCTAGGAAGTACACCATCGTGGTCAGCTGCTGTCACTGCTGCTGATGCCGGTGGCTGATTTCCCTGAGCTAGATGCCCATTCGAAACAGGAGACAACAGGGATCAACAGTGAAACTCAAGCATTGTTCTCACATGGAATTATCAGCTGAGGGGCTAAGAACGTGGGTGCCAGGGTAGGCTGTCTGCCATCGCAGTGGCCCAAGTCACCATCCCCTATTCTGTGGCCTCAGTTCTCCATCTGCTAAGTGCAGACGATAGTACCTACCTCGTGGGGAGGTTGAGAAGGTTTAGCTACTCTCTGCAAGTGAAAAGTTCAGAACTGCACCTCGTCTACGGTAAACGCCCAACAGTATTATTAAGGCCGATTCGTGGGTTTTCCTACACATACAGATCTGCAGGTGCCTGGAAGAAACGAGCTACACCGCTCTTGTTCGAGCCAGTTACCGTCCTTTGCATATTCTTGGCTTTGGACGTACAGCACATTCAGTGCTGAACGCCGAGCCCAGGCGGTGGGGGAGGAAGTAAAAGACACTCTTCCTGTCCTCCAAAACCGTAACAGCCGACAAAGCCTGAGCACTCACCGCGTGCTAGGCCCCGCTCTGAGTTCTTTGTGTCGGTGACTTCTCATCTCTCGTATCTTCATTTTTGTTTCCAGCATTTCCATGTGACTCTGTCACAGTTTCCCTCTGTCTGCTGAGAGGCCCCACCCGATCCTGCTGTCTGCCTTTCCGTTAGACTTTCACATATATTAACTATAGTTATTGTCAAGGCTCTGATAGTCCCCAAACATGGATCATCTTTGGGTCTGGTCCTGTCGATTCCTTTATCTCTTGACAGTGGGTTGTTTTATTCTTACTTTTTTGTGTGTCTTGTAATTTTTAAATTAATTGCCAGACACTATGTGTAGAAGAACAGCAGAGACTGAGGTAAATAGCATTTGCACAAGAAATGGGATTGTTTTTTTCCTGTCAGGCCATCAGTGTCAGGGGTGAGGAAACCTAGTCAGGAGCTGAGCTGCCTTTGGGTTCTGCTGTTGCACCTTCAGTGTACCACAGACCTCAAATTTTCCACCCACGGGAACTTTCCACCCTCGCCTTCTGCCCACCTGTGTTTGGGAGGGCTCGTCCTTTCCCCGAGTGGAGATTGCCACTGCTTGTTGCCGGTGTAAAATGGTGACGTGGGCATGAGCTGCTCTTTCTTCTCCCGCTCCGGCCTCAGTCCCAGGCAGGCACTCTGAGCCTGCTCCTGCGGGGAGGCGAAGCTCTCGTAGTCCCTGCTCCTCCTCCCCCCACAGCACATACTCTGTCTCGTATCTGGGGGGGTGAGGGGTGGGCAGGGAGAGTCTCCCTTCCTTCCCCGGGACAGCAAAGCTCTGGTATCAGTTCAGATCCTGCGTCCACTCGAGTATCTTTTCTGCCTCTCCCCAATGGGTGAATGGCTATAGCTTCTCTCCTACCCTCCGTAGTGGCTACTTTTGCCTGGCTCTGGGGCTGGAGATTTCCCTGACCTTCCCCCAGAGCGCAGGGCTGTTGCCGCAGGAGTGAAGCGGGTGCCTACGCAGCAACCAGGGGTGGCCTCCCTGGTCCCTTGCCCCAGTATTTATTGGGGCCCTTCCCCCAGTGAGGACCCTGGAACAGAGCTCATGGGTGAGTACGGACACCCCTGCGTCTGGACTCTGAGGAAGCTCGTCGTGCTCACCCATACTCTGTCTTTAAGAGTTTGTTAACGTTTAGCTACTTTCTTCTCACTCACTTTGACAGTGGCCACCTTGTGCTCCTGTACTTTGCTGAGATAAAACTGCTCGTGGGACCTGTCTCTCGGCGGAGGGACTTGCCACCCTTTGCAATTCAGCTCGCCTGGCCGTCTTGCTGCCTCGGCTCTCTGACGGGCTGGTGAAGGCTGTGGTTTTGTTATATTATCCAGCTTTTCCTCATTTTTAGGGCAGGAATGATGGTCTCATGCAACTTTCTCTTTCCTAATCAAAAGCAGAGTTTTTCACACTTACATATTTCAGCCCTCTCAATAAACCTGCAAGGTAGCTATTCTTATCACTTCTATTTTATAGGGGGAGAAACTGAGGCACAGGGAAGTGCAACCACTTGTCCAAGATAATCAGGCCGTCAGGAGGTGGAACCTGGGTGGGTGGCTCCCGAGGGCACATGCTGCTAAGCGCTGCAGACACTGCCTCTTTGGAGGCCTAAAAACCAATCGGGGAGACTGAAGCAGCTAAAACCATTAACAGGAGGGTGGTTATAGACAAGGGACTAAAGCAACCCAAGGGAAGAGATGAGAAGCCCATCACATGGCTGCCTTTTTGTCACCCAGGACTTAACATTATGTCTTTGGCAACGCCTCCGTGACCTCCCACCCTACAGTCTTGCCCCCTACCCGGGGCACCCTCCGTCAGCTCTTCTGTTTTATTCCCTTTACGGTACTTTTCACTCTCTGAGTTTATCTGGTGGATTGATTTACTTGTTCATTGGCCGTCTGGCCTCCCAGAATCGAATCGACGTGGGTGGACGACCTCATCTCTCCTTTCCCCACTGAACTCCCGGTGCGCAGCTTGTGGCCCTCACTGGGGATGTTTGATCAACTCAGTTGGCCAAGTAACCCGACACTCACCGCACATGTGGGCTTGCTGCTGGATGTTGCTAGTGAACACGGAACCAAGCGGATTTGCTTGCAATGGCTCAGGTCGGTGGGCTTGGCGGGGAGCAAATGGGTAAGTCCGGAACATCAGACCACCAGTCACATTCTACCTCCACCAGGGGACACTGACTCAGTGTGAGCTGAGAGAGACAATGTTCCGAGGAGCCTGCCATTAAAAATGACAACAAAGCCAAAATAACAAGGACAATCAGAGCCAGACCTCAGGGTGTGCAGCGCATCCCACCAGCCGGTCAGGCGCAAGCGTGGCCATGCTCCCCGGTGACATGCTGGGCCATGCTGCTAGGAACAAGGGCCGCCTGCAGACATGCAGGATGACGTGAGACTATCTTTGCTTCTGTTGACAATGACAGGACTTCACTCGTAGCTTGGTGCTCCCTGAGACAAGGCTGCTCTGGAATAAAGCCTTCCCAGAAGTGGCGCGTGACTGAGAAGTCAGCCCCTATTGGATCCTGGAGGTGACGTGGGACCAAGACAACAGCTCCCACTGACTCCCAGAGGTGTCACGTGACCGAGAAGTCAGGGTCCACTGGGTTCTAGAGACCTCGAGGAAAGCGGCCACCCCCTGCCGAGGGACAGAAGTGGCGCTGCCCTGGCCGGGCACCCGTCGTAGCCAGGGCTGGGTTCTGAGGGGGCTAACCTCGGGGGTTCAGGACAGGAGACCCACTAATGAGATGCCCGGTCCTGGATATGGATATGCCACACGTCTGTAGCGTGACTCAGCTTAGGAAAGGAGCACCGGAGAGATTTGCATACTTGATGCTAATGACAGCCACAGGGAACCTACCTTTGAAACACTCACCGACACAGGAACTAAATATACCCGTTACAGCCTTCATCTTCTTCCAATTTTGTATCACAATAACATGTCAAAAAAATAAAAGGAAGCAGATTTCTGATATTATTACTTTGAACTTTCCTTAGTTATGCTCCCTTGAAGCATGACATTTACAGGGGAAGAGAACAGAAGGAGGGGTTACCCAGAGTGTGCTGTTAATCACCTTATCTGCAGGGTTTTCGCTGCAATTCTGTTAAACTCTCGCACACGTGGAGTCTAGGCTCGGGTGAGGTTGTCTTTTGCTGCAGAACAAACCGCGATGGCACGCAGAAGCTCCAGACAGCCACGCTATTTTGCCGTGATTCTGGTGCTCGGACATTTGAGAAGGTCTTGCTGGGGCTTTCTCCCCGGTGGGTGGAGTCAGCTGGGGTGCTTTGGTCACATGCCCGTGCCCTGGCGTCCGGTGGCCTTGCTGTCTCTCTCTCTCTCTCTCTACAGTGACTGCAGCCTACGGGCTCTGGCCACGTGGCCTGGGTCCCGCATAGCGTGGCACTGCTGGGGTGTCAGCTCCATTATACGCCATCTGGCTTCCCTCTGAGCAAGGATTCCAAGGGCGAGTCTGCCATAAGGCCAGGCAGCAGCCCTGAGGCTGCTAATGCTCCTGCCCTGGAGCCCCAGAGTGTCACCTGTGTGTCCACTGTCCCCAGGGCCTGCCCAGACCCCAGGAGAGGGAACTCACTCTGCCACCTCACCTTTAACCTGCCACCGTGGGAGGGCCCCTTCCCATCTGCACAGGGACAGTGGCCTGAGAGGACAGCTCCCAGTGCTTCCTAGAAACCAGGGGGCAATGGCCCATCCCTGCTGAGGGACACCTCAACATGCCACCTCTCAGTCACCAGCAACCTCCGGGAACCAGTGGGACTCTCCCCTCAGTCACATGCCACCCATGAAAACCAATAGGAGATGTCTTCTTAGTCACATGACACCTCTGGGAACTAACAGGAGCTGCCTTCTCAGTCACTTGCTGCTTCTGAGAACCAATAGGAGCTAGTTTCTTACTCATATGCCACCTCTTGGATCCAATAGGAGCTGTCTTCTCAGTCACATGCCACCTCTGGGATCCAATAGGAGCTGTCTTCTCAGTCACGTGCCACATCTGGGGACCAGCGGGACCTGTCCCTGTCTCAGGCCCCTTTCATCCTCAGAAGCTGTTCTCCCCCAGGAGCTGCTGCCCCTCTGGCTCTCTCCGGGCAGCCCCTGTGCTGGGCTGAAGGCCAGTGAGCCCCAGGGATCGCGCGGGAGACTCCGGCTCGGCCGCCCCACGCAGAGGGCACTTACACGCCCAGCTTCCCGAGGCACGGCCCTCCTCCTGCCAGTGACCAGGGCCCATGGGGACCCTCGGTTGGCCGGAGATGAGGGAGGGAGCTGGGGCCGCTGCAGCGCTGTCCTCTGGCCCTGGCGAGCAGCTCCAGTTTCTGCACCTTCATAGCAGGAGAAGGTCCGTCCCGGACACCTGGGGAGAAGCTCCGGGACACTACAGGAGGTCTTCATGCAGCCCGGTCTCCTGCAGGAGGAGAGCAAGGAGGGCGCCTGCCCCTCCGCCCACCGCCTCTCCTGCTCTCGTCCCTCCTGAGACGGGTGCCGTGCTGTCCTGGGCCACGCCAGGCTCAGCCCCAGAGACACGGCAGTGGCGGACCCGGGGCTCCAGCACCACTGAGTTCAGTGATTCCAAAGCTCAGCACAGATGCCCGCCTCCTCCAGAAGCCCACACAGGCCGAGCGTTCGAGCCCATGCAGCTGTGGGCCAAGTGCAGCAGAATGTGGCACGCTGCCTCTCCACGGGAGCCGGTAGCTTTGGGAGAAACAAGAGATGGGGACATTGAGGCACGATCTTGGGTGCAACACTGGGGACCAAAGCTTCACACCACACCGGTGGGGGTCCACCCCGATCTAAGCCTTAATAGCCTTGCAATTGGTGTGCGGAGTCCTGGCTGTGCGCCAGCTCGGAGAGACCCACAGGAAGGTAAGACCCGCCCCTGCCCCGGGGCTTGGAGTCCAGTGGGGGCAACAGGCAGGGAGACAGATGATTTCAGTAGTGCCACAGGGCTCTCTGAGCACAAAGGAGGACGCCTAACCAGTGCCCAGGGGCTTGCGGGAGTAGGGTCTAAACTGAGCCCCAAAGGCTGAGTACGGGGGACTTTAAGAAGGGGAGCTCGTCCTAGGACAAGGGCTGACATGCGCCAAGTCCTCGCGTTTGGAGGTTGGGTCTGCTCAGCTCAGGAGTGTTTGGGGGCATCTGGAACCCTGAGTGAGGGGCGGGCAGGTGGGGAAGGGAAAGATGTCAGGGACAGTGGTCTGGGCCAGGAACTGGGCGCTTATGGCCAAACCTTGTCTTGACTGGTAATGATCGAGGTGACTTGAGTTTAATTCTTTTCTGTTTGGTGGAGGCTGTGTTTATAGGGGGTCTGGAAGCCCATTGCGCCTCTGCACTTCAATTAGCAGAACTGGGACGACAGAATCTGCCTCCTTCCTGCCCAGCTCTGCTCGCGGGAGGATCCAAAGAGATCATGTATGAGAAGTTGCTGTAACATGGCCCAACCTCAGGGCGAAGGGAGGAAGCCTGCTTGCCACTTCTGCCCAGGTGCCTGCCAGGAGTCTCCTGTCCCCTTTGGCAGCCCCTGAGCTGTCCCCACATCACATCACGTTATGACAATGTCTCATGCTCCTCCTCCAGCCACCCGGAATGTGCAATCAGAGCATCAGAAACCACACTGACCCCGGACAGGTGCTACTTTATCCCTCTTGCGCTTTTCCTTTCCGTTTTGGGTTTAGACCCCACGGGAGAAGCCAGTCCCCCTCCACCCCCGGCTCTGTGTAGGGCCTTTCACATGAGGTGGGCTGCGGCCATTTGATCTATATACGCAAATCCGACTTGGCTGATTCATCTCTGCTGTTTAATTTTTATGTTAACATAATAAGGTTATACAACCGAACATGAGAGGCCAGGGACAGAATTTATAATTTATAAGTGGCAGTTATGGTTTAAAAAAAAAAGTTCCTGAAGGAAACTGGTTGAAAAGGCAAAATCTCAAAGATTTCTCTTATGCACCCAGAAAGCTTTCAGCCTGATTTAAATATAAAATCAAAGCTATTGGCATTTAGCAACTTCTGTTTAAAAGTCAGGATTGACTTGTAAATAAGACCCAGGCTTGGGCAAAGGATTTCTCAGAATAAATACATCACCCGGGTGTTATCGACATGGGAAGGGAAGGCATGCGTTTATCAGGAGCTGTAGGGACAGAGATCTCTGAACCGGTGGACTTTCCAGAATGGATTGTCCTGTGCTGTCCCTTTGTTCTCTGATGCCTGGAGACAGTGGTTTGTGGAGTTTCTTGGTGCCCTCGGGCTCACAGAGCGCTCCGAGCATTCTGGGTCTCCGTTCCCCAGGGTAGCACGTTCTCTTCCTGGCCGGGCCTGACCCTTGGGTCCTGGGGAGCTGCCCGCTGATTTGGGAGTTGGCTCAGGTCCTGCCACAAGCCCGCTGAGGGTCTACACTTGAGATGCTAAGAAGTGGCGTGAGGAGTGAGCTCTGGCTTTGACCTAGGTCAGGCAGTGGCCCTTACAGGGCCTTGGACACCTCACTCCCCCTCGGGACCTTGGTTTTCCCAATGGGAAATGAACCCTAAACCGACTTCCATTCTCCCAGTATTTTTAAACTTGTTTCCATAATTTCTTTATGATGGAAGGAAGCTCAGCTAGGTCTGGAAAGCCACGGAAGTGTGAGGCTCTAGGGGTGAGACCAGCTTGGCTGTGTCCTCAGCTGTCCCCAGACCAGGACAGGAGGCGAACCTGGCCCTCAGCTGGGAGTCGGGTCAGGGGCTCCACGTCCAGGAATGAGGGCAAGGACGGGCCTCCTTCTCTCTCCCTCGCTGAAGCCACTTTGCAAAGAGTCCCCTGAGAAGAACCAGGCTGAAGAAGGCTGATGTTTGAACATTCCAGAGTGGGAGCCAGCGTTGTTATGGCAACAAATTGCTCTGAATCTCTGAAGAGGCCCAGCCCTGGAGAAACAAGGGAGGGGCGGGAGGTGCAGGGATAATGTTTCAGAAAAAGTCATCAGAAACAGACGGGAATTGCACATTTGCATTTGGCTGAGGGTCTGATGGGCTGAGCAGGACGGGGAGTGTTTGCAGCGGTACCTTTGGGGTGTCAGGGGATCTTGGCCGCCTAGACTTCCACGAACAAACCTGGCACTGGCCTGCCCTCCTGCTGGCCTCAGGGTGGGGCTGTTGGGGGTGGTGTGTGGAGCATTGCACCCCCAAATTCCCGGTGAGGAGGGGCTGGGCCGCAGGAGGCAGGGCCAGCTGTGATCAGGGCTGGGGCTCCGTCCTTCACTCGGATTCCACGGCCCTGAACCACCCCAGCATCCTGCGCCCAAGACAAAGAAAAAGAAGGAGTGACCACACCCCTCCCTGGTAGAGCTACGAGAACACTAAAGGAACGAAAGCTTTTGCTTGTTTAATGGGAACAGGGCACTTTTGGGGAGGGTGATACAACTGCTTTGGAACTTGGTAGAGGTGGGGGTTGCACAATGCCGTGAGTGTCCTCAGTGCCACTGATTTATACACTTGAGCATGGTTCATTGTATGAAATGGGACTTCCCCTCAAAATGAAAATTTAACTTAAGAGCCCGTGCGGCTGCCGGCCCGCGCTGGGCTGCTCTGTGGCCCGGCTCTACCGGCCTTTCCGCCCTGGGCCCCTCCGATGGGGCCTTTCTCTCTCCCTCAGGCCCCACATCCCTCCATGTTCCCCAAAACCACGAATCAGTCTCTGAAGCTTCAGCAGCACCTCCAGAGCACCCCTCGCCGTGCTAAAGCTTTAGCTGGGTGACTGGTTACTCTCAGCACCGCCCCAGGCGCGGGATCAGCGCCACGCGCACCCCACACTAGCTGCAGGGAGGTTAAGCGATGGCATGTGCGGGGGCGGGGGGGGGTGGCGCTCAGCCCCGGCTGCTCCTCTCCAGAACCTGCTCAGTGCATCTCCCACAAGAGCACGATGCACCCCTGTCCTGCCACAGCCTCCTGTGGCCACTGGACCCAGAGCAAAGCAGCTGAATGTGGCCTGTTCCCTGTGCACTGAAGGGCGGCTGCTCACACTTTGGGTAAAGACTTTGCCTCCCATCTCGGTCTGACCTTGGCTCTGGATGTGCCTGGGTGTAGGGTGCAGGAGGCCCAGCCAGGCCCGGCCATTAGGGCGGCCACAGATGGTCCGTGGGCACCTGGCCCAGCAGGAGTGAAGGTCTGAGGGTGCAGGGCAGGCTCCAGAGAGAAGGGTCAGAGAGAGGAGGTGAGAAAGGAAGATCTGGAGGGGAAGGAAAAGATGAGAAGGGAGGAGGAGGGAGGGACCGGCGGTGACCACAGAGCGGGCTCTGCAGAGCCCCGGGACAGCCCCACCTGCCTCGTCTAGTCCAGCTCCGAGGCTCGGGCAGACCGTCCGCTCAGCGCCTCTGTCTCGCTGTCCTCACCTGTCCTGCAGCCGCCCCTGAAGCCAGTCGGCACTAACAGACGCCAGGACAACCACCTGGGGGGCCCTGCCCTTGTGCCCCCAGCGTGGGGGAGACAGCCCAGCCCTGCCCTCCTGGCCCTGGCTCTCGGGTGAGAAAACAGGCCGTGCGAGTTTCCCGGGGCCCTGCCTCCTGTAACAAGTTGACACACTGGGGGCTTAAACCAACAGCTGGTTGTATCGTCTCACGGTTCTGGAGGCCAGAAGTCCGCAGTCAAGGTGTCTGCAGGCCCATTTTCCCCTGGAAGCTCTGAGGGAGGATCCCACCTGCCCCTCCCGGCTTCTGGTGGCTCCAGCAGTTCCTGGTGTCCCCTGGCTCGTGGCTGTGTCGTGCCGGTCTCTGCCTGCACCGTGACGCGGCTTCTCCTCTTCCCCGGGTCTCTGCACCTGTCTGTGGGCCGTTCTGCTCTGTGTGTCTGTGTGCACATCCCCTCTGCTTTCATGGACACCCGTCATCCCGTGGGTTGGGGCCCACCCTAATGACCTCATCTTAACTCGACTGTACGTTCAAAGACCCTATTTCCAAATAAGGTCCCGTTTGTTGGTTCTGAGCGTTAGGACTTGAATGTATCTTTTGGGAGATTTACATTTCAACCCACAACATAGGCCTTAATGGAAGAATAAAAAATAACACACACAAGTTTGCACCTGAGAGAAGTGGGATGAGCACAGGCTGTCGGAAGAGTAACTGGCTGAATGGAAGCTTCGAACGGCTTGAGCCCAGCGGAGGAGTTGGAGGGGCTCCCTGGAGGAAGGGGTATCTGGGTCTGAGCTGTGACCTGGAGGACCAGCAGGAGGCGGCCCCACGGAGGAGGGTGGGCAGAGTGGGGTGAGCTTCCCGGGAAGCAGGAAGGACCAGAAGGGCCAAACCCACCTGTGCAGGTTCGAGCTGGCGGGAGGGGAGAGGAGGCAGAGGGCCGTGAGCCCTGCTTGCCTTTGGAGGAATGGTCTGCTCCTGCTCACGTGGCTTCTCCCATCTCACGGCCGGCACTGAGCTGCCCACCCCTGTCGAGGAGGCACCCAGCTGGAGCGTGGAGGGTCCTCAGGGAAGAGAGGACATAGGGACAGCCAGCTGACCCAGCGCAGTCACTGGGGCAGCGGGTGGGGGACAGAGAGATGGGGGTGAGGGATGGGCCCAGAATGGATGCGGGGAGATCACTGGCGAGGCCGAGGCAGGAGTGAGGGGAGCGGGGACGCTAACTGGGTCCAGAGGGAAGAGGGAGAGATGGCAGATCTGAGAGCCTGGGGGCTGGGGGACCCCGAGCAGAGACGGGGGGAGGGGTGTCCAGGGCGATGTCGGGCCTCCGGCCGGGAGTCTCTGGGAGGGGCCCAGACCCCTGAGATGTCAGTGAAGGGCCCAGTTTGGGGCTGCTCGGTGTCAGGCCAGTGAGGAAGCGCAGGACTCTGCGTCTCCTTCCTCTGGACAGAAGCTTCCGGAGCTTTTGGACACACAGGCTGCCCTCCAGGGCTCCCGCCCTCCAAATCCATCCTTGTCAGCGAGTTTAAGTCAAGGCCACCTCCAAGCCCCCAGCTCCCTAGGGCCGCAAGAGGGGACAAGGACAGGTAAGAGGGCAGGAGCCCAACATCCAGGTGGTGACGCCCTCTTTTAAATTTGGGTGAACGTCTGGAGCGAATGCTTCTGCCCCCACGGCTCATCCCTGCTGTGCCACGTCGACTCGCTTGGCATGTTGAGGCCCAGCACACGGGCTCGTCCCGGCCAGGGAATCGCCCATGAGCTCGGACTCTGCTGCCCTTCCACGAGCAGGCCGAGCCGCGGGCACCGAGCAGCCGCCGCCCGGAGAGCGGGACCAGGAGCAGCCGCGTTACCCAAGACCTTTTCCTTTTATCTCTCCACAAAGATCCATTCGCGCTCATCGATCAGAAGAAACACAGTAGCGAGTTAGAAAAATTCAATAACTGGAGTGTAGCAGTCTGCAAACGAATCCCTGTCCACTCCCCTTGGCCGCGCCGGCGGCATCATTAGGTTATTCCCGGGAGACGAGGCTGCGGGCACAGGCACTGGTCCGGAGCAAACTCTGGACACCTGGACACCCCTCCATTGCTCTGTTCCCCCAGGGGCTGGGGCTGGGGTCCTGTGGCTGTGGGTTTGGGGACCTCAGCTGCCCACGTCCCGCTTCCCGGGGTGCTGACCGCTGAGGCTGCTGGAGAGACGGTCTGTGCTGTGTCCCGCCCCTACCAGCAGGAGGCTGGGGCCACCCGGTGCCAGGGGGACACCAGGCCAGGAGGAGGCCAGCGGACAGCTGTCACGGCCACCTGACTGTGCTCTCTGGGCTGCAGTGGGAAGGGGAGTCCGGCCCGGCGTCAGCAGGACCGCGGGAACGTCGGAGCAGGGCCCCGAGTCCGTTGCGGCTGACGACTCCGGTGTTGAGGGCACTGGACGGGTGTGCGCCTCCTTCTGAGTCAGGTGCCAAGCGACAGCTCCAAGATCACGGCCTGGTTTATGCCCTTGTGGTGATTCAAAAGCGAATGAGGGCGGCTTGAGGTTGTGCTGTGAGTCCTTTTCTACGGCAATTTTCAAATTCTGAGTCCCTGATTCCTCCAGCGTCTCCTTGCTACTTCCTCTCAGCCCCAGGGCTTTCGACTTCTTTCATCAGCTTTAATTTTCTGAATTTGTTTACATCTTTAAACTCTATCTACCTGGCTAGGAAGTAAACTCCATGGCGGCAGGAGCTTTGCTGGTCTCATTTATTGCTGTGTTCCCAGACCGCTGCCTGGCACACAGTAGGTGCACGATAAATATTTGTTGAATGAGCAAGTGTCTGATGGGACAAGCACCAGATCCCTGCACAGGGAAACTCTGAATGACTAAGGCTGCTAGACAGAGCACAGAACACCTAGTTACATTTGGGTTTTAGATAAACAATGAAAAACATTTTAACGTAAGTATCTCCCAAATATTGCATGGGACATACTTATGCTAGAAAGTATTTTGTTGTTCCTCTTAAATGCAAATGTAACTGGGCTTCCTGTGTTTTCATTTGTTAACCTCGCAGCCCTGGCTTTTAGATTTGGGGGACCTTCTCCCTCCTGCTCCCCCCTCCTCCTTCTGCGCCGTTCTCTCTCCTTCTCAAATGCACCAGTCACGTCATTGTGCAGTCGTGCTTTGGGGCCACCATCTTCCCTTGGCCCCAGCCCCCTTCCAGGTCTCTTCCTTCTCTCTGCCTGCAGGTGCAGCCAGGGGGGGTCCTCACACTCAGTCTCCGCCTCCCCACCTCCCCCTGTTCCAGCGCCTTTCATTTTCCATGCCTACCTCCCCGCACCCACTTCCCCAAGGTCCCACGTGGCCTCCCCTGGCTTCTCGAGGCTTCTCGAGAAGCCTCCTCGAGGCTTCTCAGACTCACCAGATTCAAAACTAAACTTTCCAAGCTTAAATGGCTCCACCCTCCCCATCCCAGACAGTGACACCAGGGCTCCCGGATGCTCCAGTCAAAAGCTGAGAGATGCTTTCTCCCTCACGCCCAGTCCTTTTCATTCTGCAGTGAGGGACGGACTCCGCAGCCCTGGACTGGCCGCACCCTGCACGTTGCACGCTAGGTTTGGCCCTTGACCTGCGCCAGGGCGATAGATAACCTCCCAGCCCCTGGAATACCCTGCCTGGTGAGAGCGTCTTTGTTTACCTGGGGCCTGGGCCACAGGGGCAATCTATGCAAACAGTGCCATTGACCATGTGGTATCAGTCTGACCTCTGAGGGGCTGGGCACACCAGCTTTCCCGAGCTCTGTGAGCCCTTCCCGCAAATCACTGCACCTGCGGCTGGTCTTGGGGATCCCCCGACGACAACCTCCGAAACATTCTGTGTCCCTATTAAAGACTCCGCTGCTCTCTGTCCCTCCCATACCCTATGGAATGAGCCCCTTTTTCAGTTTGGTTTTGAGACATTGTCAGATTTCTGAGACGGAATGTTCTCTCTACCGCAATAGTTTCAAATTAGACTCTCCCCAGCCCAGTCTGGATTGTTTATATCTCGCAAACCCAAATCAAAAAGCAGGCAGACAGGCTGGGGGGCTGGGGGTCGTGTGGCCAAGGGGCAGAGCCCAGGTGAGAACTGACAGGTCACCAGGACCCAGACCAAAGGTTCTGAGGCCAGGATCTGCCAGGAGCCTGGGAACGGGCCCCGCCCACTGAAGGGTCCAGTCTGGGGTTGCCTCTGGGGGCAGCTTCAGACTCAGCTCTGTGGGGAGGGACCGACCTGACCCGGCGGCCTCCGACCAGAGAGTCAGGGACATAGTCCTCCGCAGGCTCGTCCAGATGCCAGTGAGACGTGTTCTCTGTGCTCTGTCCCTCTGCCCATTACCTGGGTCAGGGGACGGCTGCTGGCCATGCTGCGCAGAGCTAGGCCTGTCTCTCTCACATCTGGGCCCAAGGGCACGTCAGCAGTGATGTTTGCAACCTGAAGCTGCAGCAGGGTCTGCGGTGTGGCTGGGGTCTCATGCTGGGGCACCCCAAGTCCAAGTCGGGGGGGCCCGGGGCAAAGCCAGGTCCCTTGACAGCAGGGCTCTTGCAGCTGCCCAGGTCGGGTGCCTGCCCTCCCTTCTGCCATCTCCGTGGTTTGTACACTGGGTCTGGGGTCTGGAATCCCCGAGGCTGGTGGTCTTGTCCTCCTCCCTGTTTCTCACTCAGCAATCCCCACCCTTGCCCAAGGAGGGGACAGCATTTCCCCAGACTTCTCTTGGGTGGAGAGCTCGGCCAGGCGCCAGGTGGCCAGGGAGCCCTCTTGAACGCCCCATGCAATTGCCCCCCGCCACCCGGTACCTCATCCCTTGGCCGCTCGGGGCTTAGGGAGACAGTAAATGTGACACCAAGACTAATGATTCCATTTCTTCTTTTCCCTTCGTCGCCTCTGGCGTGTGAGATTATTTCGGTTTCAAGGATGGAGGCGGGGGGAGGCTCGGGTGGGCAGGGAGCTGCGGGCAGAGGGGGCACATCTGCGCCCTCCCCCTCTGCAGCCCAGCTCTGCTGCTCAATCCTTCTCAGGCTTCCGAGCAAGGCTGAGATGGAGCTTTCTGGCTCCCCCAGGTAGACTGGATCATCCTTTCTCCACGCTGTCGCAGATTTTCGAGAACGGACACCTGTCCTTGCACAAAGCTCACGCAGACGTCCTGGTCTTTCCCCCTGGGGTGCCTCGAGGGGAGGGCGGGGCTGGGCCCCAGCTGTGAGGACTCCTTCCGCCCTCAGCGGGGTGTGGGGGGCGTGTGGGGTGGGGAAATGGAAGAACAGAAGGAAGCCGGGCATGGACTCGTGGACAGACACAGAACTAACCACCACGGGGCTACTTTATGTCTGCACGCAGTGTGCATTACGCCAGGTATGTCGTGTGTGCAAGTGTGCAGTGTGCTGTGTGCATTGTGTGTGTGCGCATGTACAGAATACAGACACCATGCAGTGCGTGTTACAGGACAGAGGTGCAGCGGAGGGACGCCGCGCACGGTGAGCAGCGTGTGCAAGCGACCGTGTGTCTGCCGGGGATGCAGTAAGTTCCTGTCGAATGGGCTGGCTGAGGAAAGCGGGTGTCGGCACTGGGACCAGACGCTGGGACGCTGATAGGTGAACACTGTGGGGACACAAGCTGTCCTCACTCTGTTGTCTTCTGTGGCTGACGGATTGCTCCCGAGGTCACGGAGCTCGTGATGCATTACCGGGGCTTGTCACTCTCCGGGTCCGGGGCTGGCAGCTTGAGGAGTAGGGAGAACGCAGGACGCCTGGACTCCGTCCTGACACGCGAGTGGGGGGAGTTCTCCCAGGTGAAGCTCCTCTGCCCCCAGTTGGGCGGGGCGGCCGCCTCCCAGCCCCCGACAGCGGCGGGATGGAAACGCGGGCAGTGGGGCCGTCCTGGTGTGGAAGAACTTCCCCGTCAGACCGCAGGGCTTGCTCTGCCGCTCAGAACCGCTCTCACCTTCGGTCTTTCGGACTCGGTGTTCCAGAAGCCCCGGGAAGCAGGCGGCCCCAGTGCAGGCCGGGTGGACGTTAGGACACATGGCACTGAGTGAGGAGGGCTGTCCTGGTGTCAGTGATTCCAGCGTGCGCACTCTCGCACGCACACACACCCAAGCACACGCTCACACACACAAGCATACGCATACACGAACACACGTGCTAACACACTCGCACACTCCCACATCCATGCACTCACATACATATACACACAAACTTACACAAAAAATGCACACACTCACACGTGCTCACACACTCACACATGTACACATTCACATACACATGAACTGACACACACTCACATGTGCTCACACATACATGCACTCATATACATACACGTAAGCTCACACATACTCACCATACACTTGCACAATATACACGCACACATGCACACTCATGCATACACTTATTCACACCCACACACACTCAGTAGATGCTTACATATACACACATACACACATGCACACTCATGCACTTATTCACACGCACACACACTCAGATAGTAGACACTCACATGTACACACATACACACATGCATACACACACATTCACACACTCCCTTTGGAGAAGGGGTGGCGTGAACCCCGTTCTCTGTTCTCACGGGACAGGACGTAGCAAGCAGGGAGGCCCAGCAAAGAGGTGCGTCTACCAGCCAACAGGCGGCCGCCTCAGGAACGTGACCCCCACGTCCCACAGCCAGGGAGAGAAACGCTGATGTCCGGGACGAGGAAACGTCCTCCGCAGAGCTCTCCAAAGCCCAGCTCTTTGGGGGCCCCGTTCTCCCAGCTAAGGCTGTTTTCCCTTCTGTGCCAGTGACGCGATTCACGAACGTGTCCCGTTCCTTCCTGCAAAGCCATCAGCGCACTGGAGCTCCATTTTCGTCCTGCCCTTTGTAATGACGGATGAATCCATTCCGGTTCGGAAGCAGCTGCTCTAATTTGTGCATCCAGTTCCACGTCATTTCTCCATCGTGGATCCTGCCCGTCCAGCCGTTGGGGCTAAGTTGGTGCAACCTGCATCCACCCAGCAGGGACATGTGCGGATGTCTAAGTCACCTGGACTCTGTCTCCACTGCAGCGGGCGTGCTGACGAGTGATTCCCACTGCAACTTCCTGGAGCTAATGCGGACCTGGGTCATGGGCTGGGTCCTCCGTGTGTGTTAGACACCGGCCGCACCTCGGGGGTCCCCAGCTGCCTGCACTTCGGGCCAGATTCACGCTCCTTGACCCTTCCCCAAATCCATGCTGGTTCTTCTGGAAGCGTGTTGACAAGAACTACTACAAAAAGCAGACCTCGGAAAAAGCCATGACCTCCAGGAATTTAGAAGCATCCACAAAATACACGATGAGTGTGTTCAACAATCAGACTCAAAGCAGGGCTGTCACTGCCCCTGGAGCAGCCCCTCCTGTCTCCAGAGGTTCCCATGTGTGCACCCTCCTGTCCCCAGAGGTTCTGTTTGCACGCCCTCCTGTCCCCAGAGGTTTGTTTGTGTGTACCTGCAAGTCTTGAGTTCTCTGCTCAAGTGTCGTTTCCTCAGGTCTTCTCTCCGAAGACCCCGCTTGCGCCCACCTGCACGGTGCTCCACCCTGGCTGCACCTTCTTCCGCTTCGAAGCGCTCATCACCGTGTGTGTCCAACCTGGCTCCGTCCATCTGCATCCCGTCAGTGTCCCATCCGAGAGCACAAACGCCGTGAGAGTGGGCTCCGCTGGTTTCATTTATCGCCGTGTGTCCTGCAGCTGATGCAGACGTGAGCCGCTCACAAACGCTTGTCAGTCGGCGTTGCACAGCTAAGCCGAGTGTCCACTCCAGGCAACCTGCAGGGACAGGAAGCTGACCTTCTGTGATGTCCTTGAAGAAATTCTTAAATGACGGCGTTAACATGGAGTGTGTTTCCTGCCAGCCTCGAGGTGCTGGGATCCCACGCCGAGAGCCCTGAGCTTTCGTAACACTGCTGGAACTCCAGGCGCTGCGGGGCTGGGCAAGGCCTCCAAAGCGCCACTTCGATTGCTTTATTGGGTTCTTTGAAGGGTTGGTTCGACATCAGATCAGGGGAAATCACCGATGTCACCCACCGAGACAATGCGGAAAACTTGTGAATGATCCCCTATGGGGCTGCAACTCAAGGTGGGAAAGGCACAATGTGAGATTCCCCAGGCATGGGGGCTGATACGTTTATTTCCCACCCTCATTCCTGACTGGAGGGGATGTCAGGAATCACATTTCCAAGGTCATGGGTGACCTTCAGCCAACCAGGCAGTGGGAGTGGACGCAAGGGACACTCTCGTAAGTGAATCCAGGTGCTTCTGGGTGTGCAAGTGTGAGGCAGTGTCCTCAGGACACTTGACTCAGCACAGCTTTCGGCCACCTGGTCATTAGAGAAGCACCAGTGTCAGGTAAGAGCACGGACTCCGCAGCCCCACCGCAAAGTGGCTCTAAGTCACGTTCTGCCACTTACTAGGGGCGTGTGTTAGTCTGTTTGGGCTGCGATAACAAAACACCCCTGGCTGGGGGGCTTCCACCAACAGACGTTCATGTCTCACGGTTCCAGAGGCTGGGAAGTCCACAGCACCAGCAGGTTGTGTCTGGGAGGCCCGGTCTCTGCTCCGTAGGTGGTGGCTTCTCCCTGCGGCCTCACGTGGTGGACGGGGCCAGCCGGCTCCCTTGGCCTCTTCTGTAATCCCGTCCACAGGGCTCTGCCCCCAGGACCCAGCCTGCTCCCAGTACCACCCAGTACCGTCGCAGCGGGAGTTAGGTTCCCACGTGTTACTCGTGGGGGAGACAAACGTTCAGACCACAGCAGAGTCTAATTCGCCTCTTCGCACTCAAGTTTCCACATCTGGAAATAGATATAATTGTGCTTTATATAAATAAAATACATGCACACACAGATACGCACATATATATACACACACATACATGTATACACACGCATATATACACACAGGCACACATACATACACATAGATGCATATACACACACGTTAATTTATATGCTAATCTATGTAAAGTGCTGAGAACACAAGCAGCACTCAGCCCGTGTGTGGGTTAGGATGATTCTTTGCTAGGGGACAGCAGGCCCGCTTCCTACCCACCATCTTCCATCCTTATCTGAAATATCGGTCAGGGAAAATGTGCACAGAGAACACGTAAAACAAAATACATTTGTGGTTCTGCAATGGAGTTTGGGGTCAAAGACCCACCAGTGGTGCTGATTAGGCTGAACCTCAAAGAGACGTTTTCTCTGTAAGTGAGGTCACCTCAACTGGCCTAAGCCCCACTGAACAGGTACCCAGTGCCCCGGGACACATCCAGTGTCCCCTCCTCGGAGTGGCTCCGACTTCCAGGAAGACATCACCCTTGACCTTTACCAACTGGAAGCAATGTTGTCCACCCCCGAATTCAATTTAGCTGAGCGAGGAAGGGGTGGACTCCGCACGAGCAGGCACCGCGGGGTCATCTCGGCACCTCCCTTGATGTCTCCAAGGCATCTCAGATGCTGCAGCACAAATCCATCCAGGGTCTTTACTGTCTTTCAGAACAGTAATCAGTAGCAACTATGTCAGCGGTTGACTTGTTGACTTGTTTATTGCCTGTGCTTCTCAGGAGAGAGTGAGCCGACTGCTCATTCATCCCGTACCGCCGCCTCCACCTCAAGGCCTTGGTGCAGTTACTCGTCCTCCTGGGACCCTTCCTGTCTCCTCCCCAGATCTGTCTCGCCCCTAGATCTCCCTATAGTTATGACTTGCTCCAGCACCCAGCCCTTGGGCTCGGTGGCCATAGGCTCTCTCAGCCACATGAAGGCTCTGTCGGTAGCACCTGGATTCCCGGCAGCGGGAGCTTTTATTAAGCATCACGTATTGGTTGTCTGCGCCCCCCACCCCACCCCCGGCTGGACTCCAGGCTCCGTGCAGACTGAACTGGGCTGTGTTTGCTTCAGCGTGCTCTTCTCCGTACCCACAAGCCTGGCCCAGAGGAGATGCCCCATCCGTAGGCCTCTGAACCCAGCGCACAGTGGGCAAGGCAGAAAGGCACATAGCGCCCGCGATGCTGTTTCACTGAGCTCAGGGAACACGGTGGGGCTGCGGCGTAGCTGCCTTGGGAGCACCAGGGAGGATATCTGAGGATGATGCCACCATAGTGACGGTGACATCTCCTTCTGGGGCCATCACCAATGACTCGAAACCCATCGCTTCATAAGGCAATTAGGATTGTTTTTCCCCAAAACTGTTGCTTGGTGCTGGCCTACACCGAAACTCATAACCCCTTTTCCTGCCCTGTCATACCACCTTGTAAAACCTCCTCTCTACTCTGTTCCACGGACTTGCAGCTTTCACCTCAAGACAGATGCTTAGAGCCATTTCTGAACGTGCAGAAATCATGACGCAGTGACTCTTTCGGAAAATTTGTCAAATTTCAAATGTATTTAGTCTCAACAACAATTCCTGGAGGCCCATCACTGGCTCTTCTCCATGTTGAGACTTCATTTTTCTTCTGCCTTTAATACCCTTCTCCATGTACAACACACCATGGCCTCAAGCATATGTTAATTCTTTTGTAAGAGACTTCTTATAAAATCTTGTTTAAAGAACTCTGAAAATCTAAATTCTATCCACTGATTCCCTGAAAAACATGTGACCCTGAGAGGCCCTAGAGCAAAACAAAACAAAACCCCAGGGCCCGGATCTTGGTTTCTGAATCCTGTTCCCGCTAACAGGGACCAGAGCTCGTAGGAGAAACGGCCGAGTCCGGGTCTGGGGCAGGGAGGACGTGGGGGCCCCGGCTCGTCTTGCTGCGCCGACCGAGTCAGTGAATGTGAGTGGAAGGACACGCGGCTAACCTGATGGGGTCCTACTGGCCCAATGTGGGACGACGTGAGCATCAGAGAGAATGGAGATGGTGATGGGTGATAAGACATCGAGGTTAAAAAAATCCCTCTGTCCATAGGGGTCCTCAAAAAGGGTTTTGGGAGGGGTGGTGGATGAACCGTTCTTTATAGAAAAAAAGAGAGCTAGCAGGTGTCGGGGCAGCCATGGGATTAGAACCTGACTGTTTGCAGCCACTATTGTACGACAGGCCACAAGCAGGGCCGTCAGTGGCACTGAAATCTTGGGGTAGAAGTTGAGGGTTGCTACGGGCTAGACTGTGCTCCTCCCCCAAACTCGTCTGTTGCAGCCCTGACCCCAGGACCCCAGAACGTGGCTATATTTAGAGACAGGGTCTTCAAAGAGATAATTCAGGTAAAACGAGGCCACGAGGGTGGGCCCTAGGCAATATGACTGGTGCCCTTACAAGAAGAGGCGATCGGGACACGATGTGCAGACAGGGGCAATCCTGGGAGAACATGGAAGGCTGCCTGCGGGCCCCCAAGGGAGCCAGCCCTCCTGGCACCTTGATCTTGGGCATCCCCTTTCCAGCTGTGTAGAATAAATAAATAAATGATACTTGTTGTTTGGGGCCCCCGTGCGTGCGTGTTATTGTTTGTGCAGCTGCCCGAGCTGACTCACAGATGCCTCACTTATGTGAAGTGCGGCTTCCGGGTCGCTATGACCACCAACAGCAAAGGCGCCTTTCCATGAAGAGGTCAGGTGGGCGCCACTCTGACCGGTACTGGGACAGAGTGACATCGTGTGTACTGGGAAGACTCAGTGTCTGGACAAAAACGCTTCACCCGAATTTAATGTTGGGGAACAATCAGACGGATCCAGTTTGGGGATTCCACAAAACAGCTGTCCCGGATGCTTCAAAACGTCAGTCATCAAACATAAATAAAATAAAAAATAGGGCAAGGAAGCCGTTCTGGACTAAACTAGACAAAGAGTCATGTCGACTAAATGCAATGTGTGATCTTTGATCAGAGCCTGGATTTCAAAAGTAAGCCATAAAGGACATTAGGGGACAGATTGGGAAAATTTAGGTTAGGACTGCCTATAAGATTAATATTATTATACTAATGCATAGAGTAAAAATGACAAATCAAAGCCAGTGCAGCTCTGGGGGGCCCTGGGTACTTCTGTTCAGAGCCCGGGTCATCCTCCTCGCACTCTGTTAGGTGGCATTTGCATAAGTGTTAATGACTCTACTGTTTATTTTAGGCTCTGCAACCTGCAGCTACAAGGTGAGAACGCTGCCTGTTACTTCCACTGTCTCCTTTGAGATGGGAGTCATCGGCCCTCAGGCCAGGACAGCAGATCTCCAGATTGTCGTGAGGTGTCCTCGGGCTCAGTAGTGCTGCAGTTTCAAAACTCGGGGCAGGTGGAGCCTACTGAAGACGGTTACTACTGGCCGGCGCCTCCAGAAGTGGGGGGTCCCCTTCACATTCGGTGGGTGCAGTCCAGGCCCAGGACCACAGACCTAATTCCCAAGGCTGCAGTGGACTGAATGCTTGCTTCCTGCAAATTCTTATGTTGAAAGCCCAACTGCCCAGGGGATGGTATTGGAGGCGGGGCCTTTGGGAGATGATTAGGTCATGAGGGTGGAGCCCCGGGGAATGGGATTAGTGTCCTTACAAAGGTGGCCGAGGGAGCTGGCCAGCCGGGTCCACCATGTGAGGATGCAGGGATGAGGTGCTGGCTTTGAACCAGGAAGGGGCCTCACCGGACACCGACCTGCTGGCACCTGACCTTGGACTCCAGCCTCCAGAACTGTGGAAATACATTCCTGTTGTTCGTTAGCCACCTCACCCACGGTACTTCGTTAGAGCAGCCGGAACAGGCTAAGACAAGGCCCAGTGCACGATGGCCACAGCAGAGCACTAAACCAGGGGCAGGCATAGCCCTCTGAGCGCGGGGCCCACAGGGGCGCAGATCTTGTGCCATGGGGCCGCTGCCATGTGTGAGCAGCTCCAGCCATTCCCGGGCTGTTGGGTCTGGTGTCTTTGTCCCCACACCTGCATGGGGCAGCATGTTCCCTCCGGGGCTTTCCACTTTCCTGACCCTAAAAGTGTAAAGTGTGATAAGGAAAACAAAGTGCCAAATGACAAGAAATGGAGAAAAGCCACTTGGCCTCTGACAGTGGCTGCTGGGAGACCCTCTGTGAGAAACTTCAGTTAACCTCCTCCTGCTACGGCTTTATTAGCTACCGTTCTCCCGAGGGAACCAGGAAAGCCTCGGAGACAGCTCTCCTCGGATACTGCACTGGGTCTAGACCATCATCCCCATGACAGCTTCAGCCGTGGGAAAGCGCAGTCACGGTGAGGACGCCTGGTCCACGGGGGAGTTGGAGGAAGTGAGAGGGACAGCAGGTGAATGGTGGCAATTTTGCCTCCTGCGATTTGCATGTCATGAATATTCAGACATCTCCTGAGCATTTATGCAGATGAGAATAAGTGGGCGCCATGCCCCACAAAACTTGGGGGGTAGCACGGAGACCCCCGACTGTGTGCCACAGATACTCTGGGCTGACAGGTGCATCCCCTCACTAGAGCTGAGACCTCACACTCCGGGACAGGTGGCCATTTGTTTTGTCAGCAAAGGAACATTTTCCTAGTGAGTCCACGTCGGGGCTCAGGTATTGACCGAGTGGGTGTGGACCCTCTGAGGATTAGGTGTTTCCTAACACGTGTGCTCCCGCTGGGCGTGCATGTCTGTGACAGCGCAGCGACGCCACCAGGTAAAGTGAGTCAGACTCGGGTTGAGGGGGTCGCCAGGGCTTGAGCTTTCAGGATGGGTTAGTAGTTGACGCAGGTTCACGGTGCTGGGCTCATGGGGCTGGGGAGCTGGGCCCTAGGCTTTCCTGCTGTGAATTGGGCAAGTCTGTATTTCCTTTCTGTGTTTCTTTTTTTGTGTTGTGCTAAGAACGCAGCGTGAGATCCACTCTCGTCGCAGCGTTCTGCGTGTTCCATGCAGGTTGCTCCACGCGGGCGCAACGCGCAGCAGCTCGCTAGGATGCACCTGTCGTCTAACTGGGACTTTACACCCACCAGACAGCAACTCCTGCCCTCTCCGATCCCTGCAACCGCTTCCGTTTCTTGCTCTGATGAGTCTGAATATTTCAGATCCTGCAGATCACAACAGCTGAGATGTGGGAACGACCGAAACGTCCATCAGTGAACGGACGCTTTTTGAAAACGTGGGGCACACTTACAACGGAATGCTATTCCGCCTTGAAAAGGAGGGTGATCCTGCCACTCGTGACAACATGGACGAACCCGGAGCACATCATGCGACCTGAGACAAGCCAGACGCAGGAGGACAGATACAGCAGGAGGCCAGCGACGCGGAGGAGTCTGCGTTTCGGCAGTTACCGCCTCTGCCCATCCCACGTGGGTCTGTGGAAGGTGGAGCTGGTTCGGCACAACCCCCATGGGTAGGAGGTCGGCACCCCATATCTGCACTGGGCAATGCTCGTTCCTGCTGCCTCTGCTTGGCCGAGTCTAACCCTGCGCAGCTGCAAGGAGACCTGGCCTCACTCCGGGCTGCATGGAGCACGGGGCTCCAGGGGTCAGAGCACCCAGGACAGGCTCCTGTGATGCTTTTGTTATGTCTTTGGCACCCGCGGGGGCCCATGACAAACCACCTTTCTGGGGGAGGATGGGGAGGAGATGCCGCACGATCGCCCCTGGCAGGAGGAGAGACACTCACACGCCAGGTAACGCGCAGAGCACAGAGGTGACGCCGGCTATCTTGCCCTTTCCGGCGACGTGGCTGAAATGAAAGTCACAGGTACCATAAACTGTGGTGTCAGGACTTTCTGCTTCTAGCCCTAATGATGACGCGGGAGCCACCGGCAAGGGCTGGGGAATCGATTAGTGGCAGATTTTCAAGCATGACACAGACTGGACTCGCGGTGACAAGAATCCCTTCTCTTTCAGAGACTTGTTGGTTCAAGATGATTTCAGCTCCGTCCCCTCCTTGGAGCCTCCCAACATCACGGGGAGTTAGAATATGAATTACGACCCCATCTGTCACCCCACTTCCCATAGGAGCTGCCAGATGTCTAGGCTTCCTTGCCTGAGGTCACTCACAGGGACCATGGCCTGGCTCTTCTAAGTCTCGAAGCTGCCATTTGACCTGGCTCCTAGGGGCCAAAGGTCAGGGCTCAGATGGGCAGGTTGCAGTCAAGGTTGGAAAGTCGCCCGTGTGGCCTGGAGTCAGCAGGGTCGGGCCCGGGCCATCAGGAACGTTGGCGTTTCTTGATTGAGGTTCACTGGGCCGTCCCCGGGGCCCCCTGGTCCCATCTCTGCTTCTGCCCTGTGCTCCCTGCGTGGCCCACAGGCAGGTGTGTGGCCAGTGAAACTCCCACGGCTGACCAGCCGCGACCTCTGCATCCCCCAGCCCAGACTGTGGGGACAGCGCGGTGCTGGGTGATGGCCAGGTGACCACCTTCGGGTGCCTGCACTGAGGCAGGCAGGAGCGGTACGCGGCACAATGTGGGCGTGTGGCCTCTGCTGGGCGGTGTGGCGGGGGCTGGTTTTAAGAGAACAGGGCCTTTGCAGGGGGTGCAGACTGGCACCCCCATGTGCGCTGCAGGCCAAAGGCAGGCCTGCACCCGTCCTTTCTCAGGCAAAGGGGCTGCGATGCATCATCATCCTCATGTTTTACTGGGGAAAGGCGAGGACAAGGCAGGCTGCAAGGACAGAGCCCGAGCGCGCACAGGCGCCCAGACGGAGGCAGGCCACGGTTCCATTCCAGGGAGCAAGGGCTTTGGAGCTTATCACACCCGTGAGATGACGCTGATGGAAAACACACAGGAATTTAGAAAGTATCTGAGATGAATTCATGGATTATGAATTTACAATAAAATTGCAGGGGAACTAGGCCTTTTGTGGGGGCGAGGGGAACACAGCCTCAGTCTGGTGTTGATTTCGAAGAGCGCGGCCTCGAATTCTCAAAACACTGCCCTTGCGCGGCTCTCGGAAGCAGAGCTGTGTTGATGTCGCGGTCCTGCTATTTTTACAGCCCTGAGCTGAGGGAGGTGTGAGAAAAACTATTGCAAACCAGCAAAACGTTCACACTCCGAGGACAGCCCCGGCTTCTGTGTGCCGCGGGGACAGAGGGCAGAGTGTGTGTTTTTCGCAAGGACCTGGAGACGTCTCGCTCATCGGGGACCCGCCAGGAGCTGGTGATGGCGTGAATGCGTTCTGGCCCAACCAGCCTCCTCTGCCCTCCGGGGTGGAGGCCTCCGCGGCCCCCACGCTCCCGCACAATCCACATTTCTGGGAAAGAATAGAACTGCTACAGAGGCCTCGACCACAGACATGGTTCTGACCAGGGTCTCCCGTGACCGGCCGGGGAGGAGACCTGTTTACTCCACCTTTCCTGCCAGAGCCAGGGGGGTGTGTAGACCAGAGCTTCTCAACCCCGGCGCGGTTGACATTGGGGCAGGACGCCTCTGCTGTGGGGCGTTGTCCTGTGCACTGGAGGATGTTTATCACCACCCCCGACCCCCGCTCGGTGTGACAAGCAGAAATGTCTCAGACACTGCCAGACACCCCGGGGGCAGAACCGCTCTGCATGAGAGTTACGGCAGTTGACCTGACAAGTCGCCTTCACAACAGAGCTTAGCAGCAAATGTACAGACTTTTTGTCCAGTCGAAAGGTGTGGCTTAGACAATCTAGAAGCTTCTGGGATTGCTCAGCAGTGGCACAGCCACTTCCGACATGTGGGAGCTCATCTGCCTGCCCACGGGCCCTGTAACGTGACAGAGGGTGAATGAGGACCACTGACCCTCCCACTCAGGCAGAGTGAATGAGACCTCCCGCCTCAAGCAACACCTTAGGATCCGTCTGGTGAGGGGAAAAGAAGCCTGTGGTGCAGAGTGACCCCAGTCCCTGTTACTGGGAACTGCGACTTCCCGAGTCTGTGTCTGTGTCCGGTTGAGAGGTCAGCCTCTCAGCTTCCCGGCCATCCTCTCTCCATCTTTCTCTCCTCAGACCTGCTTGATACCACCCGGCCCATCAAGGTCCCTGAGGACACACGGAGTCGCCTGCAATCCCAGGCGGGTGGGATGGGGCAGATGCATGTCACGGGTAGTTGTCCCTGGCTCTGCTCTGCTGTCCTAGTGGGGGCGGTCAGGCCGTGCTGACACGTGGAGACAAACAGCCGTAGCAGAGTCAGGTGGACACAGGTGACAGAGCTGTGGGATGCACATGTCCGTGTGGCTCCAGGGAAGGTAACCTCCCCAGGAGACTCCTGTGGGGGCCATCGCCCTGGTCAGAGGTCAAGGAACACAGCAGTGGGGGTGGTGGCACAGCCCTGCGTGAGGAGCGGAGTGGACGGGCTGCAGCCAAGGGTGGCCTCTGCCAGTTTCTATAGAGCCTGTGGGCAGAGAGTGGTTTTTACATTTTTAAATTGTTGAAAAAGAAATCAAAAGAAAAATTCTTTCATGACACATGAAAATTCTATGAAACTCCCATCTCAGTGCCCGAAACTGAAGTTCTGCTGGGGGACGCCCATCATGGGCGTATGGTGGTGGCTTTCGAGCTCCAACCGCGGAGGTGAGTGGTTGCCGCAGAGGCCACATGGTCTATGCAGACGAAATCCTGGCTTTTGGTCCCTTTACAGAAACGGTGTGGCCACCCTCCGTTGGAGGCAAACAGCTGGCATCGGAGGGAGGGCTCGGTGGGGGGGCCCAGCAGGAGGAAGGCGTGGAGAAGCTAAGTTGGGCGTGAGAGGCCAGGCCGTGTGCACTCTGCAGCGGGAGGCACCGGAGCCAGCTGGGCAGAGACGGGGAGGAAGCAGGGGTTTGGGAGGAACGACATGTCTGGAGGATGTGGACGTCTGACCGGAGCCGAGAGACCAGAGATGGTCAGGATTTGTCATTGCATTTCAGGTTGTCGATAGAAAAAAACCCAAACTCTGTGAAATAATTGCAGGAGGTTCATTCCGGGGCGAGTATGTGCGACCGTAGCGACCGTAGCGACCGTAGCAGTGTGTGCAGCTATTGGCCCAGTGTCGAGACGTCATGAACAAATGGCTGGAGGGGCAGGGTTACGGTTGGTTTCACACATTTGTGGGGACAGGAATTCCAGGTCAAACCATAAATCAAGGCATGGACGGCACACGTTGGTGTGGCCGCTAGACTTGGGGCTTAAAAGTCGTCGGTGGGTTTTAGAAACTCCTTAGGTAGCAATTGATTGAAGAATTAAGCTCTGTCTAACCACCTGGCGTCGGGAGAAAGGGTGCACGAGTTAGGGATGGGGTCAGCCAGGAGGCTCTTCGATCTGTCACGTGCTCCCACCCCAGAATCAGGCTGGAAAGTCAGCCACATTCCACCGGGTTAATGAAAACCTGTTCAGGGAGATCGTGCCTTTTGTAGGTGGGACTCACCGGGCCTCTTAGAAGGAAATCTGGGCAAGACAGAAAAACGGTCAGAGTCCTCAGGGGCCCTCCGCAGGCTCGGCGTCTCCAGAGCCCTCCCTAGGTGGGGGAGTGAACACAGCCCAGGAGCACCTGCCCTGCCAGCACCTCCCATGTGTCTGGCCTGTGGGGTCCCCTCCACCTGGTGCAGACTTGCCTTCCCTTCCCTGTCCCGCAGGCTCCGGCACAGGGGGCACAGGTGAGTGAGGGAATGAACAGGTGCATAGACAGAGCGTCCCAGCTCTTGGACGTGAACAGGAGAGTGACAATGGCCCTGTCCCAGTCTTCCCTTTATAGCTGGGAAACGTGAAACTACAGTGGGTAGGAACTGCTAAATGGATAGCCCGGATGTGCCCAACCTGGGCCTCTGATCCCAGCCCTGTGCTGCACCCCAACATCTCACCCCACTTTCTTTAGAAGGGTGCCCCCAGGCAGTGCCTTCCCCTCCTGCACCCAGCTCTCCCCTCACCCACTCAGCTGTGGGCCGGGGGGCCCAGTGCTTCTCCCTTAGGATCCAGAGATGGCCGGGCCCCTCCGCTCCCCCACGCGGCGCCTGCTTTGCTGGGCGGTGCTAATTGAACTTGAGGAGGAGAGCGAGGCAGGTTTAACTATCTAGATGCAATTTGCATATAAAGCTATGAAGTGAGGCAGGCAGACTTTCCATTACCCAGTCGATAAATGAGCTCTTTTCCCAGCAAAATGGCTTTCTGGAGAAAAGCAATAGCCCGTGAGAGGAGGAAGAGCGGCCTGGCTGAAGCGAGGCTGCCGGGAGGAGCTCTCCACGGTGCTGCTGCCCCTGGCCGGTGAGGTGGCTCGTCCTGAAGAGGGGCTGGAGCAGGCACCTCCCCACCTGTCCTCGGGAGCAGAAGGCCTGGCTCTGAGCCTGCAGCCTGCAGCCTCTGTCTCCTCCGGGCATCCGGAGCCGAGGGGCGCAAGTGTCTGTCCTGGAGGAGTCACTGCCTTTGGGAACGCAGCTTGAGCCAGGACCCCTGTGATGGTCAGAGTTAAGCCTCCACTCTGCAGATGAGAGGTCAGGGGAGTTCCCAAGGTCACGGGCACATGTGCGTATGTGCCCGCGAGTGTGTGTGTGCACAGTGCCCAGCCTTCTCCAGGACACCTCCCAGATCAATATGGCCCCCCACCACCCCACGGCGGCAGGAGCCCCAGTAGAGTCCCTACGACTTGCACAGAGGGTGGGTGTTGGACTTGAAATCGCCGCAGTCTCTGCCTGTGTCTCCATCTCATCCCCACGTTGCAGGCCGAGAGACGGCACCACGCTTGCTGCGAGTGAAATGTTTCCTAATGGGCTGCTGTGAACATGCCTAAGTGCTCTGCACACGCGGGCCGTGGTTGGTTTCTGTTGATCCAGTTGTAGCGCCTAGACTTAGAGGAAGTGTTGGCTGAGCTTTTGTCCAGAGGCTGCCAGCCACGGTGGGGGCAGCACCCCAGCAAGGACAGTGGCCCCAGGAGCAGAAGCAATGGTGGAGGCCACTGACTGGTCCAACAGTGACTGTGCCACCGAGGTAAAGGACAGAGTACTCTCAAGGCCCCCCCAGCATGGGACAAAGCCCTCTGTCCCTCAGCATGTCACCCCAAAAAGGTGTGTCTCCCTCCCAATCCTTGTAGCTTATGAAGGAGACTTTATTTGGAAAAAAGATCTTTGCAAAGGACAATAAATAAAGGATCTTGATGTGGCATCATCTTGGATGTGGGCAGGTCCTAAGTCCCATGACAAGCATTCTAGGAAGAGAGGACACTGAGACACAGAGGACACGGCCGTGTGATGACAGAGGAGAGACTGCAGTGACTTGTCCGTAAGCCCAGAGATGCCCGGGGCCACCACAGCTGAAGGAGTCAGGAGGATCTTCCTCTGGGGTCTTTGGAGGGTGGCCCTGCTGACACCCGGATTTGGGCTTCAAGGATGAATTTAACCTACAAACTCACATCCCAACCAGACTCTGGCTGCAGCATCCCAAACACCCTCTCCCTGTTCCTTCCTACACGACAGTTTCTCAAGACAAGGGGCCAGCGCCTTCTCCGTACAGGGCCGGAGAGAGAGCACTCTGGGATCGCCAGGCGCAGCCCCGTCCGCTGCTGGACTCTGCCACTGCGGCACAAAAGCAGCCAGAGGCCACGTGGACGTGGATGAACGTGGCTGCGTTCCCGTGAAACTTCATTTGTGGATGCTAAAATTTGATTCTCATGTCATTTTCACATATCACAAAATAACATCTATCTTTTGATTTTTTTCCCAACTATTTAAAAATGTAAAAGCCATTCTTAGCTCGCAGGCTGCACAAAAACAGGTGGTGGGCCGGATTTGGCTGCGGCCATGGTTAGCGACCCCTGAGCTAGAAGAATCACAAGACTGGAGTGTGTGCGAAGGAGGGGACACCCCCTGGCCCTGCCGCTCACAGGGCCTGCCGCACCTTGGCTTTAAATATGGGCCGTCTTTGATGTTGACGAGCTCAATGAGAAACAGCTTGAGAAGATTTGAAACAGCTTTGGATGGAAAAGTTGGGCATATTAATTGCCACTTCTGGCGAGCTGCCTTTTTCCTGCGTCCACACAGGCAAAAGCCTTGTTGTTTTTAGATGTGAAGTGTTTTTCCCAAGGAAGGCTGCAGCCACCTGTCCTGGCTGCACTGTCTGGGGGCTGCGAGTGAGGCGCGGAGGCTGCTCTGTGATGTTCCAGGCCTCTGGCTCTGTCTGTCTGTCTGTGCATGTTTTGGCTACAGTGCCCCTGTCTGGGGACAGGGAGGGCAGTGAGTTACCAGGCGAGCTGGAAGGCAGGGAGTGCGCTCCTGCCTGGACCCAGGGGAAGGCAGAAGGTTAGTCGTTGGTGCGTGAGGTGTGGCCCCACTGGGAGCCCGGGGCTGGGGTCAGTTGCCAGAGGAGGCAGCTCGCTGGGACCATCCTCAGCAAATGGTACCATCGCTCCACTGAAGTGCAAGGCCATCGGAAGGAGGAGCAGCCCCCACTGATGCTTCTATGTGCAAAAAGCTGGACACGAAAGCGAGCTCCATCACAGCTGGGAGCCACTCAGAGCTCTTTCCAGACTCCTGCTCCAAGGAGCACCCAGTCAGCTCTCCTAAGGAGAAAGTTTAGACACGGGTCAGACGTGATGAAGGCAGCTGCTGATGAAGACAGTGGACAGGGTAGGGGAATCTACGAAGGGAGAAAGACAAGGCTAAATATTCTAAACTTTAACCGACACGGCATTAATCATTCGTCCTGAGAAAAACACCGTGATCCAGGCAACGCCAGGCATATCACATTAATGCATTAATGAATCAGACCTCCGACCCCGCCGAGGTTGAGCGCCGCGGCTTCCCCAGGCAGCTCTGCTGCGGACAGTTCCACACGTCTGCTCAATTCCTGAGCGCAGAACGAAGGCTTATTAAGCATGCAGGAAGCGCCGCGGGGATCCTGTAGGCTGCCCACTGTGGTTCCCTCCGATCATCGTCCACTTTGTGGTGCTTAACCCAGACACTGACCCCCACGCCACAGCTGTCTGCAGCAGCCAGGCCTGGGCAGCGTGGGCTCCCCTGGGGAATAGACGGCCCGTCCCTGCCAGGCTGGAGCTGACAGCTCCGCGAACCTTCAGGTCACAGGCGACCCCTCTGGGGAGCTGGCAAAGGCTCCCTGACATCAGAGGAGACAGGGCCGCCCCGATAAATCATCCTCAGCAGAGACACGTGTGACGGCTCCAGGGTGGCCAGTGAGTCGATCCTGGTTTCTGGGACCAAGACCACCTAGACCCCTGCAGGTGGAAGCCCCTCAATGGGTCCTAGGGGGACAGTGGTGGAAACAGAAGAGATGGCAGTTGACAAAATTGCACTGACATCAGCTGCAAAGCACCGCAGTCTTTGCGACAGTCCACTCAGCTGTTTCCCGCTAACTCAGCCGCCTGCTTCAGCTGGAATCATCCCTCACATGGTCCCCAGGCTTCTCTGGTGACCTTTGTCCCTCCTTCTCACCCAACTTTCCTAGAGCTTCGTAAATGGCCTCAACCTGCCTGTCCAGCCGCCCAGCCTTGCCTCTTGGGGCTTCTCCCCCAAGAGAACTGCAGTGGGTTTTTCCCTACAGCGATGCTGTCGTCGCCCTCAAATTCCCTTCCCTTCCCTTCAGACCTGTGCTCCATGCTGGTCTCCCACAAAGACTCTGTGACTCCTCCGGCAAAGGCCTGGTCAGCCCCGTGTGCACGGCTGGCGGCACTTGGTTACGGAGAATCGCTGTACAACAGAGCAGGACGTGTCCTCGGCAGGGGACTGTAAACTCGGGGGGAGAAGAGACGGCATCTCTCTATTTGAACTCTCTGTTGGAAGAGCTAGTGAATAGCTTGTCACCTGGGTCATCATTTTGTGATTTGAGAGTCTACCTTGGGTTGAGACAAAGGAAAGTCATCGGGAAATAGGGAGATAGAAGACAAACCCAGTGTTTCCTTTTTGGAGAGAAGAAATGTTCCAAGGAGGAACGTGAAATTGGTTTGGGGGAGAAGTTTCAAACTAGGGGCACAAAGATGAGACACCCTCTGCCACTGTTGCTGTGGGAGTCAGTGGCCTAGTTTTCTCACCCACATCCTGTTCGCCCTGGCCGGGGGTACCCCGACGTCACGCGTCTCTGCAGGATGCCATTCAGATCGGAGGTTCTGAGCTGTTTGGAGGGCTTGGGGCTGTGGTCATTATTACCGAGTTGGAGTTTGGACAAACGACAAGCGTCTTGGTGGCCAGCCACAGCCTCCCAGCCGGGGCTGCTGGAGGAAGGGGACTTCTGTGAGTGACGGGGACGTACACAGGCGGTCAGCAGCCTGTCCACCGCACAGGCCGGAGCTGCCCGGGAATCTGTCGCATGTCTGATCCGTGTTCTGGCTGCTCTCGGGCCCAGCAGACACAGCTTCGTGGGAGTGGGAGGGTGGTGAGCTGAGCTGTCCCCCCGAAGAGATGTGTTGTGGTCCTAACCCCCCACCTGAGAACGTGACCCTATTTGGAAATAAGGTCTTTAAGAGGTAATCAAGTTAAAATGTGGTCATCAGGGTTGGCCCTGATCCAATAGGACCGGGTCCCTATAAAGAGGGGGTGCTGGGACACAGACAGGTGCCGAAGGAAGACGCAGGGAGAAGACGCAGGGAGAAGACGGCCGCCTGCCCCGCCTGCTGCATCTCGTCTACAAGCCAAAGGACGCTGAGCACAGCTTCCCCCGATGCTGGGGGGGAAGAGGGGGTCTTCCCCCAGAGCTGTCAGAGCACGGGGCCCTACGGCAGCTGGGTTTCGGGGCCTCCAGGACAGTGGGAGAGCGAATTTCTGTTATTTTCAGCTTCCCAGTTGATGATAATTCATTATGGCAGCCCCAGAACCCTAATATAGGTCGGTTCCAGGGGCTGGGCAGACTCTGGTCCCAAACCAACAGCTGTGCCTGGGATGTGGTTAACATCTGGGGAAATTAAGACAAGCTAGAAGAGGATGGCGCTGAACAGCAAGGAGGGTCTCCAAGGACAACCCGGAGCAGAGAGCTCGGAGGAGACTCCGAACTGCGCACGGTGCAGAGCCGGCTGGGGCGGACCACGCCGGTCCTAAATAAGCTTCCCCACGGCCTCAGGTGGCCACGTACAGCCCGGGGCTCTGATTGGCCGCTCCCCCTGACCCCTGAGCTAGCGCGTGAGGACTGTGCCTTCCAAGGAAGGAACACTGAACTGAGAGGATGGGGGCGCCTGGCCCGGAGGGTGAGTGGCCCCAAATCAGACCCTGACAATGAAAAATGAAATCTCCTACAAGTACTCAATTTAAATCTGGCGCCCGCCCCCCACTGCCGCCACCTCCCACCTGCGCACCTTCCTGTGACGTGATCTCAGGCCAAGGGCCACGACCAGGTGTTCTCTGGAAGAGCCTCATTTCCTATGAACAAAACTTTCATCAGCTGGTTCAATGGACATTTCCCTCCTACTGGAGCAGATGAGGCTCAGAGCGAGCCGGGCCTACGTGGGAGGGGACGAAGGCAGGGCCGCGCTGCCTTCCGCATGAGGGGCCTCCGTAATGCGCCCAGTGTCCCCGGGCTATGCGGATTCGGCACTGACGGCCCCATCCTGGGTAACCCTCAGCCGTCGGCCCACCAGAGTCAGTTCCCCGAACCCAGACCCCTCCACCTCCCCACCAAGACCCCCCATCTCTAGTGCACGGAGCCCTTGCTCCCCCATAACTTTCACGGTTTGGTGACTGAGCCCTAAAACGCCCCCTGCCATTTCTGCCAATGAATTCTGCAGCTTGTTGGGCATGAGGGAACTCTCTTTTCTTGTGCAAACTCAACACAAAAGAATTCTGAAACTCACTTTTAGCAAGAACCTTGAACTAACTCCTTCTTGAATCTTTGGATCAAACCTGGATGTCACCTGCCCTTGCATTGAAGAGCCTCTGGCAGGCTGAGCGAGGGTCATCTTGCCCTGGAGCATGAATATGCTGCCAGGTCTCTGTTCTGTTAGCACCTGGTTTGCATCGAAAACTTGGCAGGTTGTTGGAAGGACAAACTCTGAGTACATCAGTGTCACTTATAAAGGGAGGAAAAACTCTAGGCTTGTTTTTGCCAATCCGCTTACTTTGGAGGGAGCGAATCTATGACCCAGATCAAAAAGTAGAGTTGCCTGTGGGTTCAATGGGACCATGAGTCTTGGCGGAGTCCACGGTCTGTTGTCCCAGGCTGCTGAGGTTCACCTGGGCAGGTGCTTGTCAATGGGTGACAGATGCCCCACTGGCTTAAGCAAGAACAGGAAGTCATCAGTTCATTCAAATACAATCATCGTGCTCCTACTATGTGCGGGGCATGATCCCAGGCACTGTAGGTGGAGATGTGAGGAAACTGGAGCCCTGTCCTCCCGGAGCCAGCACTGGAATCACAACCTCATGATAGAAAATTCTAGACGTTCTAGGTCGGGGGTTCAAATGGCATTGAAAGACTCAAATTTTCTCTCTCCCCCCTCAGCTCTCAGGTGCTGTTCTGACAGTGGTTCACACAATGTGACAGAGTAGGGTCTTGTAGGGACCACTCAAACTGTAGCCCAACCCTGGATCCACCACACTGGCCAGGAGTGGGGGTGAGAGGGGAAAAGGCTCTGATTGGCCAGCCTGGGCCACGTTTCCTCGTGGAACCGGTGTCCATGGCTTGCAGCGGGTGAGCGTGCGAGTGCAGGGGAACCAGCCGGCCGGGCAGGCCTGGCGCAGCCATCTGTGCCTGAAACCCAAGGCTCAGACTATGCACCCAAACCCTGTGTCCCGAGGAGTTGGGGGGGGGAGTAGCAAGTACGGAGGGGGTGGGCCGGGCTCCCAGCAAAGGAAAGATGGATGCCGGCAGACAAAGTCAGCTGACTTCCCTTAGAATGGTTCATTTCATCTGTCAACTTGGCTGGGCTGTGGGGCCCAGCCGTTTGGTCAAACAATAGTCTGAAGGTCTGTGTGAAGGTATTTTGTGGATGAAATTAACGTTGAAATCAGCAGACTTTGAGAAACTCCGATTGCCGTCCACAATGTGGTGGGCCTCGTCCAATCAGCGGAAGGCCTGAAGAGAAAGACTGCGTTTCCCTGAAGAGGGGGGATCTGCCCCAGGCAGCCTTCGATCTGCAACTGCGACATTATCTCTTCACTGTGTCTCCTCCCTGCTGGACGGGAAGCCTCCGCAGCCACATGGGCCAGTTCCTTAATATAAATCTCTCCCTCCCCCCCGCCCCCCACCATATAGGGCCGCACAGGGTACTGAGTGCCCAACCGCATTTAGGCTACGACAAAAGCAGCACCCTGCGGAGTCCTGCTGTGTGGATGCCCGGTCTGGTTCTGACCTCAAAGGTACACCTTTGTGGGTTCGAGAAGATCTCATTTTCCCTTCCAGGGTGACCTTCCCCCAAGCCCTGGGCTTCTGCTGTATACTGTTAAATCTTCCTGCTGTTACCAGTTACAGTGGAAACAATTTACTGCTTAAATAATTTATCCAGATTCTGCACAGCCAGTCTTTTGCGGAGATTCATCAGCTAATAAAGAAAATTGATTTTAGAAGCCAAAGTCAATATGAGGTTAGGAAAACACTCGCCTATTTGCATGTTCCTGCCCAGAGGATCTCCGTGGCTCCGTCCGATGGGCGTGTCAGCGAGGGCGCCCGGCGCTGCAAGGCCCCCTTCATTCCCTGTTTTTCAGGTACCCTTGCAACTCTCCGCCCAAAGCCGGAAGGGTGATAGATGTGGGAATTTTCTTACCAATTTATCAATAAGAATGAAGATTTCTTTCCTCTGGTGCCCACTCTAGGAGACTACTTGCTAGTTTCAGGGTGAAATGGCCTGAATTTTAGTGGGGTCCGTGTTGGAGGGTATTTTTGTCGGATCCCGTTCCAGTATGAGCAACGCGCCGACTTGAGCATTCCAAGTGCGTTTCGGCGCATCTGCTCTAATAGTAAAGACTCATTTGTGTTTAGAAGAAATGATTTGCATATAGACAATTAATGTAATAAGGTATCCAGAAACACTCTTTTCCCTTTGAATAGCTTCCTTGTAATTGTGTTCATTTAATTCATTTTCTTACTAGGCCCTTTGTTCACAGATAATGAAAAGGTGAATTTCAGCTGAACCAGGAGGAATTCACAGCATTTTGATTACGAGGCTGCTCATGTTGGTTGTTCACCTTTCTCAGGCAAGTGTGCAGGCAGGGAATGGGCTCACCGGGCAGGCTGGAGCAGGGATTCTCAAGCTGGGACACCGGCAGGGTCACCTGGAAGCTCGGTAAAGCAGGTTCCCCGGTCTCCTCCCGGGAGCAGCTGCATCATCAGGGCTGGGGGCGGGTCGTTCACATTTCCAGCGAGTTTTCCAGTGATGTTGGTGCTGCTGGCCCAGCGATCCCACTCTGGGAACCACATTCTTCAAAGGCTGTTGTTGAAATTTCACCCCTGGAGAGTGGGTCCGGATGGATCAATGGTAGTGATCGAATCATGGTGAGTTATACTCCCTGACTAAGCATCTCTACGTGCTTAATCCTGCGCAGGTGAAATAGAGTTTAGAAAATCACAACCGAGCTGTCAAATCCGCTATCTAACTTCTTGCTCTTGCATCTCCCGGTGTGTTCAGAAAAGCTGAGCAGCGATTCCCCAACCCCAGTCCTTAGTTAAGTGGAACAGGGAATGGGTGGATGACACCTCACTTGTCCCTCCAGCCCATCGCCCCGGTTCCCGGCCCCTCCAGTCCCCACCTGCCACGGCCAACACTCTGGGAAGAAGTGCGGCTCGTGCGGCTCGGCCGTCGGCTGTGGGAGCCCCGAGACACTAGCCGGGGAGAGAGGAAGCATTTTCATCGGGCTGGGGGTGGGGGAAATAGGAGGCCAAATGCCGTCCACCGTGGACTTAAAATTGGGGTGATGATGATGATCATGCACAAATTAAACTCGATTAGCACAGACAGCGCAGGGCTCTATGGACCAAGCTAGGATGTTTGTTCTGACTAGTCCCACACCCATGGGGTAGATATTTGCCAAATGCTCTTGCAGAGCAAATGGCGAATTTCAAAACAAGCTCCTGTCTTCATCTGGCTCTCGGTCACACGGTGGGGGCCGGAGGGGCTGTGAGAACAGAGGCGGCCTCGTCTGCTGACCAGGGCTGCGCCCAGCAGGGGTTTCCAGCACAACCGTGTTCTGCCCTGGATGGCCTCCCCCATCCAGGCTACAAACCAGTGCACGTCCTCCCGGCATCGGCTCAGACCCCGCCCCCTTCAGGAAGTCTCTGCAGAACTGACTGCTCCAGGACTCCCAGATCCATGTGGATCGGTGTCTTAGGCCAGAGGCTGGCAAAGCATGACGCAGAGCCGGCTGCTCAGTTGTGTAAATAACGTTCCAGTGAGACAGCGACACGCCCATCACTTACAGATTTTCTGGGCTGGTTTCGCATGACAACAGCAGGGCTGAGCAGCGGCCACAGAGGGCATCTGACCAACAAAGATGAAAGTGTGTACAATGTTTCCTTTACAGAAAAAGCGTGCCGCCCTTAGACAACTCTGTCCTAGCGTGTCACCTGCCGTGGCGGTTTCTGGCTCACCCCGGTCCCAAGCTCTTCAGGGCAGAGGCACGTCCTGGTTGCCTTTTCACTCCCAATCCCCATGTGGTGCCGACACCCAACAGGCTTTACTGAATGTTTGCTGAGTCTAAGTTTGGAGCACCTATGGGGGCCCCGTCCTCACTGTCTCAAGGCGTCTCTCCGGACACCTGAGAGGGGCTGTTCTCTCCCCGACCGTGGGACGCAACAGAAGGGGTCTGCAGAGCCGGGCCCAGTGCATGGCTGCAGGACACACAGCCGCAGCCCCAAGAATCCAGCCTTGTTTGACATTGGAACCCGAGGGAGGCCATCACCTCGAGGCCAGGGTGATCATCAAGACTGGGGCGGACGGAGAGCTTGTCTGCCCAGGCCTCCCTGTACCCAGGAGTCTGGCGCTAGCTTCTGTGCTGGGCACCCCACGCAGGTGCCTGCGGGATCGTCAGAGAAACCAAAGATGAGGGCAACATTGCCTTTACAGTTATTTCCTGTTTTTCTGGTAGTTCTGTCCTGTAAAGCTATCGTGGACACTGAGTTGGCAGACACTGAGGGAACAGAGGCCCAACTCCCAGCAGCCTCTGTTCGTAACATTTTCATCAACCAAGCATAACCTTGTCTTATGCGTTTCTCCTTAAAGACACCTGATTTAATAAACACTGTGGATTTATTAACACTGAACTCACGGCCGTGGCCAGCAGCACTGTCACTCATGCCTGCGCAGAGCTTCTCTGACACGTGTTTTCCCCACAAGGCACGTCACAGCCTCCTTGGGCTGGGGGACACTGGACGGTGATTCGGCCCTACGCTTGGGGCCTTTTGAAACAGCAAAGCCACCAACAAAAAGCACAACAATGCAAAAAAGGTGGTACTGAATAGCCTGCAAAAAGACACTTGTTTATGTCTGAGAGCTGAAACCGGGGGACAAATGCTATTTTTTCAACCTCAGCTGGGACATGCACACTGGGGACTCGGAATTCTCACCACTCCGTGAATGGCTGTGATGCTGGGGTTACAGGTGAATTTTGGAGAGCGGGCAGGTGTGCAAACGTGAAATCCGTGGATGATGAGGATGGACTGTGTATGTTTTTAAGCATCGGAAGAGGCATCATAAAGAAAAATGGAGGCTTCGCTGGACTCCCTTGCGCTTACGGAGGTTTAGTATCATTTTCAACAGGGGTGTCCTGTATCTCTGGGGCAGGCTGCTGACCTTCCCGATAACAAGTGTTTCATCCTGTGAAATGGGGCAGGGTTACCGATCACTCTGGTTACTTACCAGCAACAGGGATTTTAGAAAAGATGAGTTAAGAAACAGTTATTGCAAAGTAAAGGTCACTGTCTACAATTCCGTTGTTAGTGTTGCAGTCCTTCAGAAAGCTTGGAAGATCGCCAAACTCCTATATTTCAGAAAAGCAGTCATTAAGTTTTGTCTCCTGCTCCAGTTTCCACGCAATTCAGCTGTTAAGTTGTGCACGGATTCTAGCTCCAAATCTGCCACAGGGGACCAGCTCCAGGAACGAAGTTAAGCAGTGCCCAGCTCCGCTCAGTCCTTCCGCATGGGAATCTGGCAACAGGTGACGCACTGCATATGCAGCTACTTTGGGGCCAGAAGTCCCTCTTCTAGAAATTTACCCTGAAGTTGCCCTCCAACAGTGTAAAAATAAATATGCACACGATTATTTATTATAGGATTGTTCGTAATTGCCAAGTATCAGAAACAACCTAAATGCCCACACGTAGGACAGGTTGAGTAAACTGTGGTGCTTCCACAGGATGGAGCAAGACGCAGCCGTCAAAAGAAAAGAGAGGCCGGGCACGGTGGCTCACACCTGGAACCCCAGCACTCCCTCCAAGGGGGAGGATCGCTCGAGCTCAGGAGTTTGAGCAAGAGCAAGACCCCATCTCTACTAAAAATAGAAAAATTAGCAGGTGTGGTGGCACACGCCTGTAGTCCCAGCTACCTGGGGGGCTGAGGCAGGAGGATCATTTGAGCCCAGGTGTTGGAAGCTGCGGTGAGCTGTGATGATGCCACTGCACCCTACTGGGGTGACAGAGTGAGACAGTCTCAAATAATTATCATCACGTAATAATAAAGAAGATGGTCACGGGCTACTGTGGAGCGATTTCTGGGAAAGATTGCTTGGTGTGAAAGAAGCAATATTCGCGGGAGCATGGATCGCACGCTAACACCGTGTCAAACTAAAGGCGGGGATAGAAAGTAAACAGATAGGTGGCGCCGTGCCCAGATGTGAATGGCTCTGATTCTAGGAGTGCCTGCTCTTGCTGGGGTCGCAGGTGGGCTCCCTACCTGGCTGGCCCACCACAGTTTACTCAACCTCGAGAGTTGGCGTGGAGGGGCGTGGCCGGCTCGTGGGTGCCATGGACCCGAGAGCGTGAGTGGCGCCGGTGTCATCTCCCCCTATAGTCGCTGTGGCCTGGCTTCCCTGTCACACCTGAGTCGTGCTGCTTGCACCTGACTAAGGAATGAGAATAAAGCCGTGAGTGTTACGCCCGACCCCAGGCTGGAGCGCGGGGCTACCTGGCTGATGCACTGAAGCGGGCTGACGGCAAAGCCCAGAAAGTTTAAAAATTCGTGAGAAGTCCTTGCCCTTTTGGCCCGCTGTCTCCAGGAGAACAGGGGCTCGCTCCTCTGGTTTAATAAGCAGGCAGCCGGGGTGCCGCGGCTCCCAGCCCTCTGCAAACATCTCATCTTATTATTTCCCCGCCTGGGAGCCCGCGCATCTCTGATTGACATGTCAGCGCAGTGCAGGGGTGCGGCCGGCAGAGCCTCTGCCTGCGAGCGTGCGCGTTCAGCCGCTACGGTGCGATCACGGGTGCGCACACCCTCTCCCCACCCAGAGCCGCCCGGCGAAGGCCGGGGCCATCGGACAGAGTCCCACCCGCCTTCCCGCCTCGGCTGGTGCCACACACTCAACCCCTCGCTCGGTGCCTGTGCCTGGTTTTCTCTGCTACTGCACCGGCTCTCGGTGCCACGGCCGGCAGCTGGGGCCGGCTCTGCTGTGCACAGTGGGCAGAAATGGCGTGAAGGCCGCTCCTGCCTTTTTCTTTCCTTTCTGAAGTTGCCTTGGATTGCAAGGAATGTTTCCTAAGCCTTTGGGGGTTCGGGGGGGCGGGGGAGGCCAGAGTAAACGCAGGCTTCCTCCTAATTGGAACCAACAAGGTGTTCGCGAGGCTGTGAAATGTGATTAAATTGTTGCCCATCCAAGTCATCTTGGCTCGTCAGCTCCACCAAGGCCAAGTTCAGGAATCTGCGGCCGTGAAGGTGATTGATGACAGATTCTTGGGGACAAGGGGGTGACGCTGCCGGAGGGACAGAATGGGAGTCAGCTTTCTCACAGAGGCAGGGACAGGCTCTCAGAAGGGTCCCGGGGCCCAAAGCCCTTGAGTGTGTCTCCCTAGGGGCGGGAGAGATCGCAGTGGAAGGCGCCACTCGGATCCCCACTCCTCCCTCGGGTGAGGTGTCAGCGTCCGAAAGCCTGGAAAAGGGCCCTGTCCCGGCTGCCTGGCTGGAGCCTGACTAGGCAGGTGCCTGAGTCCTGCCCCCCACCCCCTGGATTCATTCTCATCGCTGTCCCTATTGCCCGGCCCCAGGAAGCCCCCGAATTTGCTTGGCTGACCCAGAGTCCCAGCACGGATTCCTGGGAAAAGAAGGGTCCCAGGTTCTGCCGGCTGGGGAGGTCTGAAGGAGAAAGAAGACAAGAAAAAAGGAATCCGGGAAACATCAGGCTGTGGGAAGACATCTGCCTGCCGGCTCAGACACGCTGCTGAGAAAATGGACAGACGGGAACACCCAGCCAGCCTACCGGTTGTCCTCCTCTGACGCCAAGCTGAGCAGCCGGGAGCTGGTGTCTTCCTTCCCAAGCTCTGTGACTTCTGGGACGTGCCCTTTATTTTTGTAAAGACACAGTGATTACGTGCCAGTCACCAAAGATGCACCGAGTCTCGATGCTCAAAGACCCATGCAAACCCCACAGCGGTGTGATTTTCACGGTGGAGGCACAGAGGCCGCAGACCCTCCTCCCGGCCCCACCGGGACCGTACACCTGTTACAGCGCTGCGGGTGGCCCGGCGGCTTCGGGCTGTGCAGCGGCGGGGGCACGTTCGGGAGCTCCGGGGACAGAGCGGGAAGAACGTCACTAAACGAGCTAGTGTTAGGTCTTAGCAGGTTTCACGCTTGTTAGGTGTTTGAGGAAGATGCAGACACATCTTTCGTGGTGGGAAAATACGGTTCTTAAAAAGGTGCGGGAAATCGTCCTGAGAGTGCAGCGATGCTGAAGCCCCTGCGAGGGTTTGCGCCTCTGGCGGTTCAGAAATGAACCAGCAATGGCGTTTGCTATTGATTTCTCCCTGCAAGGGCTGCGCGGGGGAGCCGTGTGCGCAGGGCGAGCCGTAGAAGGGGGTGGAAAGGGCGAGGGTTTAAATCCTGAGTAGAAAACTAAAGGCGGCTCCGGAGTAACGGCCATGAAATTTGTAAGTAACGGTTGAAAAAGGGCATCTGGAAAGCGTTTTCCGGAGAGGGCTGTCGGGCAACGCTGAACACAAACGACCGCCTCTCCAGACACACCCGCGCTCGTTAGCACTCTGCATATCTGGAAGCTATTTTTAAAAATCACCTTTGAGCTCACAAATTTTCCAAATAGCAGAAGCCAATCTTGGGGCCAAGCGTTATGATAAATCCAATGTTCAGTGGGAAGTTTGCAAAATACCCTCTTTGTGTAGTCAATTTTTTCATTTTGGCCGGCTAAGTCAAGGTCAAAGGTCGCCCTCCCTGGTGGGCAGCTACCTTGTGTGTCTCATCACGGATCCATTCGCTAACATCGGAGGGAGCAAGGAAACAAAACGGCATTTGTAGCCATCCTCGGAGCGTTTGTAACCTCAGGCCTTCCTGACGGCTCCCCATGTCTGTTAGCCCCCTGGGAGGGGGAAGGACGGGTCAGGGCCATCCCAGGCCGTCTGCCCATCCCACAATCCCAGCGGGAGACAAACACTCAGAAGTACAACCCGGCATCAGGCCTCAGTTCAAAGAAGCTACAGAAGATCTGATGTGACCCCCGGACAACACGACAGGCCGATTCCAAGCAGGTGGAGTGTTACTGATCCGAGACGGGGCAACCCAGAGACCCACGAGCGCTGGTCCCGGGCGCGAGGCAGGTGGGCCGCCTGCCAAACCTGCTCCTGGCGGGACGCAGGCCTTCCTCTCTGTGCCCCCGGAAGTCACGTGTCTTGGTAGCTGAGGACAGCACAGCCGCTGTAAGAAGGCCCCTGCAGTGGTCAATTTTATATGTGGACTTGGCTAAGCCATAGTGCCCGGCTATTTTGTCAAACTCTATTCCAGATGCTTCTGTGAAGGTATCTTTTGGATGGGATTAGCACTTAAATCAGTAGGATTTGAGTAAAGCACATGACTCTCTATAATGTGAGCAGGCTTTATCCAATCAGATGAAGGCTTTGAGCAAAAGATTATGGTCTCCCTAGGAGGAAGCAATTCTGCCAGCAGACGGCCTTTGACCTCGAGCTGCAGCATCAGCTGCCCGTGGGCTCCAGCCTACAGGCCTGCCCTGCAGGTTCGGACTTGCAGCCTCCATAATCCTTAAAATCCCCCTCCGTCTCTCTCTCTCTCTCTCTCCCTCTCTCCACACACACACACACACACACCCCGTATTGGTTCTGTTTCTCTAGAAAACCCTAATGTCATCCCCTAGGCTTGTCGGGTTTGAGTCATGAAAACAAAGCACCCAGGAGCACGGGCTCACACGCTGTCTGTCCTGTGACTCACACGCAAGTGGACACTTTTCTGTCTCACTTGAGAGCTCGGCGAGGCTCCTTCTGTGGCCTGGTGAGTCAGCCCCAGTGGTGAGCTTCTTTGCGGGGCGAGGACTCGGGGCTCAGCACCAGGACTCCCCGTCAGACAGGTGTGACGCACAGCTCACTGGGCAGGTTGCTTAGCCCCAGTTAGCCGCAAACCTCCTCACCTGGGGCAAGTTGAAATCGTGACTTTGCAGTGGAGAAGCCTGGCAGAGCCCCCGTGGGGTGAGATGTAGAAGCCTCCTTCGCAGAGCTCCTGAGATGTGGGTCCTCCGTGTAAAGCACTTAGTGCAGTGACCTGTGATGTTGGTGATGTGATCGTCCCCTCTGTGTGCTACTAAATTACCTTGTAGAAATCTAACCAAGTTAACTACACTGGATCGTTTCAGAGTTTTCTTGTTTAAAATCAAAACGAGGCCCCTTTAGCGTAATTCCTCTGTGAGGTGGTGCCTGGCCGGCAGCGTGACTGTCAAGGATGCCAGAAGGGCCGGCCTTTGTACTCCATCCCGGGTCCTAAGCGAGCCTCGCCCCTCGGAGCTCCCTTCTGGGAAAGGATCTCAGGACCGAAGGGGCCTCCCGAGGAAGGCGCTCGTTGGAAAATGTCCTCTTCCGATCTGCATCTAAAACACAAAGACGCCAGAGGCATCTGGCGGCAGAAACCAAACAGGGAAAGTAAAAGGAATGTCAGGACATTTGAGAAACTTAGAAAAAATTAGGAACTGTCCAATCTTTCACTGCAAGGTCAAACCAACAACTTTCGAATCCAGCATGCTGGAGCCATAGCAATGGTTTGTGAGGGCTGGGGAAAGAAACCCATAAAAGTTGTTGCAAATTGTATCTGTTCCTTCTTTAGCCAGAAAGTCTCATCTGTGAACACAAACTCATTAGCAGAGAGATGAGCAGGGCTTGCAAGGCACAGAGCACTCGAGCTATCTTTAACTCCACGTCTTGGACCGAAGCAGCGAGGCAGAAGGCAGAATATAGCGCCTCTTCCCTTCTGCTCAACTGACCGCGCAGAGGCTCAAGGGACTGCAAAACACCGGCTGTGCGGGGAGGGGGTGGCGGGAAGCAGCTCCTAGCTACAGGGCGTGCCTGTCAGCAAGCGCCGCCCCAGAGTCAGGGACCAAGCGCCGCAGCAAGACACACACAACCTCGATTCAAGGACACGTCAGCAGGTGTGGGGTCCAAAAGGCAAGGTCCTCAGCAAGGGCAGAGGCCTCGAATCCTGGCTTCATCCACTAGCGAAAGGACGATGTTCCTGAACGTGAGAAAACCCTCAGGTCCAATCCTGGTGCATCCGGGCACTAGCTGTGACAAAGAGCACAGCACTTAGCCTCTCTGAGCCTCAGTTTCCTCCCTGGTAAAAAATGGCAGACGATGACTCACCTCATAAGGCCGCTGTGAGATTTAACAGGGACTCCCCGGGGCAATGCCTGGCACATCGTCCCTGCCTGACCCGTGAGTTTCCTTCCTATGGAGGAAAGAACGTTGCATTTAACTCCAGCCATACTGAGGGTCTGATTACGGGAGCTCGTGGCTCTGAGCTGGGCTCTGTGCTGTCCTAAGGTTTATTCAAGGATCACCCAGGTAGGGGAGAAGTTGAAGCTCCTCCACCGTGAGTTAGAACCCAAAGAGCTTCTCATTCATCTGTCTTCTACCATTCATGTGAGATTTCGTGTGGGGTACCACTCAGCAGTACCCCTTGACATCTTCTCGCCTTGCAGAGGTGTGACTGGCTTTGCAGGCATGCATACCCTCTCCCAGCAGATTGGCAGGAGTAGGAAGGCATGGCCAACACACTTCTTCACTCGCTGTGGGGAAACACGGCAGGTAGAAATGCAAAATAGTAGTACCCCACGAAGGAAAATTGGACAAAATCTAGCAAAATCCTATAAGCATTTGCCCTTTGACCTCTGGAACAAACAGGAAAAGACACTGCTGGAAAGCACAGAAGACAAGTCACAGTCCCCAAGTCCACACTGGACACTGACCGAATGGGCCATGGTGCATCAGACCAGCAGTTATGCTGCTGTAGAATGGGGTGAGGGCATCTCTTTGCACAGCTCTGCAGCAATCTTCAGGACGCAGAGTTAAGCGAAAACAGCAAGGTGGTAAGTGAAACAGAAAAAGAAATATTTTTTCTTGTATTAAAATAATATGTATATATTTGCATGTCAAAAGGACATAGGAATCAACCTGAAAGGGCTATCAAAGCTGGAACAATTTGAGCAACAAGAGGACAGTATTAGATTATAATCCAAACAATAAAACAGATATCCAGGTCCATATTGATATAAATAAACAATTACATCAACCGATCACTCAATCGATTGGAGGGAAGGGACAGATCTTCCTTATGGAAAAGCCCCAATTAGTAAATACAGACATCCCCCTTCCAGGACGTGGGGCTTAATTTCCCCCTCCTTGGGGGTGGGCTAGACCTAGTGACTCACTTCCAAAAAATAGAGGATGGAAGGAGAAGATCATGACTTTACAGTGGAGAAACCTGATAGATGCTGTCTCAGCCGAGGTTCGAGGTTAATATCGCCAGCGTGGAGTCACATGAGCATCAGGCACCCCTGACACGACGTGATCACGTTTCCTCTGCAGTCTTCTTCTCCACATCTCAGCTCAGTGTAATCGCAGGACAAGCACAGATGGAGAGGCCTTCTAGAAAATTCCCGACCCATGCACTTCCGAAGCTCCAAGGTCATAAAGACTGAGGGGAGGCTGAGGAACTACATGGTCTCTCTTAGGCTACTGAGGAGACAGGACAACTAAACGCAGCATGGTCTCCCCGACTGGGTCCTGGAACAGAAAAAGGATATTCATGGAAAAAAGTGGCAACCTCCAAATACAGTCTATAGTTTAATTAACAGTATGTTCTAGTGTTAATTCCTTAATTGTGGAAGATGGGCCCTGGTTATGTAAGATGTTAATACGAGAAGAAGCCGGACACAGGAACTCTCTGTACTGTCTTCACAAATTTCTATCTAAAATTGTCCCAAAATAAAATATTTTTAAAATATTTATATTTGTTGTTTTTTATTTGAAAACATTATAGAAAGATGAGACATAAAACACAAATTGGTGCTCTATAGAGACATTGAAGCAATAGGTTAAAGAGAAGAGGGATGGAACCACGTGTCTGAATATGCATTGTTTTGTAGATTTGATTTTGGAACCTTGTAAATATTTTATAGAAGTTAAAATTAAGTAAAAACATAATGAACATGTTTAACTGGTTATCCACATGTAAAACAATGAAGTTGCACCTCTTCCTCACACCATATAAAAATCCTAAAATGGATCAAATACCCGAAGCAGTCTGTAGAAATCTAAAGCAAAAATAAGAATGAACTTAGCTATATATCAAGTCGGGTTCATAATCATGGGAAAGAACCAGTCTAAAAGATTTTAAACGAATTGGATTATACAACTGTGGTGAGATATGCTCTAAGGTAAAATCAATGTAGACATACTTGTACAGTTTTCATAAATCCCGTTTTTGGTGGTAGTGCTGTTTTTCTGAGACGGTTCTGTGTGTGTTGTGGGATGAAGAGAGTGAGCAGGTACGTTGATATCAGAAAAATAAAATTTTAGTTGTAGAGGAATATGACACAGATATAAGATGATGATGTTTAGTGAGTATGGCATAGTTCTTACTTTAAATTGAGAACACCCATATAAACTAATGATATATTTTCTTGTTAATTAAAAAATGTTTCCTAAATATCTGTGATTCCATACTATCCAAATACTGACACACCCAGTAGCAACGAGCACTCCTGGCGCTCAGACTGCGGTCTCTAAATTCCATTAGGGGAACGAGGGCTCCTTAAATAAACAGCTGATTTCAAATATGAGGCAGAAAATGAATAAGATGTGCTCAAATCACCTTGCCACATCAGAACGAAAGGGAGTGAGGAAGCTACTGAAGACTAGTAGGGTCGCATAATAATAATAGAGGTAGTAATCACAGTAATAATATTAATAATAAACAACAACCCTCAACAGCCAACTTGAAGAGATTTCCATTGGCCATAAATGGAACAATGTAATCATCATTAAGAATAATAGTGGTAATCAACTGAAACACATCAAAGATATTTAAATTCATGAGTTCACAGCGACACAAAGAACAAACAAAAACTAAAATGGTGAAACAGATGAACCTAAAACTCATTGTCACCTTTGGAAAATGCTAGGGAACTGAATCATTATTTTGAAAACTGTTAATCAAGGGGAAAGAATCAGGCATTCCTTTAACTATTATTTTAATGAGGGGAAGTTTCTTTTTATAGAAATATTCCAGCTAATCAATAAACAAGGAAGGAAAAATATAGACTATTACCATTTTTCAGCCCCTCACGGAACAATGGATCTGGGCAACGGTTGCCAATGGCCTCTAACATCACAAAGGAAAAGA
>NW_012152519.1:825336-826473 GCF_000956105.1 Propithecus coquereli | reverse complement strand
AAAATAGTAGTACCCCACGAAGGAAAATTGGACAAAATCTAGCAAAATCCTATAAGCATTTGCCCTTTGACCTCTGGAACAAACAGGAAAAGACATGAGCGCAGGGCATCCGAAACAGCACTGCTGGAAAGCACAGAAGACAAGTCACAGTCCCCAAGTCCACACTGGACACTGACCGAATGGGCCATGGTGCATCAGACCAGCAGTTATGCTGCTGTAGAGTGGGGTGAGGGCATCTCTTTGAATAGCTCTGCAGCAATCTCCAGGACGCAGAGTTAAGTGAAAACAGCAAGGTGGTAAGTGAAACAGAAAAAGGAATATTTTTTCTTGTATTAAAATAATATGTATATATTTGCATGTCAAAAGGACATAGGAATCAACCTGAAAGGGCTATCAAAGCTGGAACAATTTGAGCAACAAGAGGACAGTATTAGATTATAATCCAAACAATAAAACAGATATCCAGGTCCATATTGATATAAATAAACAATTACATCAACCGATCACTCAATCGATTGGAGGGAAGGGACAGATCTTCCTTATGGAAAAGCCCCAATTAGTAAATACAGACATCCCCCTTCCAGGACGTGGGGCTTAATTTCCCCCTCCTTGGGGGTGGGCTAGACCTAGTGACTCACTTCCAAAAAATAGAGGATGGAAGGAGAAGATCATGACTTTACAGTGGAGAAACCTGATAGATGCTGTCTCAGCCGAGGTTCGAGGTTAGTATCGCCAGCGTGGAGTCACGTGAGCATCAGGCACCCCTGACACGACGTGATCACGTTTCCTCTGCAGTCTTCTTCTCCACATCTCAGCTCAGTGTAATCGCAGGACAAGCACAGATGGAGAGGCCTTCTAGAAAATTCCCGACCCATGCACTTCCGAAGCTCCAAGGTCATAAAGACTGAGGGGAGGCTGAGGAACTACATGGTCTCTCTTAGGCTACTGATGAGACAGGACAACTAAACGCAGCATGGTCTCCCCGACTGGGTCCTGGAACAGAAAAAGGATATTCATGGAAAAAAGTGGCAACCTCCAAATACAGTCTATAGTTTAATTAACAGTATGTTCTAGTGTTAATTCCTTAATTGTGGAAGATGGACCCTGGTTATGTAAGATGTTAATACGAGAAGAAGC
>NW_012152519.1:816580-817291 GCF_000956105.1 Propithecus coquereli | reverse complement strand
TTTAAATTTTAAAAAATTAGAAATACAAGTTGCAAAAGAATGTACCATAAGGTATTGCTTATATAATGATCAAAAGCACACACAGCAATACATATGGGTGTGTATATATGAAGCGCAAGGAAAAGAGATGTGTATTGTGCCAAAAACCCAACTTAGAATGTGTTACCACTTAGGGAGAACAAGAGGCATGTGGCTGAGGAGGGTTGGCCAGGGGCTTCAGTTACATGGATAACATTTTCCTCCTTGACCTCAGTGACCGGTACAAGAGCATATATTGTTTTATTCTCTGTATCTATTGCATATCCTGAATATCACATAAGAATTTCTAAAAGAAAAAAATAGAAAATAGAATTTTGAAAATCTCTTATTCAGAACATTAAATTATAAGATACCTATGTTACGAATATAAAATATGTGAATGAACTAATCTATAAACTTAATGAGATTCCAAAAGACCAACAAGTTATTTCATGAAAGTTAAAAACTCTCACCTCTTAACAAAATCAACTCATGTTGGATAACAGACTCAAACCTAAAGCATGAAACCATAAGAATTCTAGAAGAAAATGTTGGAAAAACTCTCATAGACATCAGCCTAGGCAAAGAATTTATGAAGAAAACACCCAAAACAATCATAGCAACAACAAAAATAAATAAATGGGATCCAATCAAATTTAAAAAATATTTCACATCACGTATCTGATCAGGTTC
>NW_012152519.1:815586-816530 GCF_000956105.1 Propithecus coquereli | reverse complement strand
CTATGTCAGGTGCAGGCAATGGAGAAGGGGACAGCCAGGCTCTATCTTTAAAGCCTAGAATCGAGAAAGAAATAACAGGACATAGATCACAAGGACGGCCTGGTGGCCGTGTGAGCACAGGGGTGCGGCGGGTTTAGCGGGGAGGCACAGGGGCAGTTTTGTGCTGGGCCGAGGGTGGAGTCCGTCATGAGCCTGGTGATTAAAAGCGCAAAGTCCCGGGGGCTGACTGAGCAGCAGTTCGGAAGCTGCTGTCCCGGGGCTCACATCTGTGGGGAGGGCAGAGGCAGTGCGCACGTCGCAAAACAACACAATCTCAGTTCGTGATGCGTGGGGCCAGGTAATAGAACGAACAGGGTCACGGAGCTGATGTGGTCCTGGAAGTCCTCCCTGAGGGAGGGAAACCTGAGCTGAGGGCAGACACAAGAAGGGACAGGCTTGCAAAGACCCCTCTCTTCCCACGCTCCTCCTGGTCACTGGCCTCCAGCCACACCAGCTGCCTTCTGGATGGTCCTGGAGCTCGCCACACATGCACAGGGCTCCCGGCCTCTGCGCCCGCCGCTCCCCTTCTCCAGGAACCTGGAGGACTTGCTCCCTCCCTTCCTTGAGGCTCCGCTCAGCTGCCATGTTGTCATCAGAGCAGCCCTCCCTGGTGGCCCACCTTGGGAGCATCCCCTTCCCCTGCCCGGCGTTACCCCTCCGTGGTGGCATTTCCCACCACCTGATACATCACATGTTCACCTGCTTGTTGTCCCTTCTCACAAGGACAGTTTTAGCCCCAGGAAGACCGGGATTGAGTCCATTTGGGAAACTTGTGTAGTCCCCATCCCTGGAGTAGGCTCTGGCACATGGAGAGGACGTGATAGATATTTCTTGAACAAACGAACAATGATAAGAACATGGTAGAACAAATATTTCAATTCCATATATCAGCAATGAAAAAAGAG
>NW_012152519.1:811571-814267 GCF_000956105.1 Propithecus coquereli | reverse complement strand
TAAAGATAAAATTAATAAAACAATACCACTTACAATAGTATAAAAAGAATAAAAGACTTAGGAATAAATTTAACAAAAGAAGTATAAGTCTTGTACATTGAAAATTATAAAATATCGAAAGAAAACAAAAACCTACAAATGAAAAGATATCCTATGTGCACGGATTGGAAGGCTTACTATAGTGAAGACGGCAAAACTCCTGAATTGGTCTTCAGATTCACGTGCAATCTCTACCAAAATACCAGGTGGATTTTTTTCTAAATTTTTTGAAGAGATTGACAAGGTATTCTAAAAATTCATATGAAAATTCAAGGCACTCAGAATAGCCAAAACAACCTAGAAAAGTTTCAAAACCTACTACAGAACTACCGATTCCAAAACTTACTGCAGAGCTACGGTAGTTAAGACTGTGTGGTACTCGCACAGGGACAGACATACAGACCAGTGGGATAGCATTGACAGTCCAGAAATAAACCCGTACATTCATGGGGAACTGGTTTTTAACACGAGTGACAAGACAGTTCAACTGGGGAGATGACAGTGTTTTTAACAAGCAGTGCGGCTACAACTGGATATCCACACACAAAAGCATGAAGTTGGATGCCAGCCTCACACCACATGCAAAGGTTAACTTGAAGCAGATCAAAGGCCTAAATGTGAGAGCTAAACTGTAAAACTCTTAGAGGAAAGCGTAGGCATCAGTCTTGGACGAGGCAATGGTGTCTCAGGCATGACGGCCAAAGCACAAGCAACAAAATAAAACAACAAATGCATCGGACTTCATCACAATTAAACACTTCTGCACTTCAAAGGACACAACGAAGTGAAAAGATGGCTCGGAGACTGTGAAAAATATTTCACATCACGTATCTGATCAGGCTCTATTATTCAGTACATACAAAGAACTCTTATGGCTCAACAATAAAAGGACAAATAACCCAATTTAAAAAATGGGCCAAGGGTTTAAATGGACATTTCTCCAAAGGAGACATACAAAGGGTCTACGAGCACCTGAAAAGATGTGTAGCATTGTTCGTGTTTAGGGAAAGTGGTTCAAGATCACCATGAGATGCCACTTCATGCCCACTGTGATGCTATAATCAAATCAAACCAAATCAAAAAGACAGATATATGAGTGCTGGTGAGGACGTGGAGAAGTCGGAACCCTCGTAACCTGCTGGTGGGAATGCAAAATGGTGCAGCCACTTTGGAATAGAACTTGTGGCAGTTCCTCAAAAATTTAAACAGAGTTTCCCTATGACCCAGGATGGCGGGCTGAATAGCGGCCCCCACAGACATCCACGTCCCGAATCTGGAACCTGTGAGTGTGGGGAGGGCTCTCTCCAGAGAGACTTTGCAGATGTGATGAGATTAAGCTAAAAATGTTGAGAGGGGAAATTATCCTGGATTACCCAGGTGGTCCCGGCAACTAGTGACAAGTGTCTTTGTAAGAGGCGGGAAGGAGGGAGGAGCAGCGGCAGAGGGCGCAGAGGTCAGCGAGGAGAGAAGACGCTGGCTGCTGGCTGTGAAGACGGAGCGTGAGCAGCCGCTAGGAGCGGGGCAAGGCAGCAACGGGCCCCGCCTAGAGCGTCCAGAAAGGAGCACAGCCCTCCCCACACCCGTAGTTTTGTCCAGTGGACTGATTTGGGACTTCCGATCTCCAGAACTGCAGGGTAATACACTTGACTTGTTTATGCCACTAAATTTGTACAAATTTGTTACAAGAGGAATAAGAAACTAATACACTCACTATTCCATTCCTGGGGGCATACCCAAGAGAATTGCAAACACTACATCCACACAAAAGTGTGTACGTGAATGCTCATAGCAGCATTGTTCCTCGTAGCTAAAAAGTGGAAATGACCCAAATGTCCATTAACTGATACATGAATAAACAAAATGCGATGTATTCATACGCCGGAATGTTATTCAGCCACAAGCAGACATGACGCACTGACACGTGCTACGACACGGATAAATCTTGAAAACACTATGGTGAGCGAGAGACTAGACGGAAAGGCCACATAGTGTAGGATTCCAATAGTACGGAATTTCCAGAACTGGCAAATCTACAGAATTAAAAAGTAGACTAGAGGTCCCCAGGGCCTGGGGGACGGGGAATAGGATTAACCGCTAATGGGTGGGAGGTCTCATTTGGGGATGGCGAAATGTTCTGGAATTAGACAGTGGTGTTGGTTGCACATGTTGTGAGTGTGCACTTCGAAGGGTGAATTTTGTGTGGATACGTGTGCTATGCCACAGACGGAGCGAAGGTGCTTACTTGTGACACAGCTGACAATAAAGGAATGGTGTTTAGGACACTTACGTAACTTTGAAATATGAATAGAATAAGAAAATGGACAAAATGTATGAATGGGCAAGTCAATAAAAAGAAAATACAGATGGCCAATAAATACATGATATAAAACAATAATAGGAGCCCTTGCGTACTGCTGGCCAGATGCAAATCTTACAACCACTGGGAACGACGTATCCATCCCAGTGAGATCCGGGATACTTACCCTACAGCCCAGCGATTCTCTTCCTACCTATGAGCCCATAGAAACTCACCTATGTGTTCAAAAGAAGACAAGTGGCCAGGCGCAGTGGCTCACGCCTGTAATCCTAGCACTCTGGGAGGCCGAGGTGGGAGGATCGTTTGAGCTCAGGAGTTCGAGACCAGCCTGAGCAAGAGC
>NW_012152519.1:809154-811521 GCF_000956105.1 Propithecus coquereli | reverse complement strand
AAATTTGTTTCAAAATAACTCCAGGGGAGGCAGGATAATTGTAGCTGGATGGTGGGAACGTGGGGTGCATTACAGTATTCATTCTAGTTTTGTGTGTGCTTGAAATTTTCCATAGTAAAAATATTTTAAGGACCTAAAACGCTTTATGCACCAGCCTACATTGCCGATTAGATGTGGAAGCACTGGGTCTGTTCCACACCTCCTGATCTATCATCTTCTAAAGCAGAGGTCTGGGATCTCTCCATTACGTTGTCTTGGAAAACATTTATTTCCTAACTTCACAGGCCCTAAGCGTGACGACCTCTATGTCAGGTGCAGGCAATGGAGAAGGGGACAGCCAGGCTCTATCTTTAAAGCCTAGAATCGAGAAAGAAATAACAGGACATAGATCACAAGGATGGCCTGGTGGCTGTGTGAGCACAGGGGTGCGGCGGGTTTAGCGGGGAGGCGCAGGGGTAGTTTTGTGCTGGGCTGAGGGTGGAGTCTGTCATGAGCCTGGTGATTAAAAGTGCAAAGTCCCGGGGGCTGACTGAGCAGCAGTTCGGAAGCTGCTGTCCCGGGGCTCACATCTGTGGGGAGGGCAGAGGCAGTGCGCACGTCACAAAACAACACAATCTCAGTTCATGATGCGTGGGGCCAGGTAATAGAGTGAACACGGTCACGGAGCTGATGTGGTCCTGGAAGTCCTCCCTGAGGGAGGGAAACCTGAGCTGAGGGCAGACACAAGAAGGGACAGGCTTGCAAAGACCCTTCTCTTCCCACGGTCCTCCTGGTCACTGGCCTCCAGCCACGCCAGCTGCCTCCTGAATGGTCCTGGAGCTCGCCACGCATGCACAGGGCTCCCGGCCTCTGCGCCCGCCGCTCCCCTTCGCCGGGAACCTGGAGGACTTGCTCCCTCCCTTCCTTGAGGCTCCACTCGGCTGCCATGTTGTCATCAGAGCAGCCCTCCCTGGTGGCCCACCTTGGGGGCATCCCCTTCCCCTGCCCGGTGTTACCCCTCCGTGGTGGCATTTCCCACCACCTGACACATCACATGTTTACCTGCTGGTTGTCCCTTCTCACCAGGACAGTTTTAGCTCCAGGAAGACCAGGATTAAGTCCATTTGGGAAACTTGTGTAGTCCCCGTCCCTGGAGTAGGCTCTGGCACATGGAGAGGACGTGATAGATATTTCTTGAACAAATGAACAATGATAAGAACATGGTAGAACAAATATTTCAATTCCATATATCAGCAATGAAAAAGGAGATGGAATTTATACTTTTATTGCTTTTGTAAATGGAAACTAAAAAAAAAAATTAAAAATCTAATAGAAGATGTGCAGGAATTTTATGGAGAAAATTACAAGAGATTAATTTTAAAACACTACAGAAAACAGGATGAGTGTGTCACATTTTATACAAACTAAAATTATCTTCAAAGTAATCTATAATGTGACACAATTCCAATTAAAATTCTAATCCTTTATATAAAGAAAATTGATGTGCTGATTCTGCAATTTAAATGTACGGGCAAAAGGATGAAAGTGGCCAAGACCATTCTGAGGAAGTTGAACCAGGCGATGTGGGCGTGCAGGGGAGGCTGCCCTGTCCGATGTCAGAACATGTAAAGTTATGGCGGGAAAGCAACGGTAGTAACAGCTGACCAGCCGTCCTGAATACGGTGCCAGAAACATACGTGCACATATGGAAGATTAAAACATGAGAAAAGAGCTATTACAGACCCGTGGTGAAACAGTGGACTAATCAATGAGTGGAGCTGGAACAACTGATTAGCCACATGGGAAATAAAACAAAATTAAGTCTCTATCTCATTGTCTCATGCCACGTGCGATATTCAATTCCACTTGTATAAAGACCTAAATGAGAAAAGCAAAATAATTTAGTTCAGAAAAAAAGTATGGATTATCTTCAACATTTCACAATAGGGATTTTGTGTTTTTTTTGAGACATTTGCTCTGTTACACCAGCTAAAGTGCAGCGGCATGGTCATAGCTCACTGCAACCTCAAATTCCTGGCTCAAGCGATCCTCCTGCCTCAGCCTCCAAGTACCTGGGACTACGGGTATGTGCCAACATGCCCGGCTAATTTTTCTTATTTTTTTAGTAGAGATGAGGTCTTGCTCTTGCTCAGGCTGATCTCGAACTTCTGACCTCAAGGGATCCTCCTGCCTCAACCTCCCGGAGTGCTAGGATTACAGGCGTGAGCCACCACGCCCAGCCTGGATGTATTTTTAAAAGAAGATTAAAAAGACAAAGCCACAAAGGAAATAATTGCTAAATTCAACTACATTAAATTAAAAGAACACAAACCTTTCTATCATCAGAAGATATTATTGTAAAAATGCAAAGATAAACACCAGTTAGAG
>NW_012152519.1:750997-809035 GCF_000956105.1 Propithecus coquereli | reverse complement strand
GCGGCACAGCCCCCTGCGCTCCCGGGCCACGAGGTCCCGCCTGTTGCTCCTGGGCGACAAGCCGCACAGCATGTGACCGCACCGACCTGTGTAGGCAGCTGTGACACAATGGGGAGTATTTGGAATCCAAGCGTATCTAAGCATAGAAAAGGTACAGTAAAAATGTGGTATAAGAGATAAAAAATGGTACACCTGTGACATAGTGCTTGTCCCTGGTGGGGATGGGCGAGGAAGCAGGGCGTCTACGAGGGCTGGGGAGGGGCTGGGGCCCCGGGCGAGAATGACGGTGGCGGGAATGGGGTTTCCTGAGCCTGCCCGGGGGAGAACTCCGGGCTTTGTGATTTCTTCGCCCCCCTGCTCGGTGAGTGGGTCGTCACGGTAGAGCAGGTGGTTTCTCGCCGGCTGTCCGACGGCCCGCTGCTTAGAGGGAGACCCCAGATGCCAGGGATTTAGACCCGCCCGGGGCCCGCCATCTGTGCCCATGTAAGGCTCAGAATCGGTGGAGACAGACGCTGTGTGGCTTTTTACCCGGTCCCTGCCACGACGCCCAAGGACTGGGTCTGCTCGGAGAAGGACAGAGGACAGTCAACAGCAGGACAGGAAGCTGAAGGGTGAGGAGGCACCGACAGCAGACTGTGACGCGCCATGCGGGATGGGCACGTGCGGCTGTGGGGAGGAGTTCTGTGCTCCGGCTCTGGGGCGGTGGCAGGTTCTGTGAAAGTGGACGTCATGTCCTGGTGAGTCTGTTTTAGGTTCTGTCCTAGAGAGATGCTTGTGCAGAGGCCCGGGTTGGTGCCCAGGCTTTACTGGCAATAGTGACATTGCAAACTCCCAAGTTACTCTTCCAGGTGGAAATGGAAAAGTGGGGGTGTACTCAGGTGCAGGAAGTGTGTGCTGAGGTCACGTGTCTGTGTGTGTGTCTGCATTTGCTTATACCTGTGTCTGTACATACACGTAGATCTACCTGCGTCTGTCTACACCTATATCTAGACCCGTATCTGTCCTTTTACCTGCACCCATACCTATATGTCATGGGTTGAGCTGTGTCCCCCCAAATTCACAGGTTGCAGTCCTAACCCTCAAAATGTAACCTTATTCGGAAATAGGGTCTTTGCTGCCTAGTCATCCTGCCTAGTCAGGATGAGGTCATCCTGGGATACAGTGGGCCCCTAATCCAATGTGACTGGTGTTGTTATTAAAATGGGAAATTTGGACACCGCTCGGGGAGGACACCGTGTAAAGGTGAGGGCAGAAATGGGGGCGATGCTTTCACAAGCCAAAGAATGACAAAAGTCACAGCAAACGCCAGCAGGTGAGAGGCACAGAATAGATTCTCCCTCAGAGCCTCAGGAAGAACCAGCCCTACCAACACCGGACCTTGTACTGGAGGCGTCCGGAACTGTGAGGGAGCAGGTTCCTGCCGTTTGAGCCACCAGCTCATGGCAACTTGCTACGGCAGCCCTGGTGACAGAATGCACTGTTTTTATATCGTCTGTATCCACAGCAACTTGCATCCATATCTCTACCTATTCCTGCACCTGTATCTACACCTGTATCTACACCTGTATCTACACCTACACCTCCGTGTGTTGGCCTCTCTACTGAAGCATCTCCAGGCAAAGCATCAAGGGATAAAAGGCGGCTGCAGCCTGGGTTATGCCACAATAATGCAACTTGCATAAAGTCAATAGTTCATGAGAAGTTGATAGAAATGTCACGTTTCTACTTCCTCGGGCCAAGAGAGCACGGCACCCCTTCTAACTCTTCTCTTTCCCACGTCCCACATCTGTCCTGGAGGGACATCCTGTTGTGCTTTGAAACACACACGGACTTTGGTCGCCCTCTCCGCTTCCCCACCGCGTCTGGTTATTCAAATAGAAGCCAGAGCAATCCTGTTCAACCCGGGCTCGGGCCCCTTCTTTCGTGGTCCAAGAAGAAAAGACACATGGTCCCTTCATGCTGGACACTGAACGACAGGACAGGAGCCCAGAGCCACCTGGCTGTGCTTCCTGTCCCTCCTCCCTCACTCTCTCCTCCCTTCACAGAAGAAGCCCTTCTGCAGAAGCGGAGACAGCAGTGGAGAGAGTGAGGGCAGGGGACAGAGACAGAAAGAGAGAGAGAAACAGAGACAGACAGAGACAGAGGTAGAGAAAGACAAAGAGAGACAGAGGGACAGAGAAAGACAGAGTCACAGAGAGAGAGGGCGAATTTGAGAGTGTAAGGACATCTGGACACCTGACCACAGTGTGGGGACGCCTGAGACCACCTCGGCCCGTGGACATCTCAGCCACAGGAGCCGATAAATCCCATTTTAGCTGCAGCTATTTTGAGTTGCGTTTCTGGCACTTCTCCCTGAAAGCACCCAGCATGTCGCTGTTGCTGGCCCGCTGTTGATGCATGAAAATATTTGCAGACTTCAGCTGCATTTGCCGTTTCCAGAGACAGTGACAATGAAGGGACAGACACTTATTTACCAAGCGATCGTCCTGGTGCTGTGGGTCGGCAAGGGCTACACCGTGAGGGTTCGTCTCATCCTTGTCTGCAAAGCACCTGGAAGACTTTTCCAGACTTCCTGGCCGTTTTGGGCTCCTCACGTGTGGACTAGGGCTGCCGTGATGACTAACGAGAGACCTAAGCAGTGCAGATGTGCTTGGGAACAGACACGCCCCTGTTCAGACTTTTCCTCCTCTTGCCAAAGGGGCTTGAAGCTCAGCAGGATAAAGAATGGATGACCAGACGTAGGTGTCCGCATGGGTGGGGTGTGGGAAGGGGGCTCGTGTGGGAAACGGTGAGCGGGCGGCGGGGCAGGACTCGCCTGCGTGCCTCAGTTATCCGAATCCATCCCGGAGGCCCATGAGGGCCAGGACACCCCCCAGATTGCGTGACTAATGGTCAACTAAGGGAAGCCCACTGCTGTCCTGGAACCCTCCCTTCTGTCCCAGGACACGTCATCTTCTCTCTCAGGACCCCCTTGCTGCACGGATTTTCCCACTCACAGCAGGACTGTGTGCTGACCCAATGCCCGTGACGTTGTTCCCCATCTCTGCCGTGGCCACAGTGACTGGCAGCCAGGACCGGACCTCGTGCTGTCCCTAGCCCAGCTGACCGAGTTTCCCCACCGTGCTGCTGGCTGGCGAGTAGCAGCTCCAGTTCTGTAGGAACGCCCCATGGGCGCTGGAAGCACGTTCCTGGTGGGCAGCCAGGCTGCGGAAAGGGCCACACATTCCCCCAGGCAGAAGAGACTGAAGCTCTGGCCACCTGGAGACATCCTCTTGCAGAATCACAGCCCTCGTGCCTCCTGGGCAGCTAAGGAGGCGGCCAGAGGCCAAGGCAGGCGGCGGAGGCAGCCACAGCGTTTGTGACTGGGCAGGCTCATCTGTAGGACGTTCTACTGGCAAAGCTCTCTCCTGCTTGTGACCAAGAATGGAGGTCATTTCGTGCTGTCTGCAACTCAGAAAAGAGGCTCAGTCAATCCACGTGGTCCAGGGGTGGTGGGAGGGTGGGGAGAGGGTATAATGTATCTTTTTTTGTCTTAGATACCAGGGACCATGTGGGGCACACAGAGGCTCTGCTGGGGTGCGGAGGGGCAGTGTGGAAAAGGCAAACATTCTGCACCTTAGTTCAAAGGGGAACAGCGGAGAAGTGAGGGGGGCGGAATCGGGTGTCAGCTCTTGGACGGGGTCGTGGTGGGTTAGAGCTGAATCTTGCAGTGTTGTCCTACAAATCTCCCCTCCTCCAGAGGAGGAGGTGGGGGGAAGTTATTAAACATTCTGAGAAATCAAGACGGATGCTATAAAAATCACCCGAATAACAACTTCATTATGTTAAAGCAAACAATTGAAGGGCTTGCGCTGTGTTGCCTCCAAACGTTTTGCACGCACAGCCGTCTTTCGTCTGCGCATCGGTACACGCCTTATGGATAATGGGTGTCATAAAAATGACGAATTGCCTAGGTGGGTTCTTTAAAAAAAAATGAAAGGAAAGATCATTCTTAGACATTTCCTTGAGGGACAACCACAGCACAAAAACGACAACTGGTTCTCCAATTTTGCCAGTTTTTTTTTCTCCCTTTTCTATTTGGTTTTATTTTGTTTCTGAAGGAAAATGTTCACAAGCACCAATATCTCTAGATTTGCAGAAAATTAATTCTGTAGACGATGTGGAAACGATAGCCTATAAAGTTAATGAGATATTACCGAAGACTGGATAAACAATTAGCAGTATTAGCTGCAAAGATAAACCGGGACCTGTTGCCATCGAACAGAACTGCAACTAATTAAATTGAGAATTACAGCCCAGGAGTGCGAAAACAAAGGCAAATTGAAGGGGGGTGGGGGGGATTAATGGAGCTAATATTGCAAAGGCAACACTGTTATTAAAAATGAGCAGGAGGGTGGTGGGATTAAAGCCATCCATTTCCCCTCCCGCAAGCTTTGCTGGGTTTTGTTTTAATCACGGCTTTTCTCCATGTCCTCACGATCCCGCTGTCTGTGTCTGGCGCTCTGCGGGTCTCCCGAGATTCTAAGTTTGCAGCATTTCACGTACACCCCCTGCAGACAGCCGTGCGCTTACGTGAAGGGGTCCCTTCCTGACCCCACAGACTGTCCACAATTCCCTGAAGCATGAAATTGGCTTCCTTGTTTCTGAGCGTGAGGAGCTACAGCCTTCCTGGGAAAAACCAGCTGCATCTCGGATCTCAGCATTTTGTGTTACATCTGAGAACCCCACAGCCTGTCCCTCAGGGGCAGAGAGCTTGATTTATCCTTTTTAAAAAAATTGACAGTCCTCCTATTCCGTAGCTTTGCCTCCCCTCCTCCTTGTCTTGGAGAGCTTGGAGCATCCCAGGGCGGCTGGTGGAAGTGGGAACAGAGTGACGCTAGGGGTGGGTGGACGCTTCTCTTGGGCAGAGACCTGGGCGGGGTCGGGGCCTGGCTGCTGCTCCGGCCCCGCCCCCAAGCCAATGGAGGAGACCTGGGAGAAGCAGGTGTCTCTTTGTGAGATCCAAGGTTGGCTGTAGAGAAGACAGGAGAGAACAACAACAAAAAAAAAGAAAAAAAGGAAGGGGAGACTTTACCCACTTTTCTGAGCGTATCCAGGTGTTCTGAGAGCTCTGGAATCTTCTACACCTGTGTTTGCTGAAGAGTCCCATAAGGTCCCCTCACTTCCATGACAGCCAGAGAATCGGCTGCAGGTGCTGCACTCCTGGTGGAGGAGAAGCCGGCCCTGGAGGGGAATGGTCACCGCACGGCTCCGAGTGGCCAGCGGAAGAGGGGCAGGACACTGAGGGTCTTCCGGAAGCCCTTGCAGGGTTAGAGTTGGGAAGGTTGCGTGTCCTTAGCGATCCTTTACAAACGGCAGCACCGGAGGGGACCGAAGGGTGTTGCATCCCACTGAAGCGTAACCCGCACAAGCAGGTGAGCGCGACCCAGCGGTCTGAGGAAGGCTGCTCTACGTTCGAGAACATCTCTGCCGCCACGGGATTTCCTGGGACTGGAACCCGAGATGCTAAACTCCCACCAGAACTTCTCCTCCCAGCGGCCGGGCTGTCTCCACTCGTCCCTCTAATGGGACAGAATCCCTCACTCCGGCCCCGAGGGCTCTTTCCCCACTACCGTGAGAGGAAGACGTGGGGCGGGGACGGCTTTCTCTGATCCCGCAGCCCTGGACGCGGACCGCTCAGCTTTCCCCCTATCCTATTCTCTTTTGTTCTCTAACTGGACACATCACAGGGCTCAAGGAGGGCCGTCAGCACTTATTTGAATCTGGACGCTGAGCTCTGTCCAGCTCTGCCTCCCGGAGCTGCTCGTTCAGGAAGAAAGCGGGCCCAGCTCCTTGCTGCAGGGTCCCCCACAGCCTCTGCCTCTCCGCAGGTCACCTCTGCCGCCGGTAGCGGTTTTCTGTCTTGCTCTGTCATCAGATAAAGGTCGGCTGTCGACACTGCGGCTGGAGAAGCAGCCTTATCAAAGAGGCCGACGGACGGGCCGCCAGGTTTGATGAGCTCAGTCTCTGGCAGGTCGCAGCGTGGAGGCCTCGCTCCGGGCCTTGGCGCTCAGTCTGGCTGGACTGGCCGCAGGGAAGCAGAGCTTGTTTGGGGAAAAGTTGGAGGTGCATTCGGCGCTCAGCAGTGACCCACCAGATGGGTGGCTACCTCCACCCTCGCCAGTGGTGAGTGACTGAGTAAAGGTGCCACGAGGGCCATTCAACTGGACGTTTTGCTGCCATCCGGCAAGGACTCGGAGGCCCGGCTGTGAGGTCCTCCTCCCTGTGGGGCTCCTCTGGTCCCACGAAGAACTGGGGGTTGGTGCCAATTGAGCCTCAGCCTAAGTTATCGTACACCGGAAGGGAGCTAGGGGCTGAGTTTTCAAGACTTGCTCCGACCCTTTTCAGCCCCACTGCACGTAGGGAGGGTGATCCTTTAACCCTCATCAGCGACTTCTCTGTACACAGACAGAGGTTCCAAAGACACCCGCCCAGCCAAGATCTGTCACACAAATTCCATCACTTCAGGTGAAAAGAATCGCCCCAATGTCGGAAAGGGCTAGACTCGAACACCTTTCAACCATATATCACACTTGAGAATAGAGCTTCAGAACAGACTTTGGTGTAAATACTGTAATTCTGCCAGTAATTAAATAACCTTAAACTGACTCATTATCTTCAGAGGAACATGTTAATCGTTTGACTGGCAAACACTTCATAATTTAATTCTGAAAAGGCTTAAGCATAGATTGATTTAATTAATTCCATATTGACACTAGTTTTTGCGCTTTTAACTTCAAATGATTTTGGGGGAAGTCGAGGCGTGTATAGACACGTTGCATGCACGGTGAAGTGACTTTGCCATCCTGGCATCGTTGGGAAGAGAAACTCCATGAAGCAGCTGAGGCTGAAGGCAGACGACACTCTCCACGCAGCCCTGGCTGTGGCGGGTCACGCTCGGGCTGGGGAGGGGCCCTCTGATGGGGAAATTAAGTATCCAGGCTTTCCTGACGCTTTAGCTCACTGAAACATTGGCAAGGGTGCCATCTGATAGGATGTCTCCTGGCGCTTCCGCCATAGGCTCGTGTCCTAGACAAGCTGTGTGTTAGTAAATGGCATCCAAACTGATTCACAGCATTCGGGGTAAAATGGTAAAGTGGACTTTTGCCCTTTTCTCAGAAAGGCCTTCCTTGGCCATGTAGTCTCAAACTGTCCACTCTTCAGTATGACCTGCTTTGGACCCTGGAGAAAGAACAAGTGCAGCTTGAATTGTTATTTCAAGATGTGCCTGCCGTATTATTAATATTTCGCCTGCTCTATTATTGATATTTGAGTCCAGCCTCGACAGCAGGACACCAAACAACCAAAACTCCTCGTCTGCAAACTCTCTCAACAGATTTTTCAGCCAAAATCCTCAGGCAAAACTTGTAAGTTGGGGACTTGTGCCTCTGTGCTCTGGCTTTAATATTAATACTAAAAAGTATTTATTAATATTTCACTTAAATGCTTTCAGCACTGGGTCCTCTGGACAGCTCCACAGCTGCACAGATGCTCCTCTCTGGGAGTAGATAATCCCCTTCTCCAAAAGCTGATTCCATTATCTCCTCCTTATCCTCGGAGTGAGCCCCTGCTGGAACTCGAAGGTGGGGGTTTCCTGCCTTTCTTCTCCTGGTTTCATCAGAGAAACATCCAATCTGCCAGCTGGACCACACCCGCCTCTCCCCGCCACGCTGCTAAGTAGGCGTGTGATCATCCGTTCCTTGATCTCATCTCCTGTCTTCATTTGTTTTAAGAAAAAGATGGATACTGGCTCCTAATTAACCCACCTAACCCTGCAGTTTCAAATGTCTTTGCTTTAGTGAAATTTTGGGTTAAGGTTAATGACTCAACTCAGCTTTTAAGCATGTTCTTTCGGAAGGCAATTCATGCACACAAGAGGACGGGAATGAGGGTGTAACAAGCTTGGGCTGCAGGGTCAGGGCGATTCGAGGCAACCTTTATCAAGGAAGAGGGTTGGAGGTTGGGTCAGATTCTCAGCTAATTACTGACACTTTATTCCAGGGCTGATTAACATTCAGAGTTGGCCAAAGCTGTCGAGGAGAAAGAACGCGGTGGGAAGAGGCGTGTGAACTAAGTCTTCAGATGTCTATGTGTAGAAGGAAGCCTCTGCTTGGGAATGAATCCAGCCATGACTCTGTTTTTCCTCCGTGAGCTTCAGAAATTAACCTTTTCATTTGGAGCAAGGAGTGAGCCCTGTTGAAAGGGAGAATGTCACCGAGCAGCAAATGAGGAAAAGACGGCCCCGGGTGTGTGGTTTAGCTGCTTTCCCTGCAGGGCTGGGGAGATGGTGGCTCTCCACCGAGACCCCCCACTTAGAAACTCCCTGCTGTTCTCAACAATACTGAACCCCATTGCAGATATGGGCATCGTTTCTTGGCCGTGTTAATTTTTAATAAGCTGGTTGCTTCCAATCTAATCACGCCACTGAGAGCAATTTTTATATTTTATAAGCACAAATAAATCCCTTTCCAATCTGCAAGCTCCTTGGTGGCAGTGTGCAAAGGCCTTTGGTAGCGTGCTCATGCTCCAAACCTTCATCTTCTTAGGCATCCCTGACTTGTAAGTACCTCTGGAAGATTCATTGTTGCTTAAATAATTGAATCTATTTAAAGAAATGAAGCCAATTAACTTTTCAGTTTATGATCAAGAAATAATTTCACTGTGTGTGGTCAGATTCTGCTAAGTATTTCGGGAATCAGTTATTGTTTAGAGCTCAGAAAAGTCCAAACAGGACCCTAAACCATATCAGACAGCCCGTTCCGCGACATTCAGCAGGTGACCTTCCAGTCCAGCCTCGGCGGCAAGACACCGAACAACTAAAACTCCTCGTCTGCAAACTCTCTCAACAGACTTTTCAGCCAAACTCCTCAGGAAAAACTTGTAAGCTGGGGACTTCTGCCTCTGGCTCTGGCTTTCACGTGGTTTGTGTTTTTCCTACCTGGTGGCCTTTTCCTTCCGTTAGAAACCCAGTGCCCATCTCGGTCTGTTTCCAATCATACATTTTTTTCTTAGGCTCTGTATGCACATTAGGGTGTAAGTAATGATGATAGGTTAAAAAAGTGAATTTTCTTGTAGGAATTTGCATTTTTAATAGATGTCATCTGATAATAGAATAAAATACTGGCATTATTAGACTTCATCAGAGGCTGAGAAGAGCTCTGGGGACCCCTTGGTACTCTGCGGGTGCCGGCTCTGCTCGGTATGGGCTGAACATGGAGCTTTTCCTCCTTGCCCCACAGGGGCTCCCAAGGGGGCACGACCGAAATCTCAAACTTTTCACTCCTTGAAGCAGAGTTCATCCGCCAGGGTCAGCAATGCCGTGAGAAGGGAAATGCCAAACCTACGTGGGTTTTTTTCATGAGCCCTGAAGACCCGCTTTGACCCGAGCCGCTCGCCTTCCGGTTGCTTCGTGTTTCCCAGGGTCACCCCCCCCCCACATTGCAGCCCCCACACCTCTCCTTCCAGTTGTTCAGTTGTCCACGTCTGTTGAGTAACTTCTGGGTCCCAGGCGCTGCGAGAACCGCAGGGGACGGAGAACTGAGCAACGGCAGGTGCCTCTCAACCCTGGGGAACGTCCTGCAGGCAGAGTGGACAGAGGCTGCTCACCCACCACCCTCCTCTCTGCTCTCTCTGGCCGCCCTTGGTCCGTCTCCTCAGGATGCACCTGCCGCCCGCCCACGCCGCCAGCGTCCGTGTGCGGGGCCCCCGCTCTCCCCACCCCGGGCTCCCCGCCTGGGTGACGCAGCTTCTTCCCTGGGAGGCTAAACTTTCCTTCTCGGAGCCAGTTCCCTGCCTGTGACTCCCACGCCCGTGTCTGGTTCACCTGGTCTCTCAAACTCCAGACGTTTCCAAACTTTGCAGGCCCCACTTGCTTCTCAGACTAAATGCGCCCAAACTCAACTCAGCCACTTAGCGAACCTGCTGCCACCCTTTACCCTGCTGTCCAAACCAGGGACTTGGGTGTCCCCAGGTCTCTGCCCACTCACCCATCTTGCACAGGTGATAGGTCACAAGGGTGTCACATTTATCTCCTGCATCTCTCCGACACTTGGCTTCATCCATCCTCGTTCCCCGCTGGGTGTTTTTGTTCTCTCTGCCCTGCTTTGTGTCCTTGTTTTTGTTCTCTCTGCCCTCCTTCATTTTTCTCATCCGTCCTCCCGTAAGCCATCCAACAGCCTTCACAAAGTCACCTCCTCCGCGAAGCCTTCCCTGAATCTCCGCCCCCAGTCACCGTCCCTCCCTCTGGACCTATCATCGCTCCTCTTCTCGTGGCACGTGTCCTCGGTGGCTGCCCTACACCAGGATTGTCTGGACGCCTGTTTTGACCCACCTCCTATTTTCTCGAGAAGGACCACACCTTGTTCATCTCTGTCCTCCCCTCCCCTGGAACAGCCGCTGGCCCGTCCCTGCTGTGTGAACACCAGGCAGCCCAGGCTAAGACCAGGATCTGGAGACACCTTGGAGGACGGGACGGGAGCTGGCCCGTTGTTCCCAAGAGAAACTGAGGGCAAAGCCGGCGTTCTGGGGATGGCGTGGGTGCTGCATTGCCTCTCGCTGCTGCGACCTGCCCCGCAGATGGAGATGGGAAGGTGCAGGCTGGGAAATCGAGGCCCAGATCTCTCCAGCCTGTCTTGTTGCTGTAAAGATCGCCCTGGAGCATGAGTGGATTTGATGTCACCAGGGATCATGTGGTGACCTGCAAAATCCCCTGCCAGGGTGAACGCTTTTAACCGTGGCTCAGACTGACCGGGTGAGAGTGAGACCTTTGGGAAGCAGTCCTCATGCAGCTGCCTCCGGGGCTGGGACAGGTGCGACGCTGCCAGGAAGGCTGCAGCCGGGAGTATCGAAGCAGCGAAGGCAACGTCGTGGTCCACGTTGGGGTCCCTGCCTGCCCTGCCTCTAGGTCTCCGGGACTGTGGTGCTCACCATCCAAGACAGATAACCATGGCCTCTCTTTGCCATCTGGTGAGCTGGGGACCACGCTGAGCATACCCAGTGGCTCCTCTCCTGCAAGGCGAACAAACCGAGGAAGGGGCCTACCTGGAGGTGTTTTCTGGAACAGCGTGTTTCAGAATGATGGGTGCACTTTGGGGGCTGGGGCTTCGAGTGCGGCATGTTGAAGGAGTTGGGTGAAGGGTCCCCGGTGCTCACACGGGGAAAGCGAGGGACGTTTCCCTGACCTGGGATTCGCGCACCGCTCGTCCCCTCCCGGAGCAGAGTCTGTGCCACATGGTGAAATTATTTCTTGGTTATAAACTGGAAGTTAATTGGCTCCATTTCATTAAGCGGCTCTAATTATTTAAGCCCCAGCAAAGGTTCTGGTGAGAGTTACTAACGAGGGTGCTCTTGGCCGTGCCCGGCCTCCGGGACCCCACGGCGCCCTCGTGTCCTGCACGGGTCAGCGCAGCTTCTACGCCGCAGCGGGGCGGCGCTGGGGGTGCTGGGGCCGGGGAGAGAAAGGTCCAACAGAACCGCAGCCTCGGGGGCAAGTGGTCTAGATTATGATATTCAAATCCCCCCACAAATGGATTAGAAGGGAGTCTGGAACTTCATCCAGCAGCGTACCCAGTGTCAGGGGAAGGGAAGGGCCGTGGCCGAGGCACGCGGCGTAGCCACTGGCGGGTAGCGCACGCTGGCAGCCGGGCTTCGCGCCCCACCGAGGCTTCTAGGCGTGTGTAAGGTTGGCCGCGCCCCGGGCAGGGCACCGGGCAGCGCCCTAGAGGTTACTTTTCTATCACTTGCGCTGTGGGAGGACCACCCATAAGCCTCGGAATGAATAAAACGAGCTACTGAGAATTAAACAACTGCTCTCAGATTCCTCAGGCACAGAAGAGAATTCATTTTTCCCGAGGTCTGGCTGCCTACGTTGCTTGGTGAAATAATACGCCGACATTACATTTTCAGTCCTGAAATTAGTTACTCAAATCCCAAATTTCGAGTTATCCTTAATCCCTTACTGTTGAGCCCAATTGGTGATGCCTAGGTTAGGAAAGCACTTTAAAATATTTTATTTTTGTATAATTTGAGGTGGATTTAGGAGTCTGTCACACAGATGTTGGAGGGGGTGGCGTGTGTGTGTGTTTCTGCATCTCAGTGGCCACAATGACTATTTTTACAAAATTAAAGGAGTCTAGTGCACGAACGAGGATGACGACAACGGCACCAATGACAATGACAACGACAATGGGGACCTCTGGGCACCCCATCACGGCTACACCTACCTCCCCTGCCCCGGGTTCTGACCAAGTGGAGAAATAAAACTGAGAAGCGCTGGCTGATGGAGGGTGGCGTGGGAACGTCGCTACTGGCAGGGGTCAGTGTGGATGGCGCAGCTCCAGCGCCTGCGCTCTGCTGCGCCGTGGCGGGCCTGCAGCAGCGGGGAGCCCGCGGTCTTTCAGACGTGGTCTCAGCTCTCCCTCCCGCGATTTGCCAGCGAGAGAGGTCACCCCGCTGCCTGGGGGAGAGAAGAGAGCGGAGGGGCAGAGGGAGGCTGGGACTTGCAGACTGAAGACGGTGCAATGGAGGAAACATTCCGGGGGGGAGGTTGGTGGAAGCCAGCGCCCCGCCAGGGGCTGCGTCACCTCTGCCCCTCGTCCTGTCTCATCTTTGCAATGGCCTAAACTCAGGTATTGCTAGTCCTGTTCCAGAGGTGGGTGGTGTGAGCAGCAGTTAGATGGCTCAGCCTGGGCCACGCAGCTCGTAAGAGATCAGACACGGATTAAACCCAGGGATTTAAGACCTTACGCCTTCCCAGAGCTTGAGGATTTTACCTGAAGATTGTGCAGAGCCGATTCTCAAACGTGGCCCGAGGACTCCCGGAGTTCCCTAGACCCTGAGTGTGAGGGTGGGGTCTTCACAGTCAGAACGATTTTCACCCAGATGCTACGATGTGATTTGCCCTCTGCATTCTCATTCCCTCAGGGTGGGCGGGGGAGTTTTCCGGAAGCTGCGCGACCTGTAGTATCATGAGTGTTTGGACAGAGAAGGAGCTATGAGTTCACGTCTTCTATTAAACCAGAGATTCACGAGATTTGTAAGCTTTTGAAATAAAGAACTCTTTTACTAATTTTTTTGTTTTATAATATATAGTCATTTTTATTAAAACATTTTATTTATATTAATGGGTATAAAGTGTATTATTTTTAATAAAATAATAAATATTTTTAAATGTCTCAGTTTTCATTTCTAATATGGTAAATATGAATAGATATAAATCAAAGCTCTTTGGGATCTGCAATATTTTCTTAAGAACATAAAGAGACCTGGAGACCGAAAACTTTGAGACCTGCATAGACCCACAGTGGACAGGAGAAAACCTGTGGCCGTTCTTGGGCTTTCGCTGTTGGTCAGTTACTCCAGCGGACTGGTTTAGCCACCAGCCGACCAAAAGCAGATTTCTAACCTGGATTTCAAGGAAAAGGTGGAGAAACGAACCTGGAGTTTCACTCAGTTTGTGTCTCGTAAGTACTCAGGAAAATCTTAACAAACATCGAATTTTTCTTTTTTTCTCTTAAAAAAATGTTTGTGAGCTCTTGCAAAGACACAATCCCAAACCAGGAAGGCCCAGTGTGGAATGGAAACCCACGCTTGGGAAACCCGCTTGCTGCCTTCTCCACCTTTACTCCGGTACACGGGATTCAGGACTCAGGGTTTGCTCTGCTCACTGTGGCCTGAACAGGCCACGTCACCAACCTGTCCACCTGGTGGTGAAGACCAGCTCCTTGGAGCAGAGCCCGGGTGCCCATCCGCCACCAGGACAAGCCGAGGTTCGTCGTGGTTGCCCTGGGCAAGCTCTCGGCCACGCCCTTTGCTCCCAGGGCAGCCGTGAGCAGTGATGCGATTGTCCCGGCGGAGTGACTGTAAGTAGCTCAGACAAAACAAAACAAGACTCCTGTGTTTGGCCAAGCCAGCTGCCTTTTGAAGCTTCTCAGTGCGGAAGGTTAGAGCTGAAAGGACCCCTGGATACTGGCTTGGTCCAAGACACTCATTTTCCTGGGGAACGAGGGAGCCATGCCTGGGTCTCCACCTGCCACCGCTTGGAGTAGCGCCTGTGAATGCGAGGGAAGTGGGGGGTGATCAGAGAGCCTTGGGTTTCGCACCTGCGCGGCAAGCTTCCTGCGGCCCAGCGGGCGTGTGCTGCCTGGAAGGAGGGTCACAGCGAGGTCCCTGCGAGGCCTATTCTTTGCACTCACAGACGGTGTCCTCCACCTGGTCAACCTTCCGTGGCAGCACACGACCCTGCGACCAACTTACTAAATGCTTGCTTAACACATGCTCGCTGTTGGCCTGGGAGTTTCTTAAATTCTCAAATAATCTTGTGTTCCAACATCTGGCATGAAGTTCTTAGCAAACCGCCAATCCGTAATCCACATTTATTGAATGAACAAATGAATGAGTGAATGAATGCATAAATAACTTGACGACAGGTTGGGAGCTGTTCTTTGTTTAGACAGGTCAGGATGGCATCATCAAAATATCCGGCCCTTAATAAACACCGAAATGACCTCGGGCCCTGTTGGGAGATAGTTTCCCTTCGTGGTAGATGGGGGGCCATGCTCACCATTGCACCAATTCTTGCCAAGACCCACAGAACGGGATGGATTGTCCCCAGGGGGTTAGAGTTTCACTGCTTGAAGGCACAAGGAATTAGGACCAACCAAAGGCTCTTCCCTAAGCTCCAGGATTCTGTGTCCTGAATCCATTTCATTCAACTGTATGTGTTGGGTGCCGGATCCTGGACTGGATATGGGAGCAGGAAGAGAAACCAAGTGAAGCCCCTCATGCAGAGCTCAGGTCCTCTTGGGACAACGGAAGGAGCGATGGCAATGGAATGGGGCGAGTGCAGGACAGCGATGGAGCCAGAGGAGGGACAGGCTGGGGCGTCACGTCATGCAGAGAGCCGAAGGGCAGGTGCTCGTCAGCTGGGGAGTGCGGTGGGGCGTGGGGGGGAGGCACGGCTTGGGTGAGGCCACAAGGAAATGGCACCTCGCCACATTCAAGGACTCTGGCCGGAGTTGGGGCTCTCTGTCCAGCTTGGCAGACGGCCACCTCAGCAACTCCGTGGCATTTGTCAGATCTCTGAGGTGACACAGCATGAGAGGGACGGGTGGGAAGGGGGACACATGAAAACTCTTCCACCTCCGCAGGTCTTCCTGGGCAAGGTCCCCAGCGCAGAACCTCTCCCGCCCCATCTGTCCCTGACTCCCAAAGTCAGAGGAAAGAGCCAAGCGGGACGGGACACAGCCGCAGGCGTGGGCCGGGGTGGAGATCTGACTCTGCAGCCGGGCGAGCCGGCGTTCCCAGCCCGGTCCACACCAGCGGCTGGGCTGAAAGCTGCAGCTTCCTGCCCGAGTCCCACACAGCAAGGAGAGGACAGCTCTGACGGTTGTGAGAATGTACGAAAGTGCCGTTGTATGATATTAAATGGAGCAAAGTAGGTCAATATTGCCTGGAATAACGAACTTGAGTTTCATCAACATATCATAAGCAAAATTATGTGGAAAAGCATAGTAAGTTATTATTGCTGCATTTGGTTATTTGACTATTCAATCGTCTAATATATGCACATAATAATAAAATAATTTTACCGTGGATAGAGCTCACTGTTGTGCAATCATGCAAATGTATTTAACACTATGTTAATAGTGCATCATGCCACGTTTGTGGGGAAATGTTTTTAAAGCTGTGGCTGTTGGGTGACAGTGGGTGCCCCGTATTCTGACACAGACAGCATGATGGTCTTGTCCACATAGCAGATGCTTGATAAAAAGGGGCAGAATTAAGTTCCGGGATGCGACTGTTTCCCAGATTAATAGCTGTGCGTGGACCAAGGAAGGGCGTTCTATTGGTGATGTGTGGTTGTTCCACGGCGCATAACAACCTCGAAAATTTGAGGACAGTTCTGTCAACCTCAAGAAAAACAAAACGTGGACCCTGTGCTTTGCAGAGGTGACGTTTGCCCAGCTGGATCCTTACCTCGGTCCCTGTAGCTGCTGCAAACCTCGCAAGAAGGACTGAGCGGGGCCGGGGGGAGCATGCGGGAAGGGCCGGGACTCCCACGCGGGAAGCAGGGTGAGTCCTGATGCTGAGGAATGAGCTGGCGCCAGGTCCTAGCACTGCCCCTCATAGCTGGGTGGCTTCAGGCAGGTTACTGCCCTGGCTAAGGTTTGGCCCCTCCCTCCAAGGCAGGGGAGGGCTCAGTGGAGTAATTCCTGTTAAGCGAGTACCTGGTGCAGGTAAGAGCCTTCCACAAACATTGCTCCTGCAGCTTTGCTATTTTTCTTATTGTCATTGTCGTTGTCAACACCATTGTCACCATCACTGTAATGTTAGTGCCAGAGAGGAGGCACTGACATTGAAGGTGCATTTGACCCACTGACCCTGATGTACTTTCTTTGGCCCAAACTAAACAAACTGGCTGGGCCAGCTCCGTTCTGACCCTGTTGGGTTAGAGTCTGGCCCCCGCTGCAAGGAGGGCTCTTGCCTTCCTTACATCCTGCTATTTCTTACCCACTGTCATGTCAGGTGACCTGCGGTCTGTGACTCCTGGCAGCAGGGACGAGAATGAATGACCCATTCTGGGGAGTCGGGGTGTCGTTCTGGCCCTGAGATGTCCGGGTCCCTGACCGTGGTTGGCGTTGCCGGCCAAGCCCAGGTCAGAAGGAAGGGGCTGGGCCCATGGTCACCTAGCCCTTGCTGCCGTGTCTTCCTTGTGAAAGTGACCTTCCGAGTTTAATCAGCTGACAGCAGAGAGCCAGATTGCCTCCCAGCAAAGCATAGCTTAAGATCGGTTTCAGGAATTTTCTGGGTGTTTTTATCTTTGCAGTGAAGCCGTAAATGCCCTCTCAGCAGCTGGGCAGGCTGAAGAGTTGATGCTTCCGAGCGGCTCATTAGAGCGTAATGGCATTTCTGAGAGTAGATGCTCATCGAGCAGCAGGCAGGAACCCCGTGCCGCGGCGTTCTGATGGATATTCCTCAGCACGGGGGTGCTGGCTGACGCGCCGCAGTCGGTGCCTAGACTCGACAGGCAGCTCGGGGTATTGAAAGGGGGCTGACAGTGCCGCTCTCCTGGCGGAGGGGGGACGTCTGGATGTGCAGGTGCGGATGAGGGGGCTTGGGGGGCCCGACCTCAGCAGTTTAGTCCGCAGCAGCAGAGCCAGGAGACCGGGTGTCTCTGCTTTTCCCTCCGGCTGGGCGGGCAGTGGTAAAAGTGGACCATTGGTGGTTTAGGTTGGGATGGCTGCTCTCAGCCCCAGCTGCAAGTTAGAAACAAACACACGGGAAATTCTAACCAACGCTGGTTCTTCTGCCCCCAGCGTCTTCGGCCAGGGTGTTGGATGTGGCTCCCTTTCGTCCCTAAGCCTCCTCCCCTGCTCACTTCAGCCCAGTGATGAGAGAGTTAAGCACTCAAAGTCTGCGACACCCGCCTTCAGGTGTGCCAATACACCGTCACAGGGAGAGAACCTAGGTGGGGAACCGTGACGGGGACCCCAAAGGGAACGTGAGTAATCCACAAACCAAACCCCAACAAGGCCACTGGTTATGATCACCAGGTGGTGCCCGGGAGCCAGTGGAGGACATTGACAAAGTCACGCCAAGGTGGCTCTGTCCTATTTCCCTCCTCCTCCAGTGAGCACAGAATGAACTTTCCTTCTCTAAAGATTTAAAACCCCTACTCATAAAAATAAAATCCTTGCACGAGACCCCTATTAGAGAGAACGCCAACTGCATTTGGTTCCCATCAGGTCTGCGATGGCCGTGATGGATATAGATAGTTGGCTTTTAAGAGGAAACTGCTGAGCAGGTACAAATATCACCCGTACCTTGGAGGTGTCTGCTGAGCCTTATTATTCTCGGGTAATTGGGGTTACGGGCAGCTGCTCTCTCTGCCGGGAGGGTGAGTGGGCGTCCCCTTCCCGAGCAGGGAGACTCAGCCATCAGCCGGTTAACCCTTGCTGTACCCGGCAGGGAGACTGTCCCCTGACCTCCGCAGCTGCCCTCCGCCCCAGTAACCTCCCCTCCGTCTCAGAGGGGAGGGCCCTGGCCGGGAACACGCGGCAAAGACGGAGGAGGTGGGCTGCAAATGCTGTTTGGGGAGCAGGAGGCAGTGGGAGGCAGCGGGAGAGTGGGGCACTGTGGCCGGTTCCGGACCGGTAGACGCGTAGCGGGTCTGAGCTTTCTCACTCACCAGCTTGCTTTCCGGGTGGGGCAGGGTTAGGGAGCCGGGCACCCACGCAAGGCGACTGGGCCTTCCACGCACGCTGTGTCACCAGCTCCGGCAGGGCCGGTTGACGTAGTAGCAAGAGTAGAAAGCCGTCAGAGGAACTGCCGCTCTTCCGGGACTTTCCTCTCACCCGGAAGTTTCTCGTCCGCCTTCGAGTCTGGACGGACAAGTCGGTTCCGCAAGGACCCCGCTCGGAGGCCTCGGGGAACTGGGTGGGATCCGCGCGGAGGTGACATCCTCACGTCTTCCCAATGTCAACGTCAGTCTTTGCGAAGGGCTGCAACTTACACAGTCTCGTAAAGCACCTAACCCATTTTCGAAGGCCTAATTTTTGACCCTGCTGGGTTTTATTTGTTTCGATTGTCCTAGCTGTGAGCAGCTAATTTGTTACCGGCTGGGCGACCTCCCATGGCCCTTAGCGGCAGAGACAGGGAATGTGGACTTAGGTGTAAACCGTCCCCATGGGTCGGCCTGGGCTGCGCGACACAGCACCACCGACGGGGCGCCGTGGACGGCAGAGACTGAGTCTCTCACAGTCCCGGAGGCTGCAAGTCCCAGACCAGCGTCCCAGGGCTGGTTTCTCCCAAGTCCTCTACCGGGCTTGCAGACGCCGTGTCCTCCCTGTGTCCCTCTGGGTGTCTGTGTCCTCATCTCTCCTACAGAGGCTAGAGCAGATTGGATTAGGGCCACCCCAGCGGCCTCGTTTTATTAATAACTTAATTACTTCTGCGAAGACTCTATCTCTGAGTACAGTCACCTTCCGAGACACCGAGGATTAGGACTTCAGCATGTGAACTTGAGGGGACACAGTTCCGCCCATAGCACCGCCACGGCCAGCCCCGGCCCTGCCTCCACTGCCAGTTCTCGGGGCGTCTGTGAGGGCCCTGCGTCCCCGTCCTCCTGCGGCTCTGGCCGCTGCTGCTGGCTCAGTTCAGGAAGGCGACGCACCTCACTGTAACAACCTTTGCTGCCTCGCCTCTCGGTTATTTAATGCGGCGGCTTTCCTCTCTGCCTCCCGCGCCACCAACGAAGACAGATTGCTCCGCTCACATTTAAGGGCTTTTGAATATAGAGCAGAATCGATTTATGTACGGGAGAGAGCGTCCCTTGCACACGCCAGCATAAGCTTGCGCTTGGTGCCAAAGCCCCTCGCTCAGCGATTCCTCCTCCCAGGGAGAGGTCGTGCCTGAGCCTGCTCCCCCACGGGGGTGAGCGCACAGCAGAGTGAGAGTTTAACTCTTGCCCTGGTGGGTCTGACTCAAAATTCTGTTTTCTTAATCATTCACCAAAGATCCGTTGCCTCTCAATGAGACACGATTTGCAAGTTTCAAAATCCTCTTACTTCTCTGCTTCTCTGACGTCATGAGTCTCGGTTGGCTTTGCAAGCGTGTCCCTTACTCAGGAGCGTTCAGTGGCTCCCCGTTGCCTCTGGGATCACGTCCAAATTCCTGCCCCTCTCCGTGCACTCTGTTTCCCTCTCCTGCTGCAAAGAGGAACTTTCTTCTCTGAGCAGACCAGCTACTCACTACCCGCACTTCACCCGACCTGGGAGCCCGCCGTCCCACCTCCCCACTGCCTCCTGCTCCGGGGTGCTCCTGTCCCTTTAGCCTGACCCTGGAGGTCAGAGCCCGGCAAAGCTGCGTTTGCTGGGTGTGTTAATGCAGGAACCTAAACAAGACTCCAGCTGGAAGTTGCAGAAGGCGGGGGAGTGAAGAACTGGCTCTGCCACTCACTGACGATGTTAGGGGTTGGGCCTGGACAAGGTGGAACTGTTTTCAGGCCACGGCGTTGTATTCTTACCAATCTCACCATAGTGGCTTTGAAGTAAAGGCATTACCTGTTTATCACAATACTCCAAACGTTTTAATATTCGGGCTTTTTACCTCTGTGGGACTCAGTTCTGTTCCCTTAAACAAAGGTGCTTGGAGGCAGTTCTTGTCCTTTCTCTTCTTGGCCTGTGGGGCAGGGGGTGTCCTGCTCTGGTGCAGAAAGGAGAGACTCCCCGTCACCTCACTCTCTGAGTGACACCCTGTCATTTCTAATTGAACTGTGGGCTTCCTGGACGGCTTCATGGGCTCTCTGCAGATTTCTCTGGCTTCTGTCTTTCCTGTGCCTTTTTTGGACTTGTTTTTACAAATGGCAGTGCACCCTAGGACATAGAATCTCCTGACTCTGCCACTTACTAGCTGTGTGACTTTGGGCACGTTACTTAACCTCTCTGTGCCTTACTTTTTTTAGCAGTAAAATAGGGACCAATACTAGCACCTACCACAAGAGATTGTTGAAGTGGTTGAGGACTACGGTGCTCACAGCCCCACAGCTTAAGTACCAGGACTAACGCGAAGGCACTTGCCCCAACATAATCGTACTGTTTATGCCAAGGAGTCCGTGCCCAGGAAGATAAAGCGGTAAAAGAGTAAGTCACTGAATTATTAGCTTCAGCAACATCCCAAAATGTACTTAGCTGAACAATAGTTGGCTCGTCTGGGCAAACAACCTCATTCGAGGACAATAGGCGGCTCGCTGCGCCAGCCCACTCATTTATCAAGCAATTGTTTACTCATCACAATTCGGTCCAAGACCCTTGCCTGGCCGGTTTGTCCACCGATCCTGAACTACTGCACGGCCAGCATCCCCGTCAGAGCTATGCGTCGAAAACCTCACGTTAAACGACGCGAACCCAGACTCCCAGACCCGTCTGTCCCCGGCTGGCCCTCCCCGTGGCCTTGCTGAGGCGGAGTCCTTCCCGCACCTCCTCCGCGCCGAGCCACGGCTGGGCTTTGCTGCAGCAACAGCCGCTCCACTGCTGTCCACGAAACATGGCTGTTGACGAGGTTAACCGAGTCCTTCACTTGTGACATCTAAGGAACCCTTAAACCGCGCTCGGCGCACCCGGGCGATGGAGGTTAGTTACTCTTCTTACCCTCCACTCTGAAGGTAATTTTGGTGCATAAAAACACTTCTTTTTTACACTCTGTGTGTCCTCCTAATGCTCAAAAAGAGCTCCAGGTGAACAAGTGAAGATAAAGAAAGTTATGTCACTGGCGGAGAAAATAAAGGCAAATGGCAGAACCGCAGGTGGACTCGGGGGGGTGTCTGCGGGGCCTTTTCGGGAGACGCGAGACTCCGACAGCAGCTCCTCTCTCTGCCGCCACCACCCGCTGCGAGCAGCAACAACGTGCTCACGACTGCGGTGATTCTGTGACGCTGCTGGAGAGGATGGGTCCCACGTGAGGCCGTCCCGGAACGCAGGGCAGGACTGTCGAGTGATGCTTCCTTGTGCCTCCCCCACCTTGGAGATGTCGATACCCCCGTCCCAGCCCCACTCGGTGACCTCGCGGTGGAGACTCTGCAGGAAGGACGGCATTTCCATCGCCCTCCCATTCGCTACTTTCTATGAGATCTTGATGTCAACGGCAGTTTTGCTGCCCCGGGTACTTTTCAGAGCGCGACCTTCATGCTAGCGAGGGGTGGCGACATCCACAAAGCCGCCCGTAGGATGAGGTCGCAGAAGGGACCTGCTGGAAAGGGAGGGATGCAAGACTTCCGGAGTGTTCTCTTCTTCCACCTTTTCTAATCTATTCCATCTGGATGCCAATTTCTTTTGGTGAAGGGCATCCCAGGGACGGTTCCTGAGAAATGACAAGGCATGAAAGGCAAATGCATTGCGTGTGCACAGACACACACGCCTTCCTGGCACTTTGTGACACTTTTCACAGTGTGACCGACAATATCGATTTTTGTCTGCGCTGCTGTTTGATGCTTTTTAGGTCTGACCCGGTGCTGCAGGAGTTGGAGCGGGGACCGGGAGGTGGCCCTGCCACAGAAGCCCATGGGCCGGGAGGGTGATCGGTGACAGAGAGAAGCCTCCGAGACTCCCGGGGGCTGATGCTTCTAAACCGAATGCGCTGTGGGTATGGGAGGGAGTGAGGGACCCCTTCTCTAACGGGTGACCCCAGCGCCATTGGAACTGGTGTTGGGGACTGCTTTCCAAATGCATTGGGCTTAGCTTTTTTCCCCTTTCTCTTTCGTTCCAGTCAGCACAACTAAATTAGCTATTTCCCTTCTGAAACAGATTTTACTGGAAAAATACATCTACTTCCATCCCCCTACATGCCCTTCCCCAACACAAACTGTTGAACTTCTTTTGAAATTTTTTAGAAGGGGGACACACCGCCTTGTTAACAAACCACACGGAGAGCAGAGATGTGGACACCGGCTGGCAGCACCAGGCCCTCAGCCATTTCCATTTTAAGCTTAAGGCCACCAAAGAGCCATCTGGTTTCCCCGCCCTGTGTTTGCCAGGAGAAGACCCTTCGGGGGGCCGCAGTGGATGTGAGATGCGCCCCCAGCGTGTAAAGTCTCCTCTAACTTATCTTGCTGGGAGACTGGCAAAGACTCATCTGCACAGATGCTGCTGACCTAGACTTAGACGTTTCAGAGAGGGGAGGGGCCCAGGGAATGGAAGGTTCCGCCAAACAGATTTACAACGCAGACAAGCTTGCAGGAGGGGGCTTGAGCTTCTTGCAGTTAGTAGCCCGTTTCCAAGGACCGGGGGACCCTGTTGATACGGTCTATAACTGATTTGCCAATTCCAGTCTGTCTTCTCTGGTTTTCCTCTAGACTATAGGGCGGGGCCTTGTAGAGCCTGGAACTGGCATGGTGTTTGATGCTCAAAGACATTTGCTGGTTGAAGAAATGAATATTTTTTTTTAATCAGAATAAGCACCCGAGGGAAAACACTTAACTTTGGTGATTCAACATGCTATTTGACTAATTCATCTCCATTTCTTTTTAAACCTGCTTTATTTTAGACTCTTCACTAATCTAGATTGGCAGCTCTCAATGGGAATGATTGTGGCCCCCATCCTGCTGCCCAGGGAACATCCGGCAGCATCTGGAGATATTTCTGGTTGTCACAATGGAAGCGGGGAGGGAGTCCTGGTGTTTTAAGAGGGTGGAAACCAGAGATGCTGCTGTGTGTCCCACACGGCACATGGCAACCCCCCGCACGGGTGTTATCTGGCCACAAGTGTCGATGGTGCTGAGGCTGGGAAACCCTGGTGAGGGACCTTCTCAGCTCGCTGGGGTGATGGAGCCGCAGTGCTCATATTCTATGGCTTCCACTGCGGCTCTTGGAGTATTTTGACATTTCTGTTTCCTGTCCATCACCTCAGATTCAAGGGGCGCCATCGGACAGCAGGGCAGGGACCAGCCTGGGCATCGCGGTTCTCACACAGATGAACAGGACTGGGGGGAGGGCAGCCTTCGCCCACTGGGAGTTCACCCGTCTGGGGGGGAAGCTCATTTGTGCCACCGGGTGGGCTTCCCCTGGGAAGTGGCACCCGAGAGGCGATTTTCAGAGCCGTTCTGCTCTGGGGCAACGCGAGGACTAACACCCAGGTGGGAGAGAAGGTCCCGAAACGGCTGCTACTTAACGGCGGGAAGCAGGCGCCGTGGCCAGTCCGCTGGTTTGGTAAATGGTCCCCTTGCGTAGACTGGGCGTTGTTAAGTTGTGCCATCTTCTCCCGCCTGTCTGGACAAGTTTCACAGCGTGCAGCTCTGTGGCCATGAACGTGTGCCTGGACACGATTCCCAGGCTGTGGCTCGGAGCTTATCACCAGGACGCAGGAAACAACAGGAAGCAGGTCCCGCCTTCTCCAGGGGCCAGCACCAGCCCAGTCTCCAGTCTCCACCGCCCGTTCCCGCCCTCTGCTCACAGCAGGTGGCGCTGCCGTGGGGAGTCAGCGTGGGCATTCGGGTGGGTTTTCCCGGGAGTTTGCCCAGCGGAGGTGGAGGGTGTCGTTTTGGAGTGAGGCAGGACTGGAGCCATGTCCCAGAGGGTGTCGTTTTGGAGTGAGGCAGGACTGGAGCCATGTCCCAGCTCGCTGTGCGTTACCTGTGTCACACGGGGGCCATTTCGGCTTGGCACACCCCAGCATCCTCACCTGTGGAATTAAGGTGACAAGCCTGGCCTTCTAGATTGTCATGGTGACAGATGTAAAATGGGTACAACGCTCAGCCCAGTGTCCCTCACGAGGATGGTCTCCACACCGGTGGCTGCAACCCCCTGGAGGTGGCATCACCTGAAGTGGGCATTGACAGGCATCATGCCAAAATGGCGTGTGGTGTTCAGAAAAGGTTGGGAATTACGAGTCGAAGTTAAGTAGGTTTCTTTTTTTACTGTAGGACTCCTCAGAATCAAGAATATGCTAATGTCAATGAGGTTCTCCAAGAGAGATAAAGGGTGGGCAGCGTTTTCCAAACCTATTTTATTCATTTCACCCATAAGGATTACATCCATGCATATGCAAAGCACTGTTCAGAGAAGTCTGCTGTCCCAGGGGTCTCAGGGGAGTGAGCAGAGAGCGTGAGTGAGGGAGGGCCGTGCAGAGAACCAAAGTTACCGCGAGAGAAGGGGTGGCCACCTCAGCTGGGAGGTTAAAGCAGAACGCCCAGGAGACTAGCTGAGGACTCAGTGACAACGTTACCACCAAGTGACAACCAGGACAAAGAACCTGCCAGGTACCTGGAAGAGCTCCTGCCAATGCTCTGCTGCTAGAACAAGCGTGATGTGTTCCGGGAACGGAAAGAGAAGGTGAACGGCAGGCGGGAGCAGGGAGGCGAGAGTTGCGGGAAATTATGCACCAGGGCAGGAGGGACCCGATTCTGCAGGATTTGCCGTGGGTTTGGAAAGGATCCCCCGGCTGCTCTGTGGAGAATAACACAGCAGGGGGCCAAGGTGGAAGCAGAGTGACCGTCGGAGGCCACTGCGGAAGTCCAGGGGGAGGTGACGGGCTTGGGACAGAGTGGCAACCATGGAGGTGGTGAACGGTGCGCACATCCTCAGTACATGTTATTGCTGTTTTGCATAAATACTGTCTGTGTGAACGTTATTCACGTAGAGTCATGCACAGACGTACACGCACAGCTCGGTGAAGTATCAGGGACTGGACGTGAGCACGTGTCCAGCACCCAGGTCTCTCGCACCCCTCCGTCCACAGCCACACCGGCCGCTTGCCAAGGGTACCCAACAGACGGAGTTCTGACGCCGTAGGTTTACCACCTGTGTTTGAATTTATATAATGGAATCATACAATACGTGTTCTTCTGCCTGTGGCTCCTTTTGCCCAACAGCAAGAATGGCTCATCCAGTAATTGATTAGAGCGAGAATTCACTAGTTTCTGTTGCTGTGTGGGCTGCATTGTTCCAATATACCACGACGCCTTTATGCCTTTGGCGGCTGGTGGACATTCGAGCTGAGTCCCATTTTGGCCACTGTGAGTCATGCTGTTAGTGCAGTCTACACAAGCAGTTCTGGTTAGTATACACCTGGGAGTGGGATTTCTGGGTCATAGGATATGCACGGGTTGAACGTCAGTAAGCATTATCAAACAGTTTTTGAAAGTGCTCATGCTATTTTACACTCCCACCAGCAGGGTAAGGTTTCAGGGTCTTCCCTCTTGCTATTGTGACATTTCAACTGTAGCTGTTGTGGTGGATCTGCAGTGGCATCCTCTTGCGATTCTAATTTTCACTCCCTTGATGATGAATGAGGTTGAGGATGTTTTCATGTTTAATGGGCCAATTTGTAGATCCTTGGTCGTGAAGTGCCTGTTTAAACCTTTTGCCCATTTTTCATTGCATTTGTCTTTTTAAGTGCTTAATATGTGGGTGTTTGTTTTTTTTAAGTTCTAGAATTTCTTTTTGATTTATTCTTACAGTTTCCAATTCTCTGCCAAAATTCCATATCTTCTTCTTAAATTTCCTGAATGTATTAATCACAGTTACTTTAAAGTTTGAGTCTGAAATCTCAGCATCTGTGAATTGTTGTGGGTTCGTTTCTATTATCTGTTTTTCTCTAGGTTTTCATTTAATTCTTGAATTCTGCTTAAGCAACAGGACATCAAGAGCCAGAAGTGTCTCATGCCTGGAAGATCCTGAACTTGAATTTTATCTTCCCCACACCGTGGAATTACCAAGAGCTATTTGCTCCCAGATTTTCGGCCTCCAGCCTTCTGCTAATAAATCAGGAGCCATCTGAACGGGCAGCGCTGAATTGGGCCCTCCCTACGCTTCTCCTCTCTCTGGAGGCGGGGAGGGAGATGACCCAATCCAGGCTGTAACCAAGTTGTTCGAGGTTGTGATTTATGGTTTTGTTGCTGTTGCTGTTGTTCCTCTTCCCCTTTTTCCCCTCTTTTTGGGGCTGGGAGGAGGCTACTTCTATTTATGGTCTGCTCTCACTCCTGGGCCACAGCCCTGCCTGGTCCAAAGTTGATGCCAGCATGTCTGCTAGAGCCCGTCCTCCTTGGCAGCCTGCAACACCTTTCACCCCCAACCCTGTGAGATGCAGAAAGCTCTGCCATAGCTTCTTGGTCTCGCAGCCTCCTTTTGTCGAATCAGCAAATGCTTCAAGTAGCAAAGTCACGCCACATCCTTGGCTCTGCTTCCCCATCCCTGCTACCTTGGTTGCCCTCAGATGTCTTCAAACAGACGTTTTTCTTTTTAAAGACAGTTCTCCTGAATTTTCTATACAAAAGACATTCTCTATATGAAATTTCCTATACCAAAGTGGTTCTGTACAAAGAGATTGTCCAAAACGAGCTTGCCTATGGTACCCAGATGTGGAGATCTGGATGTATATTGAAGGGAGAGTCGACAAGATAACCTGAGAGCTTGCACATGGGGGACAGGAGGAAGAAGGGGTCAAGGATGACCAGGGTTTGGAAGAAGCTGGAAGGTTGGAGGTGCCATTCCTTGGGGCAAGTTGGAGTGAGATTAGGAGTTAAAATTTGGACATGTTGAATTTGAAATATTAGATACTCATGTAGAGATGTTGACTGAGCTTTGGCTACATAAACCTGGAGTTTGGGTGAAATGCCCCGGCTGAATTTGCAAGTGTGCAGACGTTAAGCGGGCAGCGGGTGTGTGAATCTGGACTTCCTGAGAAGGTCTTGCCCGAAGATGTCAATGTGGAGTCGTTGGCATACGATGTTATTTTAAACCATCAAATGGACCCTGTCTGCAGAGTGAAAATGTGTGAGAAGAGAGGTGTGCCAAGGCCCGAGCTCTCTGGCTCTCCAAACTGAACAAGCTGTGGAGAGAAAGAGAAACCTCAGAGGGGTGAGGAGGAACAAGCACCCATGCAGGGAAAACCAAGAGCGCTTGTGGTGTTGGAAGCCAAGATGTTACCAGCCTGCAAGTGGAGGTTTTCCCAAGTTCTTGGTAATCCTCAGGAAAAGAATTTCAGGACACCCCATGTAAGCCAAACAAGCAACAGTTTTTTATTGAAAGTGAAAGTACACTCAGGAGAGACAGCAGCCAGACTCGAAAGAGAACAGCTGCCCTGGGAGGAGGTGGTTTTAGATCTTTTGTAGTTTTACTAATTGAAGGGAGGAATATTCAAGACCAACAGGTTGGCTTTTACTAAGAATTTAGGTAGTAAGTCCTAGAATTGGGTTCCCTCCCATTTTCATAATTCATATGGTTGTCTCAGAACTGTCATGGTGATTTCAAGAAGAGAAATTTAAAACCACAATGTAAATGATATTGTAATTAGCCAAAGATCATGTGAGGTGACAGAGAGAGGTTTAGCTAGCTTCAAGCTAGTTGAAGCCAGTTCTTGCCAGTGACTATCAGCCGCTCTAGTTAGCTTCTGCCTGGGGGTTGCTTATTTTAACACCTGCACCCACTCTGCAAGCCCTGTGTCTGATCTCCACCTTGTCTCCCAGTCCCCTGCTCTAACAAAGAGAAGAAAACCACCGATGAAGAAAAAGGAACTTAATATTACAAAAGATGGCATCAAATATGGGAATGTAGAGTTAATTTCTGGGACCTTCCAACATTTATAGGTCAGTCAAAGGGGCAGGAGCATGTAGAGGCAGAGCTTCCAGTGAGACAGGAGAAAGCCTAGAAGAGTGTGGGGTCACAAGAGACAAAAGGAGATGTGTTTCAAGGAGGAGGAAAGGCCAAATGAGTCAAATGCTGCTGACAGCTCAAATGAGAGCAGCATAGAAGCCACCATGGTCTTTGGCAATTTGGAGGTGACTGGTGGCTTTGGCAAGAGCAGGCTCAGGAGTAGCAGGGACAGATGCTACTCTCTGTGACTCCTCCTCCACCGCCTGTTCCCTCTGCCTTCAGCCCACACTTCAGCTGCACAGGTTCTTCACTTGGGGGCGCATTCCGATCCTTCATCCCTAAGGGACCTGCAACTTTGGTGGGATGGCCTGTCAACAACAGCTCTAATTTCTTTAACTGCCATCATTGGGCTTCAAGGCACCAGGAGGCAACAGGGGATCCCATAAATTCCCTAAATTTGGAGGATTCCTTCCCTCCATGTTTACCACTATTTCCCTTTGATGTCAGTATCCATCACTTGGATAGTCTTTTTCCCCCAGTGTCTTAAGGAACACAAACCGTCCTCACGAATGGCTGCTTGTTTCCACTCAGCTCTTCCCACAGCTACGGCTCTTACCTCATGGATCAATAGGACAAGGTGGCGATTTTGCCTCTTTATGATGTATTTCTTCCAAACAGAAAAGCACTTAGAAACTAGACTGGTCAAATTTCCCCTGGACCACACCTCCAGAGTGAGGACCAGTGTAAAACTCCGTGTGACCCCTGCTACCCATAATCCTCCACTCTAACATGAATCCAGAATCCCCTGCTACCCACAGTCCTCCACTCCAACAGGAACCCAGAATCACCTGCTACCCACAATCCTCCACTCCAACAGGAACCCAGAATCCCCTGCTACCCACAGTCCTCCACTCCAACAGGAACCCAGAATCACCTGTTACCCACAATCCTCCACTCCAACAGGAACCCAGAATCACCTGCTACCCACAATCCTCCACTGCGACAGGAACCCAGAATCACCTGCTACCCACAATCCTCCACTCCAACAGGAACCCAGAATCACCTGCTACCCACAATCCTCCACTCCAACAGGAACCCAGAATCACCTGCTACCCACAATCCTCCACTGCGACAGGAACCCAGAATCACCTGCTACCCACAATCCTCCAGTCTAACACGAACCCAGAATCCTTGGGAGCATGGCCCATTTTCAACAGTCCCTGAGATCTGAGCATTTCCCTTTTCCAAATGCATAGTTGACTTGCTAAAAGGCTGCTGGTTCCTTTTAGAGAGTGCTAGATGATGCACATTTGTGAGTTTATCCCCAGATCCACTCTCAGGAGTGTGTAGCCAATTCTTCATTCAGTAGACCTGGGTCTGTGCGCTGACCGAGGTCAGGGGATTTGGTGAGGGCTGAGAGTGCATCATGATGGCTCTGGCTGTGTTCGTCAGCCCCATACAAATCAAATAGGATCTTAGGTGCTGTTTATTTTGTTTCTGGGGTTCCCAGCACCGGTGACCTACCCCCAGTGAGTTATGTACAGCAGAACATTCAATGACATTTTTGGCGCCTACGACAGAACTGCATCTAATTTGTCCACCCACTTTTCCTGGATAGCAACGTGTTGCCATGTCCTCTGCCTCCCAGGATCCTAGAATTCCTATATAAAGAAGAGAGCCCAATTCCGCTGCAGCACCTGCACCTCCAGCCTAAGGACAGCTGCTACTACAGCTCTTTTTAAAGGTTCAGGCACTTCCTTCAACAAAGCATTTCTTTCCTTTTTTTTTTTTTTTTTTTTTTTTGAGACAGAGTCTTGCTCTGTTGCCCGGGCTAGAGTGCTGTGGCGTTAGCCTAGCTCACAGCAACCTCAAACTCCTGGGCTCAAGCGATCCTTCTGCCTCAGCCTCCCGAGTAGCTGGCACTACAGGCATGCGCCACCGTGCCCGGCTAATTTTTTCTATTTTTAGTTGTTTGGCTAATTTCTTTCTATTTATAGTAGAGACAGGGTCTCACTCTTGCTCAGGCTGGTCTCAAACTCCTGAGCTCAAACGATCCTCCCGCCTCGGCCTCCCAGAGTGCTAGGATTATAGGCGTGAGACGCCCCACCCAGCCAACAAAGCATTTCTTAATGCCTTGGTGAAGGGCGTGCTCTGAACCCTGTTGTATGTAGGACATAGTTAAGGGTCAGATGAGTGGATTAGAATCTACTCCAGTATTTTAATCTCCCTGGTCCTGGATTCCTTCCTCTACAGTAATGAAAAGAAGGCTGGCATCCCAAACTCATGAGTGTAGGCCTCTGGTGAACTGTTGGGTCCAGGTTTTCTTCAACCAACCCAGCAAACAAGCAGAAAGATTTTCGGAAGTTTGACCTAGCACATTGTGATCGAAATCTCTCATACATACACCCATATTTGGAAAAGTAATCAGCCTGTTCAATATTACGCCTTCCCTGCTTAGACGAGCCCCTAAACATCTAGTGCCTTTCGCCTTTGCTCGTCCCCAGACATGATCCCTAACCCTAATTTTGTGAATATCAAATGCTTGCTATTCTTTAGATATTTATCATGTTTTAAAATCACCAAACAATATATTAAATATTTGTATGCCTTTAAACTGACCCATATGTGTTTCTACACTGTGTCTTTCTCTGGACAAGAAAAAAAAACAGGAGCAAGATTCTGTTTATTTATAACAGAAAAAAAATTGTCACAGCTCTAATCTTGGCTGATAGAACCTCTGTCCACACAGAGGACAGAATGTGTCTGTCTCCCCGAGGAAGGAAGAAGCTTGGTGAGCTCGGGAGAAGATAAGACGGAGCGTAACCTAGTGAGCAAAGCGGACAGAGAGGTGGAGGTGGGAGGCTGGGTTCTAGAGCACGGAGATATGGCTGGGGAGGTGAGAAGGAGCACGTGGTCCTTGTGTGGTCTCCTAGTGGCTTTGGGGTAAACCAGAGTAAAAGCAACCTAAGCAGAGTCCAAGTTAGCATCTTGCCACCCTCAAACCAGACTCCAGGGGTCTGTTCTAGCTCAGGCATGACCTGATTTACATTTTAGGGGGAAAAAAAACTATGTGGCTTTCATGTAAAGAATTATGGGGAAGCAAACGAGACCACCCCCAAAGTGGCTGCTCTGGCCAGAGACGGGCAATGGCTCTGGCAGGTGGCTGAGCACAGACGGTGGCAGGACGTTGAGAAGGTAGAACTGAGGGGATGATTCTGCAAGCGTGTCGTATTCTCGAATACTGGAAAGGTGGCCACATGCTGAGGCTAGCATATAAAAATAAATCATCGTTCACATGATTGTTTTGAGGGCATAAAAATACTCCAGCTTTGTTTTTTTTGAACCATCCCACCCTGGGCTTTTATCACGGTCACATCTTAGGGTTTGTTTTAGTTTGGGATTCTCCAGAGAAACGGAACTGATGGCATGTGTCTGTACATAGAAAAAAATTATTTTTAAGGAGCTGGCTCATGCAGCTGTGAAGATGGGGCACGTCCACACTCTGATGGGGGAGGCGGGCGGGCTGGAGACAGCAGAGGCCATGGCCTGAGCCCAGGGCAGTTGGTGAACCCGGAAGAGCGGATGCTGCAGTTGAAGTTCGAAGGCCGCATACTGGCAGCATGCCCGCTCTCGTGGAGGAAGTCGGTCTGTTCTGCTCTCGTGGAGGAAGTCGGTCTGTTGTGCTCGGGCCTCGGCTGAGTGGGCGAGGCCCACCCATGTCGTGGAGGGTCCTCTGTTGTACTCAATGCACCAACTGAAATGCTTATTTCATCCAAAAATGCTCGCGCAGAAGCAGTCAGAGTAACGTTTGGCCACACGTCTGGGGGTTGCAGCCCAACCGAGCTGACGCAGAAACTTAACCATCCCAGGGCTGCATCTGACATCCCAACTGTGAGTGCCTCTGAGAAGTACCAGCAGCTTCCGTGACCGACTGCCCGGGTCCCGTGTGCTAATATTAAGACGTCGCTGTGGCTCGTGAACCATTTCCGGGAACGGGGTAGGAACTCTCCCTCTCTCCAAACACTATTCCCTGAAAGCTATGACTTCCAGCAGGCAAGCGCTCAACTCCAGCAAATGTTGCTATGAAAGGCTATAAAGGGCCAGCCAGCAACGGGTGGCCTGGGAAGATGTGGCGTGTTGTCCCCAGGTACTGCAGAAAGCGGCTGCAAACCATCTGCTCTGCCGGGTTTAGTCTGGGCACCCGCCGGCTCGAGCAGGAGCCCGGGCCAGATGTTTTCCAAGGTCTCTCCTTGTTCGAGGATCGATGACACCGGCCCTTCATTTCTTCTGAATCAACAGCTGCTGATTTCATTCAAATAATCTAATTCGGAATTGTTTCTGGAACACAGACAGCTTCATCCACCCAGGCAGAACAAAGACAGTCGAACGGGGGCCTGAATAGGAGATATTTTGGGTGTTTTCAGACATGGAAGTCAACAATCTGCTCACTCATAAGGTCACTGACCTCTCATTTTGAAGGAAAACAGGAAAAACAAGCTGGATACAGAGAACGTAAATATTTTACTTTCCCCAATTCTCCAATCTGGGCTGAAGCAAACGTCTCCCGTGGCCCTTCCCCACCCCCACCCTCCCAAACACAAGCAACGTGAAGATCAGATGATGGACATGGATTTAAAATGTAATTTACCAGTTTGAGAGAACTGCGAGTGGGAGCTGCATCTGCTCATTTCGGGGAGTAGGAGGGAGTTTGTTCTACGGAGCCCTCAGAGGAAAGGACACCGTCTCCTTCCCATGTGGGAGTGTGGCGTGGGCAGGAGGGACGGACACAGCCACGGGAGAGGGGGGCCGACAGGCTTTGCCAGCTGCGTGTTGGGGTCCGAGTGTGGAGGCCTAAAGCATCTGTCCCCGGGCAGTGGGACTCTGCAAACGCAGGGAGGCCGCCCGCCTGAGCGTCCAGTCTGGTCTGCCGCCCTGCGTCTCATCCTGGCGGGCAGGGCTCGGTGGCAGCCTGCAAGGGTCAGGGTCCACAGTGGCCGAGGGCATTCTCTCCTTCCTTCCCTGCAGTCTGGCAGAGACCCTGGACCAAGGCAAAGGCTGGTTCTGTGAGCTGCTTCAAGATGTTGTCAGTTATTAAAATTCTTTTTATGAAAAAAAATGAGACAGATTTTCTCATTACTGTAGAAATATCACATCACTTTTTAAAATCAAAACTTAATGTGCACATGATGAAATAGAGTGGACCACGGCCCCTTGGGACCACAGCCGTCTGACACGGTGGTTCTAGAGAGGAACCAGCCCCCCACGCAACCCTGCTCCCACCCCCTCCGCAGTCGGCAGAGGGGCTTCCTCCCCCCACTTCCCCTTTGGGGGTCTTTACCCAGGAACCCCAGCTGTTCGGTTAAACCAACCAGAGCCTTGAGCACCTACCACGCATCAGGCATGGTGCAGGTACCGGCCACGTGAGGATAAATAACGTCCCTTTGTTCAAGGACAACATGGTTCTGCAAGGGAAATAGATCCGTGTTGTGCAGTCGCCGGTACAGCACGGTAAGGCGATGGGAATGTGCCGTGGGAGAGCGGAGGAGCGGTGGCGGCGTTTGCAGAGGCCTGGGGCAGCTCTGCAGGGAGGGAATTAGGACTGAGAGTCCCGGGACGGGTCAGGAAGACGCCCCGCCGGGCACAGAGGGTGGAAGGACGGGCCGTACATCGGAGGCTACCGAAGGGCTCCCTGGGAGATGAGACGGAAGAATGATTTGGAGGCGGAAGGCGGGAGTCTTGGATAGCGGAGTGAGGCGTGTGGACACTGGGACAAAGACAGTGAATCTTAGATCATTATAACTGGGCTCAGACACGTCTTTATTAATCAAAATAGGAGCCATCACAATTAACACATTTTTGCCAATGAGAATTAAGTTTGTTTATTCCTGTAGCATAAAAATCCGTGCTTTAGGGTTCAACGCGCTCTTGGAAAGCATTTTCTGCATCCTGCTGGTTGTGGAAGCGTTTTCCCTGCACAGAGTTGCTGGGATGCTTGAAGAGGTGGTGGTCGGTTGGCGAGAGGTCAGGTGAATTTGGCAGATGAGGCAGAACTTCGCAGCCCAGTTCCTTCAACTTTTGAAGTGTTTGCTGTGCGACATGCGGCCGGGCGTTGCCATGGAGAAGAATCGGGCCCTTTCTGTTGCCCAGTGCCGGCTGCGGGTGTTGCAGTTTTTGGTGCATTTCACCAATTTGCTGAGCAGACTTCTCAGATGTGCTGGTTTCACTGGGATTCAGAAAGCTGTAGTGGATCAGACCAGCAGCAGACCACCAAACAGTGACCATGACCTTTCTGTGGTACAAGTTTGGCTTTGGAGCTTCTTCTTGGTCCAACCACTGAGCTGGTCATCACCGGTTGTCATATAAAATCCACTTTTCCTGGCACCTCGCAATCTGATTGAGAAATGGTTTGTTGTTGTTGTGTACAAGAAGAGAAGACGACACTTGAAAACGACGATTTTTATAATCTTTGGTCAGCTCATGAGGCACCCACTTATCGAGCCTTTTCACCCTTCCAATTTGCTTCAAATGCTGAACCGCCGTACAATGGTCGACGAGTTCTCTGGCAACTTCTTGTGTAGTTGTAAGAGGATCAGTTTCGATGCTGGCTCTCAACTGGTCATTGTCAACTTCCGATGGCCGGCCACTGCGCGCCTCCTCTTCAAGGCTCTCGTCTCCTTCGCAAAACTTCTTGAACCACAGTCATTAGCAGTTCCTGGGCCAAACACGTTGTGGATATAGCGAGTTGTCTCCACTGCTTTACGACCCATTTTGAACTCCAATAAGAAAATCGCTCAAATTTGTTTTTTGTCTAACTTCATTTCCATAGTCTAAAATAAATATAAAATAAACAGCAAGTAATAAGTCATTAGCAAAAAAAGCAAGAAATTTGCATTAAAATGATGTATAACATATCCACATTTAAGAATGTATTCCAATATCAAATGGCAAATTTCAACAATGCTACAACTGCTATTACTTTTGCACCAACCTTAATAAATTACTAGGTATTTACTTACTTTTCAAATATTCGGTATTTGAATACCTACTATTTAAATATGAGCTATACCTCATATTTAAACTTACGTGTTAAATACTAGGTATTTAATTTAAACTCAGTTATCAAATACCAGGTATTTGAATATGCACTAGTTAAATACCAGCTCCTACTCAAATATCCAGTATTGACACAGTGCCTAGCAGGCACTCACCTCCCTACTCCCTGGGAAATTACAGGTCGCCTAACGGCTGCACACCGCAAGGTGTTACTTGAGAAACAATAAACACAGGGCGCTTGGCCGAGCACCAAGTGCCCTTCTCTGCCGACTGATTCACTTTCCCGCGCCCACCCCGTTGTCCGTAATTAAAATCCAAGCCCTAAGAAAACTCCGGTGATTGCTGGAAACCGTCAGTCACCTGCGAGTCTTCTTACCCGCGTCTGCCACGCCGAGCACCAGGGAGGAGAGACTGTCTCACTGGGGCGCAGGCCGTCACGCACTGCTTTGGGACTGCAGAGACCATTGCCCGGCCTTGCCAGACGGGCAGTTCCGAAGGAGGCAGAGTGTGTCCTGGTGGACACAGGCCCTGTGGCCGCCTGCAGCAGGGGCGGGCGGGATGTGGGGAGGCAGGAGGTGGGCTGTGAGCTGCAAGGAGGGCCCTGGGGACCAGGAACTGTGGGTCCTTCGCTGGAGGCACCTTTGGGAAGGACCGACGAGAACAGAGCCAAGTGCCAGCGCTGGTCCAGTGGGATGGAGCTGGGTTTGGCCGAGGGTGGCTGGGTTGGGGCAAGCAGGGGGGGTCCTGGGCTAGACAGACGGGGATTGTGCCCCGGACATAGCGGTGACCAGCTGTGTGCCCTGGACCAGCGCTTCACCTCCATGAGCCTCAGTTTCCCCTCCTGTGAACTGAGAACTGTACAGCGACAGAGCCAGTTCGCAGCCAGTGCCCCGTTCCCTACCACAAAGAGGCTTCGACGATAGTCCAGAAGGAGCTCAAGTGGGGTGGGCGCAAAGTGTAGCGGGATGAGTCTGCGGGACTCAGGTCTTACGGGGCACCCGGCGTTTATGAAGCGGGGGCACAGCTGTCGCATTTTACTCTCAGCCGCGCCCTGCGAGGGTTGCCAGGTGCGAGGGTTGCCAGGCAGATGCCGCAAGTCCGTGCTGTGGGCGAGGAAGCTATGGGTTTTCACGCAGGAAGCGTCGGGACAGGGATGCGCTCAGCGCCTTTGACCCAGGGCTCTCCCGCCCTCTTTCCTGCCGAGCTCAGCGCAGTTCCGGGCCGGCAGTGGGGGGAGAGGGCAGAGTCTGCCTTAGACAAGGGCTTTGGATGGGGCCTGCTTGGTGGGTCCAATGGGTGAGTGGGTTTCTGTACCTGGGACGTGCCTGAGCCAGGCTTGGATGGCCAGCTTCGGTGCATGATGAACCAGATCAGTCAGTGACGCCTCTTCAGTGGGTGTCCCCAGCCCCTAATGGCCCACAGGGTGGCCTCTGTCTCTGACGGGCCACCTGTCCTGCCCATCCAAGGCCTCCAAGCAGCCTGGAGAAGGCTTGGGGCAAATCTCGCTGCGGAGCGAGCAGTCGTGGCCCAGCTGCCCGGCAAGCGTCATGGTCACCTGGAGATGTCAGCAATGCGGGGGCTCAGCCCCCCAGACCTGCTGCGTTTTAACAAAAGCCCCTAGTAGGCCCAGCCCCGTGTCTCCACAGAGCCCCACCCTAAGGTGCCCTCACTGGGGAGGGGACCAGCCCCAGACATAGCGGTGACACAGAGACCCACCGAGAGGCAGTGGCCAGGTCTGGGTCACTCGGTCGGTGACAGCTCTGAAGCTGCCACAGCCATGCTCCCTCCTGAGGATTCCAGAACAATCTGCTTTAACCCAGAACCCCTCACCGGTGTCTGGCTCGGAAGAGGCGGTGCACGCGTGTTTGCCAGAGGGGAGCGATTCGCTGAGCGGATTTCCGTGGCTAAGTGGCTCCCGCTTACCCACCTTCAAGCTTCTCACACAGATACAGTCTCACGGAGAAAATATCCTCCCCCTCAGGCCTTGGCTAGAGGAGCTGCTGCTGCCCCTGCGTCCTCCACGCTGGTTCTCTGGGGACCACAGACACCAGCCCTGGAGCCCCAGCCTTGGCCTGGAGCCCTGCCAGGGCCTGGACAGCACACGAGGGGGGCAGGTTACTGAGGCGACACCGGGTGCCAAGACACCAGGCCCTGCCTGTTCATGAGCCCTTTCAACCCTCACAGAAGCCCAGAAGGAAACCAGGGCTCAGAGAGGGTCAGTGACGTGCCCAGGGTCACACAGCGAGCACATCACATCCAGGTGCTCCTGATTCCTGGCCTGTAAGCTCTTTGCTCCCCACCCCCAGGCTCTGCTCAGGGTGGGTGGGCCAGGGCCCCTGCCCCGTGAGCCCCCCTCGCCCTGGGCAAGGTTCAGCGGCCCTGTGGCCTCCCGTTGCCCCCTTCCTTGCTTCGTCCTGTGTGACTGTGAACAAGTGGACAAAAACCACACCCTGCTGCCTTCTGATTAGCTGTGTCCCCCGCTGGGGGATTTCTATTCTGTTCCCCTTTGTCCTCCTGCCTCCAGGGTGGCGGTTTGAGGATGGAAACTTTGGAGAATCCGGTGTCAGCTCTTCCTCGGCTGTGACTGGGAGCGAGAGAAAGGGGTGGCGGGTGTGTCTCCCGCTCCCGCCCAGCCTGGCGAGTCAACGGCCTCAGTAAAGCCGCTCAGCTCCAAGCGCCGAGGCGCCCCCTCCCCGGGTCGCTCGCTGTTGGGCTATTTCCCTGTCGGGGGCTGCTCAGTCCCGGCAGGCCAGTAGCGCGCCCCCACCCGCACGACAGGAGGAGACACCGAGTCGCAGTCTGACCTTGTCTCACCTTGAGGCAGGTGTACGCCAAGCTCCCAGCACCCTGACGGACAGGCTGTTCTCCTCTAGTGAGTTCTAGAATTCCCCGAGCTGTCTCAGCCCCACTCTGAGAACAAGGGCTCCAGAGAACAAACAATAACCCAAACAGGCACGTATTAGATCTTATCTCAGTTCTTCTGGTGGTAGAATTTCTGTGGGACAAAGAGGCTGTAGAGCTTCCCACAAAGGGACGGCCTTCCCAGCCAGGTCACATGGTGGCCACCCTGCCCCCGCCCCTTTCAGCTAAACCAAAGCGGCAGACGGCTCCCTGCCCCCGGCCTTTTATCCCGAGAACAGTTTTCCTGCCCCTGCCCCCAGCCTTTTATCCCAAGAACAGTTTTCCTGCCCTTCGGAGGACACCTGAGCCGAGGCCCCACCTGTGCCCAGGCCCAGTGGGAGCCAGGGCGTGGCACTGAGGGCCCGGCCGGCAGGTGCAGTGACTCCACCAGCAACCCCTGAGCCCGTCCTGGCTGGACACTTCATCCTGCTGCCGTCCTGGCTAGACACTTCATCCTGCTGCTCGCTCGTCTCTGGGCCGTGTTTGTTCTCACACCTATCAGCCTGGTGGGTTTCCAATTGTTTCAGCAATCTTTCATCTGAAAGAAAAGGAACTGCGCCCAACAGTGTCATAAAAACCAGCATCAGCCGGCAAAGTACAATTCCTTCTAAAGCCTGGGAATGATTTTCTCCATGGCTCCTAGCAGAACCCCGCCAGACGACACCGTGCAGGCGCAGACAGTGAGACCCCGTGACCGCGCCATGAGCAGGTGCAGGAGTCACAGCTGCCCTTCTGGTGGCCTTGGCAGAGGTGCCAGTGCTGACACTCGGGGGAGGGAAACCCCTCCCCATCGAAACCTTTAAAAGGAACACTTGGTTTCGATGGCATCTGTGCTCTGACAAATGGCTGAGCTCCGAAGGGGCCAGACCAGTTTGTTTTGCAAATTTTATTTTAAGTAATTGAGTCATCTGAGGATGATTTAGCGAGGGACCCTTGCGCGGGCGTCTCTGTTCACAGCACCTTGCGAGCTGGGTCCTGCCCTCAGGCGGCGCCGGGCGGGGCGTGCTCAGGGCTGATCCTTCTGCGAGAGTTCTTACAGTTCCACGTGGCCTCGGCATCCACCCTGAGTGCGGGTCAAACTCTCAGACCAGAAGCAGGGCTCAGCCACCCCTGGCGCAGCCTCCAGCTCTGCACACACCTTGATGACTCCAGCCGGTGCCTGTCTCTCCTGCCTGGCGGGCTGGGCTCCCTCTTCCCGCAGCTTCTTTTAAACGGACCCTTTGGGCGTTTGCCTGAGAACTTAGTGTGGCCACACCCCAGTCCCTTACGTCCTCGGCTGGTCGCCACGGGCTCCTTCCCTCTCTCTGCCTGACCCGTCGCCCCTGCCTCCCGGGACCCTGTCCCGCCCTCCCAGCTCATGGCACCGCCTTGCCCAGATCTGTAAGTGAAGACTCTTTGAGCGTGTTCCCTGTATTGGTGCAGCGAACTCGCCCCTTCCATCTGAGGAACGAGGGGCTGCCCCAGGCCGGGTTTCCCGGGATGCGGGGAGGACACAAGGTCGAGGTCCCAGCACCAGAGTGACAGTCAGGCAGGCACGAACCAGACAGTGGTCAGATGAGAGCCGCGGGGCGTCTGCCGTGGAAACAAGTTTCCCACTGAGGGACCCCAGGCTGGAGTCCGACCAGCCAGGCGTCAGGTCATCCGCCAGGGACAAGAAGCATCCTGAGGAAGGCGGCGTGTGAGCACGCGGGTGTGGCTCCCCTGCGTCTCCCACTTGGGCAGGGCTGCCGGCCACTCTGGTCCCAGAACCTCACCTTCGCTGGGGGCTCTCACAACACCTTCCGCCAGGACGAGGGAAAACTAAAGCCAGCACCACCTCTGGCACTTTAGCCGGACGGGAGCCAGACTCCCGAGGGCGGTTCTGGCAAGGACGTCTCAGCGCGTTGTCGTGCCTATTCTCCGCGCTGTGGTGCCGCCAAGGAGGCGCTGGGAGAGCCACGCTGGGCCCAGGGAGGACTCGAAACCCGAGGGTCCCCTGAGACGTCCAGCCCATGACTTCAGACTTATTTGCTCTACCAAGGCAGGGACAGCCTGTGATCTGTTGGCAGGGTCATAGGAATCTGCTTTCTGGATAAGAAGTCCGGGGCGTGGACGTCAGTCTTACAGGTGCAACCAGGGCTCTCGTCTGGCGAACCATCCGTCTTGCTGTCATCAGAGGCACCTGTGAGACCGGGGACATTCCCAGGGGAACTGCAGCTGGCTGCAAACAGGGGCCACCCACGGCTGGGGACCTCTCTCCACACTCGAAGGACCTGTTCAGGGTCAAGTTGGCACTGTCCCCAGAGGGATTTGTTTTCATATTTTTGAAGGTTTAATCATCTGCTGTAGACAAAAAAATGTCTAAATTTATTGCCCAAGTCCAGCTGTGTTTGGCGGCCGTCCCCTCGGCAGGTGTTTGCAAAGATGTTCAGGTTTGGAAGATTCACATAGGAGAACACAAGACAGCTTTGGTTCTGAAGTTAAATGTTACACAAGGACATAATTTGGGATCTCTGACTTTATATTTGTATAATTATAGTGACATAAACAAATATATATGATATTTAATAATTATACTGATGCAAAGGGTGGAGAAGCCTTTGAGCCAGCTGGTCTCCTTCTAAGCTTCATGCGATGCCCCCGGAATGTCTTACAAAGGAGCTTCGGAACTTCAGGCTTTGAGCCTGCGGGGTGCAGACGTGACCTCGTAACACAGCGGATGGGGGGTAACTCCCGCCATCACGACACGTCTGGATGCCTTCACGACACGATGAGACTCTGGGATTGGAAAGCAGTGACCCCTCTGGTTATCAAAGTTCTTAATGAGCCTCCGCCCTGGCTCCAGAGGCGACCGGCCACGAGAAAGAAGGAAAGTCCGTTTTGAAGCTCCCGTTACCCAGAGATGTGCTGAGCGAGCACCCGCGGCCGCTCGGCAAGATGGACGGCGGGTGTCCTTGGAGGGACGGCGGGTGTCCTTGGAGGGACGGTGCGTGTCCTTGGAGGGAAGGTGCTTCTGCACATCGCACGTGCCGGTGCTTGCAGCAGCCTCCCAGACACGGGGTCGCAAGCGTGACCTAACCACAGCTCGCCCTAGGCGCAGGCCGACACGGCCAACGCTCTGCCAAACATTGGTCCCAGCAGTTCCTTCCCATTCTCAGCGGCAGCGACCTGCCTGGCACATGGTCAACTCCATCCTCATCACTAAGATGAGCCTCCTCAAGGTCACCAAGGACGTCCTCGTGGTTGGATCTAAGGGACGCGTCTGTCCTCACCACACTCGACCTTCCGCGGCCCCTGGCGCAGCGGCTCTGCCTCCCGTGTTGCCACCCTCCCCAGGCCACTTCCCACCTCGCCAGCGCCCTGCCAGTCCCCTCTGCTTCTCCTCGGCCTGTCCCCCTCCTGGCCACCTCCCGTCTCTCTCTCCACGTCCAGCATCCAGCCCACGGCTTCAAATAGGGCCAGTGACTCACTCGCGGCCATCTCCTCCCCGGCTCACGCGCCCAGCTGCTCGCCGACTTCTCCACGTGCAGATGCCGCACACCGCTCAGGCGCAATGAGTCCAGACGGTAGCACTGTCTCCTGACGCCCCCGGAACCGTCCCTCACTGGTCTGTCACCCTCCCTGGGATCACTGCCCAGCTCTGTCTCGCCCTCTCCCCTCTCGCTCGGTTACCCCAAAGCACATGACTTCTTGGCACCTACCCCCACCTCAGCTGGGCGAGATCAGTGCCTGGGTTCCCTCAGTGGCCCCCCCCAGGCCACTTCCCACGGCTCTTCCAGCCTCAGAGCCTCCTCCCCCTAGAGCAACCAGAGTGGCTTTTGCTTGGCTTGTCTATTTTTAATGTAAACCAAATCCATCACTTTCCTCCTTAAAATCTTTCAATGGTTTCCTGAGTCCTTGGAATAAAACCTAAACCTGTTAGCATGGATCACGAGATTCCATGGGGACTGGCCTCGGCTCCTCCCCCTGCACCCTGGCCCCAGCCTCAGGGGATGGCCTTGGCCGCGCTGAGCCCAGACCCAGGTTTTCTCTCCTAGTCTCTCGGTAATGGGCTCTTTGCACAGTGATCGATGGGACGGAGGCTGACAGCCTCTTGCAGTGTCGATGACACTCTCGGGGCCAGGCCAGTGCGGACGTTCGCGCTGGGCACGAGCTTCCTCTGTCCCACAGCACTGCAGATGGGGCCTAACACAGCAGAATATGTCCCTGCACAGCTCTGGAGGCCAGAAGTCTGAAATCAAGGTGTCAGCAGGGCCACACTTATACCAGGGCTTCTGTGGCTCCTGGTCTTCCTGGGCTTGTGGCCACATCACCCATCTCTGCCGCCATCTTCACGTGGCCTCGTGCTCTGCATGTGTCTTGGTCCACTGGAGCTGCTGTAAGGGGATATCTGAGTCTGCCAAGACGTCTCTTGGCTCCTGGGGGGCCTTGAGGCTTCCACGCATGGTGGAAGGGCGAGGGGAGCTGGTGTGTGTAGAGACCAGCTGGGAAGACCAGCTCGGTGTCCCACCCTTCAGGGCCTGGAGGACCCTCCCTTCCCTCCTCTCATTCCCCTCCGAGTCCAGCGGGGCGGTGCAAGGATTGTCCACAGGAGAGAAGCCCAGATTAGAGACATCGAAGATGAAACTCAGCATACCCCACCCAGGAGCAGAAGGACCAGGCCTTTCACAGCCCAAACCCAGTTCCTTCCCGAAGTCTTGCTCCTCTGAAGGGCTGACGAGCAAAGCTCGCTTCATTTTTCTTGCTTGAAAAACAAAATGCAAATGGGTCCTCCAAGGATCACATCGAATATTACGATGCTTGTGTAACATTTTGAATACGCCAGGAACAGTGAGGGGCATGCAGATGATGAGCTGGGAGTTAGTCAGACGCGTTCTCAATGTTGTCTTCAGTGCGGGCTCAGACCTTCCTCGTGCTCTTAGGCCGGGCTGTGACACTCTGAGCCTCCTTTTCTTTGAAACATGTAGAGACGAAGTGTGGTGTGGCAGGGGAAATAGCACGAGTTCTAGAACCGGACAGAACCACATTCAAACGCTGCCTGGCTGTGTGATTTTGGGAAACTTATCTGAGCTCAGGAACTCGAAATAGAGTTAGGGTTAGGGTTCAGGTTAGGGTTAGTTCCTGAGCTCAAATAGACAAGATACATATGTTCCTGATTGGGTTGTTAGGAAAATTCAGAAAGTTACCCTGAAAATGCATAGTCCGAACTCTGGCACATAAGAACTAAAATCCGTGTCCTCCTTTCCTGCATGGAACCAAGAACTGCAGGACAGAAGTGAGCAGGGAAGCCAGCCCCACCTTTATGCTCTGAGCAGGAGGAGCTAAATACTTCCTTCTCTGTCAACAGGTCTCAATTTTTGTAAACTTTAGTAATTTAAGTGGAATGATACATAGTACCTTAAAATGTTGCTCAGAAATAATATATTTTCCCCAATCAGTCAAGATGAGGCAATAGAATGTCTTATTTTAAATTTCATCCTCTAAATACAGCCTTTGATGATCAAACTGGCCAGAAAGGGTCAAGCCATCCGTGGATTCCTGCAGTGGCTTCTCTGCAGTGAGCTGCAGTGTGGTTACGTAGCTGCTGTTTTGCTCTTTCTCCTGCAGCACAGTGAGCTCTCCAAACGGGGGACCTTATTTGGTCATTTGGGCCATGAGGGAGCCCGGGAAGGATCCCAGAACATGCTCACAGAGAGGTTGCAGCACACGTTTGTCTGCACAAACACACACATTCCTGGCTTCTGCCCAGCCAGAAGACTGAGTCAGTTAGGGATCTATGGTCACAGATCACCAAGACCCCACCCCAACTGGCTGAAGCATGGCAGGGCATTCAGGAGCCACCTAGCCCCATAGCCTGGTCCAGGGTGGTGGAGCCTAAGCTCCTGACAGCCCAGCTAGACTCTTTAATCAGTTCCCTAAGTGCGGTGACAAAGAACGTCAAGTTAGGTGGCTTAAAACCACAGACAGTTATTGTCTCACCGTTCTAGAAGCCAGAAGTCTGAGGTCAAGTTCAGAGGGCCACACTTCCTCTGGAGGCTTGAGGGGGTGGGGGATCCTCCGGGCCTCTCTCCCACTTCTCCTGGCTCCTGGCTGTCCTTCGCACCCGTGGCTTGTGGCTGCCTCACTGCAATCTGCCTCCGGCATCATGTCACCTTCTCCCTGTGTCTGTGTCTCTTGTCCTTTTCTGGTGAGGATACCAGTCACCTTGGACATAGGGCTCACCCTACTCCAGCCCCACCTCATCTCGACTAAGGACATCTGCAGAGTCCTCACATTCTAGGTTCCCGGTGGGCATGGATTTTTGTCCACACGATTTAACCCATGACCCGCTCTGAGGCCCGATTCCATGTGATCTCATTGTTTTCCGGTTGCATTCTAGGGCCGATTCACCTTTCATCATTGCTAAACGACTGGGGACCCACTGGGCCAGGGCTCCTGGCCCATTGTGTGTGGGAGGCTGAGGTCTGTTCCCGTCTCTCTCACCCCTCCCAGAAGAAGGCGGAAGGTCACTCAATGGGGCTGGCTGAGGTCACACGCCCCCAGGGAACAGGTCCCTGTGGCTGGGATCCCCTGAGAGAGAGTGAGGAAAACACAAGTGCCCTTTCTCTAAAGGAGGAGGGCGGATGGTGCCCACTCTGGAGAGGCAGAAGGACACCCTTAGAAATACTGATAACAGGGCCAGGCGCGGTGGCTCACGCCTGTAATCCTAGCACTCTGGGAGGCCGAGGCGGGCGGATTGTTTGAGCTCAGGAGTTCGAAACCAGCCTGAGCAAGAGTGACACCCCGTCTCTATTAAAAATAGAAAGAAATGAATTGGACAACTAAAAATATATAGAAAAAAATTAGCCGAGCATGGTGCCGCATGTCTGTAGTCCCAGCTACTCGGGAGGCTGAGGCAGGAGGATCACTTGAGCCCAGGAGTTTGAGGTTGCTGTGAGCTAGGACAATGCCACCGCACTCTAGCCCAGGCAAGAGAGTGAGACTCTGTCTCAAAAAAAAAAAAAAAAAAGAAATACTGATAACAGAAGGATACACTTCACCCGGCCGCCCGCGGGGAGAAGGGGGCCACACTCGGATTAATTGTTGCAACCTGACAATCCCCCAAATCAGATGGTGCTCAGACACACTGAATAATCTAAATGGCAATGCCAGGAAGCCCTACCAGTGGAGACAATGGAATGACACTCCAGATGCCACCCACGGCCCTCTCTCGGCCCTGCCCACAGCGGCTAATCAGGGACCCGGCTCTGTCTCTCCGCCGGCCGAGGGGGCTCTCTCATCATCTCCTCCGCTCCGCTCCTCATCACAGTCTGAAGTGCTTCGTTTCAAATAAATAAAACTCGAGGCGACCCCCTGCCATCTCCCCGGCATTCAGTTAGGAGGGAAAGCATGTGCGGTGGGAGGAGGGGATGGCGGCCCCACCCAGATGCATCCCTGCCCCTGGGACCAGCCAGGGTCATTCTCCAGCGAGGACACAGAGAGTCACACCCCAAAGAGGTCCCCTAGCCGGCCAAGAGCAGACCCACTGGGGTCAATGGGAAGACCGACTTGGTGCCAGGGTGGTATGTGGCCCGGGCTTGACGTTCCTCCTGTCCCCCACGCAGGTGGGGCTGCCCCTCCCCGGCCTCTCTCGCCCCCTCTCTTTCCCTCCCTACTGCCCGCCTCCCACTCCCCTTGCTGCTAATCTGTCTGCGGCATCGGCACACCATGACAGCTGCCTTGACAACCAAGGTCACAGTCTCCTCTTGTCACAGCCGGGTGCCCCTGGACATCCCTGGGCCACTGGGGTAGCCGTGCTTTACAGAAGGACAGTGGAGAGCAGACCCCTGTCTAAGCCCCCCTGGAGCTGCCCCTGAGGACGGGAGGGGTCCCGAGCTGGTGTCTGTCCCTTTGCTGAGGATTCAGAGCATCTGTGCGATGAGCCCATCCCCCTCTGGGGGAGGCACAGATCCCTCGGGCTCCACGGCACTGACGTGGCCGCTCATAATCCCCAGGACGCCAGAGAGCAGGGACTATTCCGAGTGTGAGTGGCTTTCCTTCCTCCCTCGTTACGCCTTCGTCTTCCAGAAGGGCTCTCATATCCGCTGAGAGAGCTGATGTGAAGCTCGGCGCCTCGGGTGGGGGTGAGGGAGGAAAGGCTAAACGGAAACCCACGGATCGCCAGGTGCCCAAGCGGAGGCAGTGAATTCACAGTTTTGCTGTAAATCAGGTTTACGCTTTGCACTTTACATGCAATTGTTAAATTGCTCTCAAAATAAGTAGCCAATAAAATGAATAAGGACCCAATTTGCCTCTCCCACGACTGGGCTTGGACGGAGCTGACACAGACACTGTCGCTCCACACTCGCCATTTGGCAGCGGCAGAAGAAAGGCTTTTATTTTGCTAAGTTTGGGATCCACTTGAACCGAAGTGTAGTTAGGTTTCACAGCCAGCCTGCGACTCTCAGAATTCAGGCCCTTCTCTTGGCACTGGGCCTGTCAGATCTTCTTCTGGGCAGCGTCCTTGGCCTCAGGAGACCCCTCTGCCCACAGAGGCTCTGTCCTTCGGCCGAGGCTGGCTTGTCCAGTCCCTGTTGTGATGAGCTGTGTTTTGTGCTAAACCTTCCTTGTTCACGTACCACGTGTTTTTTCACCCTGATTGGACGCTGAGGGAGGCACCGAAGTTATCAGGACCCAGAAGAAAAGCCCCCAACCTAAAATCTTGTCAGCGGGCTTTGCAAGGCCAAGTCCTCCAGCTTTCCGGAGGGGCCCGGTCTCTAGACCCGTCCGTCTCGGCCTCCTTCCCGGCGGTTCTACCCTGGAGCTCTCACGGGGGCCTTGGGGCGCAGCAGAGGCAGGGGTGGGGCCTGGAGCCGTCGGCACCTGGCTGGGTCTGAGCCCGACGCTGCACTCATCGGGGATCCCCTGTGCAGAGCGAGTGACAGCAACCAGCCCGGGAGCCGCGCGCGGACGAGGCGAGGCCGCGTGCACAAGGGCAGGTGCGCCCCGTCGTTGAAGGAGGAGCGAGTAAGATCTGGCCACCCCGATCTGGACTCTTGTGCTTCCTGCGCGAGCTCAACCCAGCCTGTGCAAGGACAGCACCTGCGAACGTGGGGTCAAAGGTGAAGGAACGCGGTCCCCCACCTCACTCCACAGCCTCCAAGAGAGGATGACCATGCAGCACAGTGCGTGCAAGGACAGCCACGTGTGTTCACGTGTTCAAAACACACATGGAGGAGCGCGTCTGCCGGCGCAGGTGCGGCCGGGGGGCGACACGAGGGAGGCAGGGCGGGGAGAAGGGATCCGGAGCTGGGGGGTGGGCACGGGGGAAACGAGGACGATGTGTTTAAGGCTCCCAGGTGAGACCCCAGGGACCCGTAGCAGCGTGGCAGGGAGTCACTGTCGCAGTGTCAGGGGCCTGAGGCTGCAGGAGGGGTGGGCACGAATGTGGGGGCTCTGCGTGCTGTGGAGGAGCTCGGCCTCCACCGTCCAGGCACTGGGGAGCCATGGAGGAGCCAGAGAGAGAGCAGCGGCACAGCGAGGCTGGACCCCGAGGCGGAGCCTTGACGGGGGCAGGTGGGAGGCAGGGAGGCCAGGCGAGAGGGGGTGGGCCCTGAGGAGGACACGGGGTGTGGTTCGAGGGAGAAATCTGCAGAGCCGGCCACGGAAAACCCGGGTGAGGAGGAGAAGGGATGAAGTAGATAACAGCTGGACTGGAAGCCTTCCCGATGGCAGGAACAGTCGATTTACACGTATTTGCATGTTTTATGTGTAATACGCTGTATTCTTACAGTGCAGTGAGCTGGAGGAGAGGAAATGTTATTGAGAAACTCACAAGGAGGAGAAAATGCACTTACTACGCGTGACGTGGGAGCGGATCATTGTAAAGGTCTTCATCTTCATCGTCAAAGGAGGAGGAGGAGGGGGAGGAGGGGGGATGGTCGTGCTGTCTCGGGGGTGGCAGAGGCGGGAGGGGTGGGGAGTGGGGGCAGGAGAGGCAGACGCACGCAGCGTAACCTGGACTGAAAACTCTCCATGCGTAAGTGCACCCTCACGGTCCACACCGTGTTGTTCGAGGGTTGCCTGCGTGATCCGTCGTCTGAGACATGCATCCCAGATGTCTGCCATGCCGAGGTGCGACCCCACGCTCCATGGCCGTTACTCCTTCTCTGGGTGTTCGGGTTCGGGCTCCTGCTCTCAGCCTCACGCAGTTCAGTTACCCAGAAAGAGAAGACGTGGCCCTCGGGCCCCAGGAGGTCCTTGCTCTAGCAGAAGCAGCAGACAAGGGGACAGATGTCCCCAGACCCCGCCCTGATCCTGGCCACACCCTCGGGTGGCTCTATTGGGGCGCAGAGCTGGGCAGCCAGGGTGCCTGTCCAGGGGCCTCCGTTTGCGATGGGTCCTGGAGACAGACAAGGTGATCCGGGCAAAGGAGATGCTGGGCTATCCTGGCAGAGGGAGGGAACTTTCTGGAATGGGGGATGAAGGCCAGGTGGGAACGGGTTGACTGCCTGCATTGGGAGACACTGAGGACTCTGGGGACTGGGGGTGGGACCCTCCAAAGGGGCTGGCCTCAGGTCTTGGGGCTCCAGTGGCCGTGTAGACGTGGCCTTGTTTCAATCCAAACTCCCCTCGTGGCCCTCTGGGCTTCCCCTTTGTGGCGGGGCCGGTGGAGGGGCTGAGGACGCGCCCTCTGCCACGGGACATGAGCCGTCCCCTGGCCCCGGGGTCAGGTGCCAAGAACAGGCCACCGGCCCCGCCAGCGAGAGCCCTCCCCACCCGCCACACCTGGCTGTGCGGGGCTGTTGGGCGGCTGTTTTGATTGGCTCGTTTCAACGGGGCTCATTATTTTTACAGGGAACAATTTCTAACAATTTCCCTGTCACTCAGGGCAGCTGCTGCTGGCTGGGTTGCTCAGGCCGTTATAAATACGTTATCAGACACGCTCCACAGCACTCGCAGGTAAAAATAACCCCCTCACATTTGCATTGTGGTGCAGATGTAGGGGGCTGGTTTCTGGAGAGATACGCTGGGGCACCTGTCCCCCTGCCGTGGGGGAGGGGTTGGGGAAGTGTGAGCACAGATCCCACCCGCTCCATGCTGTGGCTGGAACTGCTGGGGTGGGGCCCTGGGGTGCCTAGGCTGTCAAGGACACTGGCCCGCCAGGCTGGTGGCCCCTGCACCTGTTGTGTCTGAGTCTCCTAGGAACTTTCTAACAGGCCAGACCTGCTGAACGGGGCCCTCTGGGAATGGGGCATGTGGCTTTGAGGACCAACGGGGTGGACCCCAGGCAGGATGTGCAAAACCCCCCTCCAGTGGGCGGGACAGGAGGCCAGAAGCCAGAGCCAGCCTCAAAGTCTGGTTCCAGCACCTTCCAGCTGGTGGTGCAGGTGGCCTAACTTTTCTGAGCCTCAGTTTTATCATCTGTACAATGGGCATAACAAGAATTACCACAGAAAGTTGTCTAGCACTGAGTTTGTGAGATGCCCCCCGCCCCGGCACTCGTAGTCGTGCTGCTGCTCACTGGCGGCAGTGGTGGAGCGCTCGGCTCACAGCGTCTCCGAGGCTCCCGCTTCTGCATGCTCGGGCTTGGGTCAGTGCCAAGCCAAGAGCCTGGAACACCCGAACAGCACACAACGGGGGTCACCTTATCGTTAGGGGGTAGATCATAAGGACCACAGACAGGGTGGGACACCTGTATGGCCACGTGTCTGTGGGGGAGCACAGTGCCCTCTCGGAGCCTCAGGGGAGAAGAGTTTTCAGAGAGAAGGCAGAATTCCAGGCAATGGAGTGCTCCCAGGTCTATCTGAAGAAGAAGGGTTGCAGGGAACTTGAGCAGACAGCAGGACATCTGGTAGACAGGCAAGACAATTGGTAGACAGGTAGGGCACCTGGTAGACAGGTAGGATACACGGTCGACAGGAAAGACACCTGGTAGGCAGGTAGAGCACCTAGTAGGCAGGCAGGATACCTGGTAGACAGGTAGGGCATCTGGTAGACAGGTAGGGTACCTGATAGACAGGTAGGATACATGGTAGACAGGCAAGACACCTGGTAGCCAGGTAGGACACCTGGTAGATAGGTAGGACACCTGGTAGACAGGTAGGGGAGAACAGGACACCTTGGTGGGTCAGACTGTAGAATTGCCCTGGTGGGAACCTATTCTCCCCTGTTCTCAATCATCCCCATCGGCACTCTTGTTTACTAAGTGCCAACTCTATACCCGACACTGAGCCGATCCCCTTATCAACCCATGGCAGCTCTCAACGACCCTGGGGGCTGGGCTGACATTCGGAAAGTTTGAGCAGCTCGCCCGGTTTCTGCTCACGGCAGGTCTGTGACTCGCTGGGGCTCGGATCCGGATCCCCTGAGTTCAGACCACGAGCTTTCTCTCCAGCTGTCTCCACCACACTTCAGTGTCCAGTGGGTCGCCCATCCCTGCCCCTGCCCCCAACTTGCTGCCCACCCTGAGTGGGCGCTTACCACAGCTGGGGTCCTGGTCGTGGTTGGTGCCCCATGGGACACTCAGACTGCTCCTCAATCTGTGACGGGCCTGCTGAGACCACAGGCATCCCCGCTGGGCCCTGATTTCTTTCCCGGCACTCGCGTCACGGCCCAGTGAGCTGTGTTGCTGAATTTCTTGTCCCAGCCTCGGCCCATCCTGGCCTGAAGCCCCAGTGCTGCTGTCCTCACCTGGATCCCGGCCTCCGCGTCGCAGGGTCTGAGCCTGTGTGGCGGGAAGGTGGACATCGCCGCATCTACGCAGGGGCCAGGCTTAGCCGTCTGGCCGAAGTGCTGCGGGGTCCGCTCCGGCCCAGGAAGGAGACGCCCACATGCAGGTGGCGGCATTTGGTGCTCTGAGGCCAAAATTTCCTCTCTTGAAAAGACACTCAAACTTCTGTCTCTAAAGAGAGGGACAAGTACCTGGCATCTTCCCTCATCCGCTAAGTCTTGTTGAGTGTCCATGGCGGAATCCACATGTGGGGTAGAGTTAGTTACACCGAGTCTTCGGGAATGACAGTAGCCAGGAGATAGTGTGGCAGGAGCAGGTCTGCATGATGGGAAGTCAGGACATAGAGACCCCTGGGGGGGGTCCCACTCCTGGAGACCAGCTCTGAGCCCTCCCTGCTGTGCACCTCCCCCTCTGAAGCAGCAGAGCACCCACTGCACCACCTGGGGGTGGCCGTCCAGGTCTGGGGTCCCTGCTGCACCCGCAGGATCCTGCAACAAATAGAGCAGAACAAAGGTTCATCCGGAACTGTGCGCACTCCTTACTTAGGTCCTGTGCAGACAAGAGACTCAAGTTCCCCCAGTGTGGAGCTCAACAGACAAACGTGGTCTGCGGTGACAGAAACCAGAGGTCATTTCCCCAAGGAGCCGGGGTCGACAGCGCAGGGCACAGAACCCCTTTCTAGAGAGACGGAGACGTTCCCCATACGGATGGCAGCGGTCACCCAGGTGTGTGGGTCAGCCGAAACTGCACCGGGTTGCACACTGAGATCTTTGCACTTCGCTGTGGTCCCAACTATTCCTCAATTAATAAAAAAAAAAAAAGGTCTCAGACCACTTGCATCAGAATAAAATAAACTGCCCTGGAAATTCTAAAATTTGAAAATCTCTGTTCTGGACACATTTGTACGATGGCGGATAATCGTTCACTCTGTTGTCCAAGCGAGGACACTATTCAGAGTGAAGGGAACTGAAAATGAATATGTTTTTACACATGTGAAGGGATTTTTGACTGATAAGTTGGTTTTAATATATTGGCGAATCCATTGAAATATTTCTGAAAAGGGGTTTTTGTTTTTTAATAGGGTCTTAACATTTCGAAAATGTTCATAAAATTTATGTGCCCTTCTTCAAAGTTGCATTGTTTTTTTGGTCAATAAATTTGAAGTTGTTGACACCTTAAACCGACGCTCTCTGTTAGATGTTAACGGTTTTAATTGAGACAATTTTCTCTCTGCAGGTGCAGAGGTGCCTGGTAAGCTCAAAGCAAATCCTGCTAACAGTTTTTTTTTTTCACATTGAAATGTAAAAATATGTCACCCAAATGCATTTACAGACCACACGGGCTTTTCGCCTCCATTCGGATACCTGGACAAGAGCGAACCCATCAAATAAGCCTTCCTCTCTCTGTTTCCTTTGAATGTTTCCTGAATTGCAGACCCAGCAAACTTGTAGATCTTTTAATTTTGCTCCATTCTGGTACAGTATATAAATTTGTTTAATTAAAGATATGACTTCATTAAAAGATGCTTTCCACAAGTTAAGATGTTCTCAAGCAAAATTATATAATTTCAAAATTAAATCTTATAAGCTGCTGGAACTCCCCTTTTTTAATTTATTCCACCCTCCTCCGCTTGCGAGGGGTGAATTTACTGTCTTCTGTTTGCAAGCTCTGTCTCCATTAATTACAATTTTCTAGAGGCTTTAAAAGCTGAAGTTTCTGTTGCTGTTTCTCTAGTCACTGGATTGTATGGGGCAACCAAGACAGAGAGGACGTGTTTGCAACAGGGTGAGCTGCCGCCGTGGGACACTCAGGTTCTTCCACAGAGCGGCTCTTTCCCGGTTCAAACGTTCCCATGACCTTACTCATGACGAGCTGCAAGGAGAGGAGCGTTCGCTGCCACGTCGAGGTTTTCTTAAATTTCAAAATCAGCTTTGTCACAAAATACCGTAATTCTGTTACTCTAACTGTATGCATACAAATATTTGTACATTTTGACAACTAAGCCTATATTATTTGATTGTTAGATTGTCCCGACTTGTGGGACCCAGTTTTGAATCACGGGGGCCCCTGCACCCCATTGCTGGTTCATGTTTGCCCCGTAGGTGTCTTCATAGAATAAGAACATCACTTGGACTCTGAGACTTTTATCAAATATGAACACAAATGTCCGCAACAATGAAACAAGGAATTTTATCTTCAGTGTGGGACCTTTTAAATGAATTTGCACCAGCCTTCGCCAGCGTCTCAGACGGGTTGAAATTCTGAAAGTTGTGTTTGTAGTTCACAAATGGGATTGAAAAGCAAGGAACTGTTCCTGGAACTTGCTGACTTCCTACATGAAATATCTGACGTCGTCATTCGAAACCGGCTTCCTCGACCAGTTTGCTGAGGTTGCCTTCTGTGAGCGGTGCTGACATTTTAGCAGCTACCTGCTTTGCTTTCCTACACATGGAAGGAAACCTGGAATCTGTGATGAGTGAGCAGAGTTTAGAAGAACAGCATTTGATCTAAATGAAAAATCACGCTCCAACCTTCCCGTGCCACACGCGGCAAACCCTCGTCTTTGGCAAAGCCTTCTGACAATTGCAAGTTGCTGTGGCTGCTCCTTCAGCGGATGACAATCCCGGTGATGGGCTTTTGTGAGAGCAGAGCCCTCTCTGCCACCCACGGGCGGATGGATGGAGCCAACGTGCATTTTGTGCAAGCTACAGCTCGTCGTTAGTGACCAATGGAAGTTCTGCGCTTGTTTTTTCATTAAATGTGTGCTTCGTCATTCTAGCTCATTGCTGCAAAAAGGGTTTATTACAAAATTTAAAAAGCATTAGCAAACAATACAAATGATAATTCGTTGTATATTCACCCCTATGACAAAGCAAGGATCATTTGCACCAAGACGAGGAAGGCTGCCCCCTGTGTGGACTGAGGATGGCTGGGTCTCTGCTCCTGCTGCATTTCAGGCACGTTTGGCCTGTAATGTCCCTCCCATCCCCTCACTGGCACCTGGTGGCCTCACATCTTTCAGGTGTGGCATCGGCCACAGCACAACTGGCTGTCCACCAAGTGTGGCCAGGCCGGGTGGGGCAGTAACCCGGGACCCCTGTGGCCCGAGGGGGTCTCCTCCCTGCGTTCACGTCCAGCAGCGTCCTTGGCGGTGCCCGCGTGCTGCCCTCGCGGGGGAGGTAGGGCATTGGCGGTTGGGCCTGGAGGGGGTTGAGAACAAGCTTGCCAGGACGTTGCCGGTGGTCTTGAACCACACGCTAAGTTAAAAACTCTGCTCATGGCATGTGTCTCATTCGCTAGTGGACAAGAATATCGCAGATGCCGGGGGTCGAGGTGGGGTCTTCCGAACCACATCCTGCTTATTTTAATGTGATGTTCATGATAAACTTGTGTAGAACATGAAACATCTGGCACAAATGCCAAACTCGCCAGGTGCCCAGGCAACAGGTGTAGACGGTGGTCACCCTACAGCGGATGACCGACTGATACTGCCCAGGAGTGTCCCATCTTCCCTGAGCCCAGGAACGGGGAGCGGAACTTCTCTGACCCCCCTCACCCAGCCCCTCCAGACGAGGCAGCTTCCAGCACCTCCTGGGAGCTGCCTCTGCTGCTCTTGCAGACAAAGGCTGCAGCCTGGGCCTTCCACGCTCACCTGCCAAACCCTCCGGCGCCCTGACCAGGGCCGCTGGGTTAGGGTCTCCAGTGGCAGGGACCTGTGACTCTGCATTCCAGCAAGATCCCTGGGTGGTCCCATGTGGGTGGGTAGCAAAGCAGGGCTCCAGGCCTCCATAGGGGACTGTCCCTTCATCTGGCCCTGTCTGGAGGGACATGTGTGCTGGGAGATTCCCCAGGCGACAGGGCCGAAAACAGGGCATTGCGCAGGAATAAGAAACGAGGCAGTAGAAGAGAAAGAGTGGGGTCAGGGGACTCACGGCTTTCCAGACTAAGAGTCCCGAGAGTAATTCCTCACTCGTATTTATTCATCCTAAGGACAAAAGATCATCCTAAATCATACAAGCAAACAATGCTCTATAGATACCCCACAGGCAAACAAGTTCTAAAGATGTCCATAAAGATTGCAATAACAGGCACACGTCATTCAGGTAAGCTTTAAAGATCGCTGATAAAGATTAAGATATCAAGGTGCACATTAACCTCAGCAAAGCTATTTCTAGCCTAAAACAACATAAGATCATAAATTTGGGATTGTGGCCAGGCCAGTTTTCCAGCAGGTTGGACGTTCCTGATTGCGGTCCTGGAGCAGTTTTCCGTCCCAGGAGAGAAACTTTTCAGTTCCTCCTGCCCTTGGAATGTCCTCACCATTCGGAAAACAGCCACACCTATGCAGACTGTCATGTCCGCAGAGGTTTCTACGCCAGCAATCTCCCTAGGTCACCCAAGATTTCTAAGCTACCCCAACGCAAATGAGAGGTCAGAGGTTTGCTTTCCTCCCCACCTCCTGCGCCCAGCTCTGCGCGCACAGCACTTACTTTTGCAGAGAACGTAGCTGCGCGTGGCTCCCCCAGTGCTGTGTCACGCAGCAGAGCCTTTTGGCCCTGTCCGGGCGTAGAAAGTGTCAGGGCAGCGGCTTTGCACGGGGAGCCAGGCTGGATGCTGCGGGCGAGTATCCTTCCTCCACGTTGTCGTGGACGAACACTGAGTGGCGTTCCAGGCCAGCAGGAAACGATGGGAAGAGGAAGGGAACTTCCATGAGATCCGGTCACTGGCAGTGCCGTGTGCCGCACCTCCGCCGTCAAAGCAGATCCTCACCGCGTCCCTGGGAGAAGGGGCATCCACGAGGCGGAAAACCAACCCGCAGTCCCTGAAGGGACAGAGGAAATCCACCTGCCCGGTGCCTGGGTGGTCAGGGTGCAGCCGGCCCGTGACAGGCCGGGTCCCTCACTTTCCCTCTGTGTCCGTCTACGGGGTCTTCATTCTTCGCGGGCCCTGCACAGGCTGGAGCGCTGGCCACAGCGGGCCAGGATCGCATCTCTGCCTGCGCCAGCCCTCTCTGTTCAACCCCAAGTCACAGGTACGCGATGGAGTCACCTGTGTTTCTTGCTTGTGTCTAGTCTGTCCAGGAGCTGCTGTTCTGGGGTTTCCAGGACACTGTTCTGTGGACCAGACCCCTCCACCCTTAACACAGTGTCCCCAAGGCCACCCAGAGTCCTGTCCCCAAGCCAGTCACCAGAACAGAAAGGCATGGAGGGTGTCCTTTGGGAGGGTTTGACCGGCCAGGCCCGGGGTGGAGTCCAACTCTCCGCCACTGCCCACCAGCTGTCATACGCACGGCCACGTCTAATGGAAGGGGAGGCCGGGACATGGGAGGAACGGATAGAGGCGGTGGCGAGTCCGCAGTGGCATCTGCCCTGCTCTCATTCTCCTGGTCTGTGTCCCCAGCAGGAGAGACTACAGTTTCCCGCGTTGGTTACCCCTCCTCCCTGCTGCTGAGAAGCCAGCCCACTGGGCACTGGGGACCAACTTGTCCGAGTCCGGTGAGGCCAAACGCCCCCGAATGCAGCCCATCACACAGGCAGATCTGGCACCCCCAGAGAGGCAGCAAGGACATAAGGCCGGGGGCCACTGTGAGCCGGTCCCCCAAGGCTCGGGGAAGCTGCTCAGGGCAGGTGGAGACTTGCCTGCTCGGACCTCACCTGCACCACAGCCCACGGCCCTGAAAAGTGGCCCTCACTGGGTTCATCCTCCAGGGAACGTGGCCCGCTGGGCTCGGCACGGATGGACATCCTGCCTCTCAGGGGAGGTGGGGCTAGGACAGAGCACAGTGTATTGGCCAGTCTCTCCCTGTCTCAGGGTGCTGCTTTCCCGGCATGTTCTACAAGGGAGAACTGCAAGTGAGGACAGAGAACTGGGCTGGCTCAAGGCCAGGCAGTGAACCCTCCTGACCTGTGAGGTGCAGTGGGGCAGCTAAGTGACACTCTCGTGGGGTCTGTCAGAGCAGGAGGCCGTGGCTCCCCAGGGAGGATGCTATACGAAGACCAGGCCTGGCTGGCAGGTAACATCCACCACCCCCACTCTGGCTTTTGCAGATTGAAACCCAGGGGCCCTCACTAACGCAGCCAAAGTCGCACAGCCACTGAGTGCAGGGTGGAGGTTGGAACCCGAGTGTGTCTGACCACAGAGCCCACGTCCAGGTGACCTGCTGACCCCTGGCCTTCCTTGGCGCACTCCCAGGCTGCTGCAGGCCTGGGCTGGTATCCCTCTGAACCTTTGTGTCCGGCCCTCGGCCCGTCACAGGGACCTGCATCGCCACTCCTCTGTCTCCTGCCTCCCGAGGGATGTCGCGGACCTGAGACAGGCCTGGGTGCAGCTCCCTCCAGGCCCCTTCCCGGCACAGACCAGCGGGGGTGCGCTCCTGGAGCACCCGGGGCCACCTGGGGAAGAAGCCACTGCATTTGCAATGTCTCTGCTGCCTCCAGGAGAAGGCCACGTCCTCACACCTTCAGGGAGCAGTCGCCAACATGGTGTCACTGTCGCTTATAACCAAAAATACATCGAGGGTTCCCCAGGCACTTCCCACACAGACACACATGGAGGGAGGACAGAGGGCAATTTGTCCAAATTATAAGCAGGAAGGCTTTCCAGATGGATCCATCGCAACTAATGATGGCGTTTTAATTCCAGGAGGTTCTCTGATGGGGGAAAGTGCAAACCGCAGCTCCCTGCCCTGGATGGCTGTGGGGTCTATAAACTAGCCAACAAACGCACTGCCTGCGGGAGCCGCCTGCACTCACGCCTGACCGTGCTTTCACCAGCACCTGCCATGGCGGGAGGCGCTGACGCGTGGTCACTGTCTCCTGGGCAGCCCAATGGCTCTGGGGAGGGGACGGAGGGCAGGGCCCGAGCCCAGGGAGCCGGGATCAAACAGCTTTGGGGTTTTGCTCTAGTGGACTCCTGCTACCCCGAAGCCATCTTGTGGGCTGGGGAGGTCACCGTCCCTTCTCTCGGCAAAGGTTCACTCAACGCTGCTTCCCGGGGGTCTTCCACTGGGTGCCTGTTCAGGGATATGACTGAGACCTAAGGCTGGGCCACACGTGCAGGGGACAGACGGTGGGTAATTATAACACACAGTGCGGCACTCGCTGAGCCTGGGCAGGATGGAGGATCCTTCCGCTGGCTGGTCGGAGGGCACACCTGTGCTGAGGGGATGGGGAGGAAACACCTGTGCTGTGGGGATGGAGAGGAATCACCTGTGCTGAGGGGACGGAGAGGACACACCTGTGCTGAGGGGATGGGGAGGACACACCTGTGCTG
>NW_012152519.1:737907-750430 GCF_000956105.1 Propithecus coquereli | reverse complement strand
GGGCGGGCAGGTGGAAGGAGAAGATTCTGTGCTGCTGGAGCAGGAGAAGGAGAAGGGGCAGGAGGAGGGGGGAGGTGGGCGAGGCCAGGGCAGGGGTCTGGGGATGGGGGCCCAGCCTGTGTCACCAATGTGGGGGGTATTTGCTGAAAGTGCAGCCCCTGCCCTGTGGATGCAGAGGAAGGTGGTGAAAACGTGGGCCCTGCCCTCTGGAAAGAAGAGTCCAGAATGGGCCGGATAAACACACAACAGTTTGGCTCCTACGTGTGGGCGGCCTGCTGGACGTGCAGTGGGCGGCTCACGGGAGCCCATGGCTGGTGTCGGGGAATTTTTGAGCAGGTTGCTGGGGCCAGGACTGGCGGCTTAAATCAACCCTGGTCAGAGTGCTCACACCATGGGAATTGACAAATATTCCATATCAGAACTTTTTCTTTTTGTTTTTTTTGTTTTTTTGCGAGCAGGTTTGCGGCACACCGAGACACAGAAGGGGAGGTCGGGTGCCCAGTGCACATCGGAGGGAGCTGGCTCCGGAAGCCTGGAGCGGGGCAGGGCATGGGTGGGGGTTGTTCAAGGAGAGGCTGACCTCGACGGCGCCTGCAGGAGCAGCAGCCCCACCGCACAGGTGCGGGGCAGTGCCAGGTGCAGGGCTGGCAGGGCCCCAGGCGCAGCCGAGCTGCAGGCTGCTGCCAGTTTGCAGGGGCTGCTCACTCTGCCACGGTGCAGCTGGGAGCAACCCCATCTGGGGCCTCCTCGGTGGGAACAGAAGGTGAGTAACTCCGCGGAGGCATGTGTGGCTTCACAGCTGTGCTTGAAGGACAGGTGAGCTCTGAAGGGTGGACCCGCTCCAAATGTAAAGCCCAGACCTACCACCCACCAGCATGCTGAAAACACTCCAAAACAAACAAAAGCAAACAGAGCAGCTCTACTTCTCCAACTGCTAAGCGTGGAACTGGCCTATCGTCCCAAGTCAGGGCTCTTGGCACGGGCACTGCAGAAACAGGTGTCAGGTGGCTGGGCTTGGTCCACACCGGCACGAGGGCGGAGGCTGCCTTACCTGCTGAGCCTGAAGCCCGGGGCTCCCTTCAAGCCTCCTCCGCTGAGTCTCGGAGCAACGGGGAAGGGTGTTTTTACTGAGCCGCTTTAAAATAAAATCTCTCCATTTTTTGGAATTGTCAGCTGCTGGAGGGAATGAAACCATTCCTGGGTTTCATCATTTAACTATGACACTCTGAGACGGGCAGTAACCTGAGAGTAGGAAACGTTGCCCCACTTTTAGTGCAGACAGGTCACTGGGGTGGTCACTCTGCGTAACTTCCTACCTGAGGGGTGCATGGAGCAGGCCCGTTGGGCTGCGCAATAGCAGAGGCAGAGAACCAGGGCCACAGGTGTGGAGGCGACTGGAGGTCACATCTCCAGGAAGGGAGCGTTTTAATAGCCTTTTCATATAATTACGGGTATCTTGTTTGAAGCCCCATGAAAATTTAACAAGTGATGGTTTCTTGACCGTGAGCTGCGAGCGGAATTCCAAATCCAAGCTTTCTGTGCCCTGTTACATTGAAAGCCAGTGGTTCGTCTCAGTTCGGATGGATCTTTTACCCCTGCACGGTTTCTTTGATAGCTCTAGCGAGACACAGCAACATCTCAGCATCACATGCCACACAATTCAGCAGTGGAAAGCGCACAATTCAGCCCACTTCAGTGGATGTGGGTTTATCCACAGAGACGTGCAACCACCACTAAAGTCAATTTCAGAGCATCTCATTCCCTCAAAAATAAACCGTGTCCTTTAGCTATCACTCCTCTTCCTCCTCTCCCCACCCCTCCCTAGGCAGCCGGGTACCTGTTTGCTGTCTCTAGATTTTCCTGTTCCGGACACGTCGTGTCGGTGAACAGTGCGACCTCCCACCTCAGCGTGACGTCTTCAAGCTGCATCCAGAGAGCGCGCGTGTCACTGCCCTGCTCCGTCACATGGGCGGGTGGCGTGCACTGCGTGGACAGGCCACATTAGTTTACTCGTCTGTCCACTGAGCGACTTGGCTTGCATCCACCTCTGGCTGCTGTGAGCAGGGCTGCCGTGAGCATGTGTGCGCAAGTTTCTGTGCGGGCTTTTATTCTTCCTTCGTAAGAGCCCTGGTGGTGTATGTCCCTGGCAGGCTCTCTACTGCTGGAAGCTTTCAGTGTGGTGGCACCTGGTGGATAGGGTCAGTGTTCTGGACTGAATCGTGTCCTCCAAAAGTTCATCTATTGAAGTCCTAAGCCCCAGTTGACTACCTTTGGAGACAGGGCCCCTAAGGCGGTGCTTAAGGTTAAATGAGGTCAGGAGGGCCGTGTCCTAATCCAAAAGGGCTGGTGTCCTTACAGGGAGAGGAAGAGACATATGGGACACAGAGGGACGACCCTGTGAGGACACAGTGAGAAGACAGCCGTCTGCGAGCCGAGGAGAGAGGCCTCAGGAGGAACCAACCCTGACAGCACGTTGACCTTGGCTTCTCCCTCCAGAGCTGTGTGAAAATTGCTTTCTGTTGTTTAAGCCCCATGGGCTGTGGTATTTTGTTATAGCAGCCGGAGCAAACTGACACAGTGACCATGGAACAGAGCAAACTGACACAGTGATCACGGAACAGAGCAAACCGACACAGTGACCACGGAACAGAGCAAACTGACACAGTGATCACGGAACAGAGCAAACTGACATGGTGACCACGAAACAGTGACCACGGAACAGAGCAAACCGACACAGTGACCACGGAATGGAGCAAACTGACACAGTGACCATGGAACAGAGTAAACTGACACAGTGATCACGGAACAGAGCAAACTGACACGGTGACCACGGAATAGACTATAGAACTTAGAGTCCAGACTGGGGTGCTTTGAGAGCGAGAGAGGCACAATTCCCGGGACAGTGGTTCCAGGCAGACCGGAACATGTGAGTCCCCTGCTCGCTGAGACCCTCCCTCTGGGAAGCTCCCTTCCCCTGGACTGTCAGTCATCTTCTTAAATGCCGCACAAATGAGGCCACCTGGCCCTTTCCCCCGTCTCAAGCAAGGGATGATAAGCCCGACGCCCCAATCGCAGAAAGCTTAACGACTTTCCCACCCGGATGTCTGAGGATTGGATTTGATCAGAGGACTCTGGGCGTGGGGAGAACCCAAGCTCAGCAGCTCCTATCCCCAAGTCCATGTTCCAAAGGGATGTTTGTCTGCTCTATGTTTTCTGGAACTCACTAGAATGAACCAGAAAATAACGCGAGGGCAGAGGCTTCATTTGTCTGATTCAGTCGTCACAGGGATAAGTTTTGGCTGAATGAATGAATGAATGAATTGAAGAATGACTCAATCTAAATTACTGATTGCTTTATTCAAAGAGAAGTTAACCCAAATGTGCATGCACCATTGCTTTTCTGCTAAGTTTCTTAGAGGTGTGGCTATCTCTGTATCCTGCACAGAACTCAGCAGACACTTTGTGTGGTCGGTCTCCATGAAATTCTTGTTGGATAAGTTGTCACTCTCATGCGTGGATATGGCATAGGTTTCCTACATTATGATTCTACTAATTCCCTCTGGGATCCAGGCGAGGAAGGCTGGGAAATGTAGTTTTCAGGTTTCTAGCCCCTGAGCACAGGAGAGAACGTGGAAGGGACGCGGTGGCTGAGTACCACGGCTGCTAATCAGCCAGTGACCTTCAGAGAAGCTTTCCAATGGACAATTACGCGTTTACAGGTGAAGCGTCTGTCTGTCTGAATTCCACTCAGAACTATAAGCCCCACGAGGGTGTTTAACTTACAAAGTCTACTTGGAGCCTCGGATCACGCACAATAGACGCCTGTGGCATGAAGAATAAGCCAACAGACCCTTGACGGCCATCCTTAGGTGTAGATCCACGTCACCGACAGTGGGCCTGTTGTTAACAATGGCAGCTGTTTACGAGAGCCCGATGCGGCGGAGATCTCGCCTAACTTGACCCCAGTAGAGTCCCCAACGCCTGCCTCTTCCCCTCCCACGCTCAAGGTGTGAGACTCCTGGTGAGGGAGGCGAGATAACTGGTCTGAGATCGTGCGGCTGCGACGTGGGAGAGGCCAGAAGAAACGATCTGATTCCCAATAAGACCAAAAACAAAACCAGAAAGACTGTGTTCTTCCGATGACTGTCAGCGTCCTTTTGCTGGATACGAAGATCTGTGCTGATTCTGCGAAGCGTCCCAGCAGTGTGCCCCCCACCGCAAACACGACCGGGTCACTATCATTGCTTTATCTAGCTCAGGAAAAAGAGACTCCTCACTCTCGCTCGGGAAACCTGGGCCTGATTCAGCTTAGAAACACCTGCTTGGACACTACAGCTCTGAGCTGCCTTCTCAGGAGCCTTCTGTTGATGTCTACACCAGGGGAGACCTCCTGGGTGTCTGACACCAAACCCGGGGCCAGGAGTCAGCCTCTTGGGAGACTCTGCATTGAGCACTTTGCTCAGTGAAATTTCCAGAAACACACCACTGGAACAAAGGGCTGATGAAGACCTTAGCTTCCCCACCTCCATCCCAATGCCAAACTCAGCCAGAAGTGTGACTTTGGACTTCAGTGAAATAGGCATAGATCAAAATATATAGAGGATATTGTGAAGAATTAACTAGAAACCCACGTTATGTTTCTACTTAGCCCTCTGAGTCCACATTTATCTCAGTCTTCCTCTCTGATGACAGCATTCAGCAGGAGAAGGTAAAATTCCTCCTTGCAAAACTTAGAACCTTGAAGAAATGAAGGCCTGCGTCGGAGGTTTTTAACAGTCTCGCAGGTAAGCACTTGCTGCTCTATGAAGTTGCAGTTACATTTGACAGATAGTTACAGAAAACTGAATAAACTGTAGCTTGAACTAAGGAAAGATTAATCTTTCTTGCTTCATAGAAAGCCTGAAGGTTGGTAATTTGGGGTTCATATGAATGTCTGTGAGGCTCCAGGGGCCCAGGCTACTCATACCCTTTCACTTTGGCATTCTTGGCACATAGCTTCCTCCCTCAGACCTGTCACCTCATGGGGACGACATGGCTGCTCCATCTCCTGCGTCCCATCTGCATTCCAGGTAGCACTAAGGACAAAGAAAGGCAAAAGGTGTGTGCTAAAGGGTCAGCGCTCCTCCTCAAGAGCTTTGCCAGAAGTCCCATCTAGCAATTTCTGCTTTCATCTCGTTGGCCAGAAGTGTGTCACAGGCCACCGTCGGTATAAGGGAGGCTTGAACATATAAACTTCTGGCCAGGCACATTTATCCCACCTTCTCCCGCCCCTCACCATCACTGCCAGAGTTTGCTAGGAGGGGAGAAGGGAGAGTGGGTATCGGGTGGTCGGCCAGCAGCACGTCCGTACTTAGTAGCCAGCCATGTTCCGTACAGGAGTACAGGACAGCGGACACGTCATAAAAGCGTACTGTCGAAGGTGACATTTGGGGCTGGCACTGCTTGTGCAGAGACCAGCACTGTTGTGTTGGTTGAGGCAGCCACAGGTAGAGTTTGGATTTCACTGCCTTGAATGCGTGTTGCCTACCAGGGGTTCTGCTTTTCAACACACTCAGACGGTGGGACGTGAGTGGGCTGCGATGTGGCTTTGTGGGGGTGTCTTCCACGGGTGCACTGAGGAAGGCCTTGACACCGGACAGGCGGGGTCGGGCCACTGGAGTCAGCGCTTCGCAGCAGAAGCCTCCTCTTACGCACACGCCTGTGATCGGACGGCCACCATGGATGTCACGACACTGAAATACCTTAGTCCCAGTTGGGATGCGGCCTCTGGCCCCAGCTCCGAGCTTCCCAACACCGCCCCGGGGTGCTCCAGTTCCTCGCCCAGAAGCCCTGGGACCGTCTGTCAGTCCCAGGACCAGTGGGCTGGGCTGGCTCTGCGGCTGTAGATTCCGTCGCGATGTCTACGGGTGTCAGATGTTAGTTACAGACCACCGACTGACCACCAGGGGTGCTTATTATAGATTGGGGTGACTTTTTGGCCACACTGGGGTGAACCAGCTGGGCAGCTGTCCTGCATCAGGACATTGGATAAGTGACATGTCTTCCTCCCCGTTCAGCATGTTCCGGAAGGCTCTTCAAGCCCCAGGCTAGCAGCTGAGACCAGGCACTGGTAGAGGAAGTGGCTTTTCCACTCAATTACTCTGTGCTGTAGATTGGCAGTGAGCAGGGGCTCGGGGAAGGTGGGTGGCGATCGCTGACCCAGAAGGGGCCACGGAGGGGTCAGCTGCTTTTTGGTGTGTGAGGAAAGCCTCCTGCAGCAGATTCTGAACTCCAACAGAGCTTTAAAACATGGTGATGCTGGTGATGGTGATGATGGTGATGGTTTTTTATTGATGCATGATAGTCGTATATATTTTGGGGTACATGCGATATTTAGATACATGCACACAATGTGTAGTGGTCAAATTAGGATAACTGGGACACCCATCGCCTCACACATTCGTCTTCCCTTCGTGTTAGAAACGTTCTGGTCCTTTTCTTCTAGCTCTTTTGAAACAGACGGTAAACTGTTTGGTCACCCTCCTGTGTTATCGAACACTAGAACTTAGTCCTACCGACCGTATTTTTGTACCCTTTAGCCAACGTCTTGGTGATTTTTATTGAGTGATCACAGCTCTGCTCTCTAGACAGAAGCACGACTCCCAGCGCGGCTCTCTCCAGCCGACTTAGGGTCGGAAGGGAACCAGTTTCCCCAAAGGCCACTTGTCATTGACGAGCATCAGGCAGGTGCCACTCTGAGGGTGGGTGCTGAGGTCTACTTCAGAATCCTCCCGGCTCTGAGACTGGAGGATCCGTGTTACGGTTTGGAGGTGGAAGGCGGCCTGCAAATTCGACACGCTTGCCAGAAAACACGCTTTCTTCCTTCTCGCCAGTTCTGGCGTTATCGAGCTCAGGGGCTCGGAGAAAACGAGATGTATTAATACATATCTTCTTACATTGTCGGCACTGGTGAGGATAGGAGGTCGAATGACCGTCCAGAGTGTCCCCAAGAGTGGTTTCTTCCCCCAACTGGCGTTGGCGTGGCCACATGACTTGCTTTGCCAAGGAAAGGTGACATACGCCCCTTCCCACGGGAGCCGAGAGGGCCCTGGTGTGGTCCCACCAGGACGCCTTGTCCTGTGTTGTGCGACGCGGGGTGTTGCCGGTAAGGGTGGCCCCTTCACGCGGGCGGCAGAAAGAAGACAGCACAGGGCGGGGCTGATGCCAGCTGTGGTCGCTCCTGAGCAGGAGTGAGAGGCCGGCCTGTGAAGAGCGGAGCCCCCGAGCTCTGGGGCTTGTTTGCTGATGCGACATGTTGCTGCCCGAGCTGGCGGACGTGGGTTAGGGCTGGATGTGGAGGAGACATCCGTCTCCTGGGCTCCGAGCTGGCGTCCAGCGCTGCCTTCTCTGCCTGGAGCTGAGGGTCTCTGCCCCTGGAGGGCAGCCCCGGGTCAGACCTGCTACCCCGAGCACCGCATACCCCACTGTGGGGAGCTTCCCAGCGAGGCCCACACCCGCAGGGCTCAGACAACAGGATGAGCAGGTAATCTCACCTCCCCGCAGCCAAATCAGACCTCTGGGTGCCAGTGACAGACTTGTCTGCCACTCTCTGTCATTCATGCACGTGACCGACTGTCTGACCTCTCTCTGTCTCCGATTCCCCCTTTTCTCAACATCCAGATACTTTGTCTCGAGCCCCATGCTGAGAACCGTCGGGCATCCTCACCTGCCCTGTTCCAAGGCCCAGAGTCTTCTAGAATATGAGGAAGGAAGGGGGTTTTCCCTAAATCTCCTCCCGAGCTAGTCGCCACGTCCCAGTTCCTCCTCCCAGCTCCTCCGGCCACTGTCATCCTCCCCCAGGCTGCCCCACAGCAGAGACGGGCCTTCCGTCTCCCCAGCACTCCAGGAGTGGGGCACCCTGGAGGGCTGGGGGAAGTGGAGCAGGACTGCACGCAAGACAGGGGCCTGCGAGGCTGGCCCGGCTCGCAGTTGCGAGAGAGCGAAAGGACTCACCTGGGCACCGCGGGCCCCTGCACGCCTCTGCCCACCGTGGACGCTCCCCTCTTCCGACTTCATGCTCCCCAACCTCCCAACCCTGCAATGCCAAGAAACTGCTTTCAAATTGTGTCCCTTGGTTTTGCAAAGCAAATTATCCTCTTTCTCTCCATCCTTCCCCATCTAAATAGAAGAGGCAAAACTATCAACACGGAGAGTCTATAAAAGCCTAGAAATGAGTTTTTCTCTGTCCTGGGCCAAGACAAATCATTCAGCGGCGACCCTCTTTCCGTCTGTGCTGGGCAAGCTGAGGGGTCCCCACTTCCCCCTGGGATGCACAGTACATTTTGACAGGCAGCCGAGACCCTGCGGTGTTGTCTCTGCTGGCTGGCCCCGGGCTGCCGTGTGATTGTCCTGTGAGTCATGTTGTGCCCTGCGCTTGGCTGGGGTGTGCAGCTGTGTGCAGCCTCACCCAGGGAACAAGTCCGATGCCAGGGGGAGGAATTCCAAAGTCTACAGCGCGTAACCTCCCCGGAGAAGGAAAAGTGACATTGAGTCAGCCCCCCCACCCCCATGCTGAGCCACCCGCAAGTTTTACTGGGTCTGGGGAGACGGCAGGGCAGGGGAGGGGGAGGAGATGTGGAGTGTGAATGCTTTCAAGAAACTTATCATAATTTTAATCAGCATTTTCCCTTCCGTTTAAAATCACAAACTTAGCTACTTAATCAAATGTCATGGTTAAGACACATTTACCTCCTTGGGAGAGAAATGAACAATGGCAGCTCAATTTGGCTTTGGATGGGTTTTAAAAATAGTCAAGTCTGTGAAGGCCATTAGATAAATGGCCCAGGAGAGCTTCAAAGAGGCCCCCTGCGGGGGCTGCCCAGCCTCTGCTGGGAAAGCGGAGAAAGCGACCAGGTGAGGACACAGCAAGGCCAGGGCCGGTGGCTCTGGTGGTTCCAGGGCCGGGGTTCTCCCAGCAGGGACAACGGGCCAGAATTGGCGAGGGTCCAGAAGAACTTTCCCCAGCAGGTGTATCTGAAAAGATTCCATCTGTACAGGCTGAACCTGGCAGGTGTGTGGGGCGTGTGTGTTGGGGGTGACACATCCACCCTCCTAATTCCCAAGGGGAGAAGAATGAACAGGTCGGAAATGTGAGACGCATCGAAGTATAGGAAACCAGTTACATAAACGGCAAAAGATAAGTCGTGGTTTTGTTGTTTTACTGTATGTAAAACATGACAATGATTTCTTTCATCTAGGGATAAAATGAAAACAAACAACATCAGAAGTGGATGCTCTCCTTGGAGAGAGTTGGACTTGAGCCACCCTAGGAAGAGAAGAAATCAGTGTGCCTGGTCCCAGATCATAATTTCCAGGCTGGGTGGGGCGGAGGTCAGCCTCTCCCTGCAGAGATTGAAGCGGCATCGGTGCGGTCTTTGGGCTCTGACACCCTCCCCCCCCCACCCCGGGACTTCTACCCTCTTATTCCCACCTCAGTTTTCAGAAAACACTTCCTTTTTCTATCTTATTAGCCCACGGACCCCCCAGGGGACGTGGATAAAATTCAAGGGGTCTTTAAACTTGAATGGGGAAAAATGGGCATCTTTATCTTTTCTAACCCTAACAGAAATGCAGCATTTCCCTTCGTTATGAATGCAGGTAACAGAACACAGCCTAGCACAGCACCTGTGACCGCCAAACATCACACAGGCATTTTCATCTTCCACTACCATGGCCGCAGGTACCTCAAAGTACTGCCGCATATCTCAACATCAAAAGTGTGGCGATTTGGGGTCTGCAGATTGCTTACTCAATGCATTATTAAAGAAGAACATACATTGTTATTTTAGACATTTGTTTTATTACTCTTTTGATAATGCATTTCAACATAATTGGTTTCTTAATAATCCTGTGCTTTGTAGTCTATGCACTTGAAAGCGTTCTGAGAGAGGTCAGCCGGCGTCCACGAGGCTGGGGAAGGGCTTCCTAGAACAGACGGGGCACCTCCAGCCCACCTGCCCCCTCCCGCAGGGCTGTTTCGGAGTTGGAAGGCCCTCCCCCGCTGCACTCCCGATTCTCCCCGCTAGGTGGCAGCAGTGCGGGGAACCCTTCCCTGCTGCTACCTGGGCCACACGTGGTTCCAGGACCTCCCAGTCTCGCCTCTGGATGGGATGGGCCCTCACATCCCCGGGATCCAGGGGAGGATGACCCACGAGTGGCCAGGCGGGCAATGGCCCACCCTGCTGGATCCCCGACCAGCTCACAGAGCCTAACAGTTACCTGCCAGTGAGGCCTTCTCACTCCTCACAAAGCCCCTGCGTGGCAGGGACCATGGAACCATCCCACAGATGGGGAAACTGAGGGTGAGAGAGGTTAGACAGTGTGGCCGGGGCCCCACCGGAGTAAGCAGTGGCCCGTGACCTACCCACGTCACGCTGGCACGCTTGCAACCATGCTTCACTGCCCCTGTCCCCGCACCTGGAGAAGCAGGTGTCCCCACGCTCCTGCCTGGGCACAGTGGACCTGCCGCACATGTCCAGGAACTAAAGGCCAGCCATGGTCCCCTGGCTCTGCCACCCACCAGCTACCCCTCACCGCGATGCCTCACTGCGCTCACCTGCGCTGGGGCGACTCCAGAGCTTACCTGGGTGAAGCACCTGTGCAGGGGGTCGTAGCCTCTCCCCCCTCCTGGACCTGGCTCCCCTGTTCACCCAGGAGGCTGCACCAGCGCGATTTCCAAGGCCCGGGTGCGCACTGGGCTTTGTCTGGGTTTCTCAGGGAGTCGGCCGAGGATCCTAACCTATGTCACTTTCTCAGTGGAAAGGTCCCCAGCCAGCGCCTTTGCTCCGTTACTCCTGCCTGGCGAATACAGCCTAACCCGGTGGGCAAGGAGGAGTCCTGGTTGGGGGTGGGGGCGGGGACACGCTGGCGGAGAGTCTGGGAGGCCGAGGTGCCTGGAACTTTCCAGTGACTCCTGAGCGAGGGCCAGACCAGGCAGCAGCTGCGGCCGAGCAAGGAGGCTGCTGGCCGCTCAGCCCCGTGCTGTGGACAACCGGGACACAGGACAGCGCTGGGTTCGGGGCAGAAGCGCTGAAGATCAGGCCCCGGGACGCAGAGACTTCACCGGCCAGGGCCCGGGGTAGGGGCCCACGCGGCGGGCAGAGCAGAATCCCCCGCAGAGGACCCCGGACAGACGCTCCTGCGACGCGCAGCTCCTCCGGGAGGAAACTTTTCGCGTAGCCCCCGCTCCATGCGGCCCGTCCCAGTCCTTCCTCGGGAACGTCCGCTCCCCAGACCCGCTCTCCGGGTCCACGGGACGCACCCGTAACCGGGTCTGAACCCCGACCTGCTTCGCATGCCAGCCGGTTACCCTGGCAACACCATCCGGCGGTGCCCGGCGGTCCAATCGGAGCCTGCGGCCTCTCTCTAGCCTTTCCCAAGGTGGGGACACGGACGAGGCCAGGGATGGGGAAGGGGCGGACACAGCCCCGCCTGCGGTGTCGCCCAGGCCAGGCACAGTCCCTTTCGGCGAGGCGGGGCGGCGAGCGGGAGCCAGGGCCGGGCCGGGGGCTCGGGCTCCGGTTCGAGGGGCGGGGAAGGCGGGTGACGTGAGCCGGGCCGGGCGGGCGGAGTTGGGACCGACTCGGAGAGGCGGGGGCGAGCGCGCGGAGCGGCAGACGCGAGGAGGGAGGCGGCCGAGCAGCGCGGGCGGCTCTGCGGCGGGCGCGGTGGGCGCGGGCGGCGGGGCCCCGGGATCCCCGCGCGCCTCCTCGGCGCGGCGCCGCCGCCGCGCGTCCCCACGCCCCGCGCTCCACGGCGCCCTCGCCCCGCGCGCCTCCCGTGCCCGCCTCCCGCCAGCCTCCGGGTCGCAGCCGTCTGCAGAGCGAGCGCTCAGACGGAGCCCCCGGGCAACTCGAGCTGCGCCAATCGGCGGCAGAGCCCCCGGATCCGGCGGCGCGCCGAGGGGACCCGCGTCCGCACGCGTCGCCGTCGCCTAAAGCCCCAGGCAGCGCCGCCCCCTCGGCGCGGAGCTCCGGCTGGGGGCAAGAGCCGCGCGCCGCGAGACACGCACCGTGCGCGGCGGCGCCGCCGGCCTCCTTCCTCGCCGCCCCGGAGGGCGAAGCCGCGGCTCCTCAGACCCTAGTCGCGCGGCGACAGCGCCGGAACACGCCCCGCCTCGCGCCGCCTTCGCTGTGTCGCCCCCGGAGGGGGCCGCGAGCCCCGCGCCCCGGCCGGAGGATGTGCGCCCCCGCGGGCCGCCCCTCCTGAGCCATGCGCCCCAACGGCGGCGGCGCGCCGGCCGGCATGGAGCCCCGCGCGGCCGCGCTCTGACTCGCTGTGCGCCCCGCGGCCGGCGGGCGGCGGGCGGCGGGCGGCGGCGGACCCAGAGCGGGTCTGCAGATTGCTTACTCAATGCATTATTAAAGAAGAACATACATTGTTATTTTAGACATTTGTTTTATTACTCTTTTGATAATGCATTTCAACATAATTGGTTTCTTAATAATCCTGTGCTTTGTAGTCTATGCACTTGAAAGCGTTCTGA
>NW_012152519.1:722324-737857 GCF_000956105.1 Propithecus coquereli | reverse complement strand
GGCGCGGGCGCCGCGCAGATGGCCGGGGCGAGCCAGGTCTGAGGCCCCGCTCCCCGAAACGTGACCATGTGGATTCAACAGCTTTTAGGACTCAGGTGAGCAACCCGGCCGGCGCTGGGGCGTGGGGGTGCGTGGGTGCCGGCTGCGCTGAAGCGGCGCTTTCCTCAGCGTGGCAAATACAGGGCCCCCTCCTCGCTTCCCGGGAGCGGCCAGCGGGGTGCTCCAGGAGCCGGGTCGGGGCGCCCGCCGGGAGCCCGGGGCGCAGACCGCGGTGGCCTCGCAGGGAGCGGCCGGTTCTCCCGGCTCCGCGCGTCCGGGGTCCGGGCAGCGGCGCCCGCCCCAGCAACCCGGGCAGTGGGGCCGGCCGGGCGCGCCCGCAGCTCCGGGAGCCAGCAGCGCAGTGTCCTGGCCGGTCGCCCCGGCGCGCCTCCTTCCCGGGCCCGGAGCGAGGCACGGGCCGCTGGGCGCGGTGGGCGCGGGGGCCGGGGCTGCCAGGAAAAGCTAGAGCTCCCGACTCCCAGCGAGAGCTTGCAGGCGGAGTTAGAGGAAATCAGAACCAAACAGCCACTCCAGCCGCCCTTCCCCTTTCTCGGGCCGGGGGCTGAACGGGGGCCTCCGAAGCTCCCAGCTGCCGATCCAGCTGTTTGCGGGTGACCTCCGGGCCGGCGGGCGCACACAGCTGGCGGGCAGCTGGGGCGGGAGAGCCAAGGCTCTGGGGGAGCGCGGGCAGGCACCCCCTTCCAAACACACGCACACACACCTGCGGGCGCGCCCCACGGCTTGTTTGTGTCCCGAACTCTAGGGCCAGCTGGAACGGGGGTTTGAGCCCGGAACCCGCGGTGGGGGGTGTCCAGAAAGACCCTTCTCGGCAAACTTTGCCCAGTCGCCCGGGCACTTGGGCTTCTCCAGCCCCTGCCTTGGGTGGGTTGGACCCACGCGAGCACAGTTGTTCTTTTGAGGGGCAGCCTGCCTCGGAGCCGTCGCCCTCGTGACGGGGGTCTCCGCGGAGCTGGTGCGTTTGGGTCCCGGCTTGGACCAGAGAGGACAGAGGTGGAGGCGGAGGAAGCTGCGTGCGGTTCTCGACTTTGTCCACTGGGATGCACTGCGCTCCCGCGGTGGGGAGCCGGAGGCGCTGGTAGTTGCTGGAGCAAGCCGCCTTGGCCGCCCCCACCCCGAGATAAAGCTGGGGGAGCCAGGCTAAGGGAGGATGAAGTGCGTGTGTCCTGATTTTGAGAAATCGGAAGGGGACAGGGGATGCCAAGTGTTTTCTGGCTACCTTTGAATTATGAGCTGATGCTGCACCCAGGAGTGAACGCCGTTTAGCACATCTAGGGAAAATTGTCAAAGGTTATTACTGGCATTCCTTCTCCCACTGGCCGGGCTCGTTTGCCGCGGTGGGCTGTAAGAGGTTAACCATGGAGCCCATTGTGTTGGGTGTTGGGTATTGACTGGGCTGACTCCCTGCGCTTGCCTGGGCTAGATAAGGTTTGGGCTTGGGCGGTTCTGGGATGTAGGCAAAATGGAGCGAGGACAGCCTTGCCGGCGTGACCCGGATCCAGGTCCCTGCCGTTGCTGTCCACCGTTCTGCCTGGACAGCTCTCAGCAAGACCTCCCTGGCCTCGTGAATGACCAAACAGGTCCCCACCCCCGCCAGCGTCTCGCCTTCCGCTTCTAGATGCCTCCTGAGCTGCCATCTGCCACTTGATCCCTGATGGCAACTTATTTGAACAGACATTATTTTTTTGATTGCTAAGTTGCTAGCTTGGAAGATTAGGACGTGTTGACAAAGGGAGAAGAGAGCAGAGATCATGGAAAGCAACCTCTCTTTGGGTTCAGAATTCACTAAAGTAGTTCCTGTAAAAGCATCCCTAAGTAAAAGCTTGGGATTTTGCTCTAGGGAATAGTTCTGTTGGTGATTTTGAAGGTTGACCTTTTGTTTTCTCCCCTCGATGTTAGCACAGGAGGTTTTTCTGTAAGTGTGCCTTTAAGGACCAGCTGTCACCTATTTGGGAAGAGCTAGGTCTGTGAGTGCTGTCTCCTGGCCAGAAGAAAGAGGGCTGTGCCCAGAGGGTCTGGGTGGTTTTGCATCACAGTAGGCACTCGGGGACTGAGAGCCCAGGGGTTGCTTGCTGAAGATCTAGAAAATGCACTTTTCCTTTCAGGACAGCTCTTCACCGTTGCTTGCAAGCCGCTCCATGCTCCCGGATGAGCACTGTCCGTCTTGCTGCCAGGCTCAGAGACCAGTCAGGACAGGTGACACTGAGCTTCCAGCCCAGGTGGCGGAGGCCGCACTTGCTCTGCCAGGGCAGAGGCTCAGTGTAACTCAGTGTAGCTCCAGCTCTGGAGACAAAGTCCCGCTTGGTTGTTTGCTTCTGCGTTGGAACTGAGTCTTCATTCTAGGAGGGAGAAACAGATTGGGTTTTATTAGCTGCTTTTATGTCTTTTTGGGTGGTTGTACCCAAGCTCCAAAGATACCCTCCATCGACTCAGAGAAAGGCAGCCCTTGAAGGAGACCCAGCGGCTTGCTGGCTGTGTCAGAGCTCGCCGGGCAGGGAAGTGCTTACTCAACCAGCTGCCACCTGAGCTCAGGGTTTGGCTGCCTGTGCCAGTGGCCGCTGAGGTGGCAGCCCGCTGAGGCTGTGGCTTGCTCCCGGGCTGGGAGCGGCCACCCAGGGCATTTGCTAGGCAGCACTCAGGCTGCGATCCGGATGCCCAGCCCTGGCCCTGGCCCTCAGGGTCGTTCCATCTGTTCTCCCACTCCACGGCTCCACTGCCCCTCTGTCTGGGAGGCCCTGGCTGTGCGTGGTGACACAATTCTCAGTTCCCCCAGCCCTCTGGTGCGCGCTGTGCCATGTCTGGGCCTCGCAGCAGGGATGCGTTGGGTTGGCTGCCACCGTCCCCACTGTGAAGTCCCTTGACAGCTGGGGCTGTGAAGCTGAGCTGAGTGGCCGAAATCAAACGCTCTGTCCGCAAACATTGCACTCCCGGCGAATCCGGGCTCGTGCTGATATCCAGCTCCTGCCACCAACTTGATTGCAACTGGAACCCTTCTAGTGCCAGCGGCTATGGGGCTCACCGGGGAAAATAATCCTGGGATAGATCGCAAATTTAGGAGGCAGCCCAGGTCCTCGGGCAGCACTGGTCCATCCCCCTCCCATCATGCTCATCCCCACCTTGGGGATCCGCTGTCTTGGGGGGGGGCAGGCTCCTCCCAGTCTGGCCCTGCTGTTTGTTTATTTTAATCACCTGCTGCCTTTTCTTCTGTGCACTGGAGAGAGGAGCAGGGCAAGGCCCCCGAGGGACTGAGATAGCTCCACGCCTCCCTGAGCTCTCCGGGTCCCTGGAGACAGAGCAGCTCGCTTCCCCCAGCGCACGCACCTGCGTCTTCCTTGCACGGGCCGCTGGAGGGACGGCTCTGCCCCATCCCGGCCTCATCTGCCCAGCCCCTCTGACCCGGACACAAACGGCGGCGTTTGGCAGATGTGGCTCCGTGTGCTCCTGGGCCCTGCATTTCATGGGCTTTTTGTGGGAAAACCACAGGGTACCTGGAGCGTGACCCTGGGTCATGACAAAGTGGGTAAACACAAAACCCCGACCCGACCCACAAAGAGCTGAGCCTTCCAGAGCCCAGGGGCTCCTCTCTGGGGTTACGTAAGAGTCATCTGTTTTAAATACGTAGTTGCCAAGTTTGCTTCAAAGGGTTACAAGTCAGTAGAGACCAAACCGATGTAAAGATTAGCTGGGAAAGCCAAATATATCCTTGATCTAGATTTCATGTTTGAAGTCTGGCTTGAGAGGGTTTCTCCTGCCTGAAGCCATCCAGGCCCGGGGAGGAGGCCGGGCCGGGGGCTCTCTCGGGCCGGAGCAGACGGTGCAGGTGCTGCGTGTTGCTGCTCTCCCTTCCTCTGCGACCCCTTCCAGGAATCCGAAGGGGCTGGTTAGTCACGAGGCCGTGAGTGGGGAGTGGTGGTTACATAACTCAGATTAACTCTCAGTTAATCTGCCTCCAAGAGAGAGTTAGGCAGCAGGGCGCCCATGCCAGAGCTCCGGGCACCCTGGGGGACGGCCATGGGTCCCCCCGGCCCATCCGCCTCAGGGCTGGGATGGGATCTGGTGCCAGGAGGAGGACTGGCTGCTCCAGGCCCTCATCGGGGCCGCGCTCTGTGCCCCGGCAGTTACCCACCAGGAGTGGGGGGCGCTTCCTCCATGCCACGTCCCCGAAGCCCTTTCCAGAGGACTGTGGTGAGGACTCCCCTGCTGCTGTTGGGGTCTGCGTGGCAGCTGCCCGGCTGTCTCCCGGCAGCCCCCGGACCAGGCCGGAGTTAATTGCGACGCCCAGGAGCAGGGAGGTGGCTTGGCTGTGCTGAGCTCCTGCCTTGAGTCTCTTTGCAAAGGGCCTGGGGATGGCGAGAGGCCAGAACCCCACTGTTTTGTCTGTGGGAGCTTCAGAGTCGATAAATATCTGCACGTGACCAAAAGAGACGCAGGGTGGAGGGCAGCGTGTCTGAAGTCATGTGTTCACAAGGGACAGTTTTCTGGGGCTGCACCAGTGGGGACCAGGTGGGTGGGACTTGGCCTGTATCTGCATTTGCGTCCGACGTGTGCACTCTGCAAAGGGGTGTTACTTATTCCTTTGTCCACCCGCTTCTCCCCAAACAAAGGTGGTCGCAGCCACGCTGGGTTCACCTGGGCTTCGGGTCACATCCCCTCAGCCTTCCCAGGTCTGCCGGAACTGCATGTGTTCCGTCCACTCACTTGCCTCCTGCTGATCTGGCGCTTCCTCCCGGGTGCCCACCCCTCTGCCTTCCGGCCTCTGCCGGCCCCCTGTGGCCAGTTACCTGCCTGCGACCTCAAGGGCTGCTGGGGTGGGGGGCAGCCAGAACCTGTGCCTGGCCTCCGAAACTGAGGGGGTGTGCTGGCCAGGGGAGCTCGGGAACATGCCTGCAGGCTGCTGTTTTGCGCTGGAGTAGAGCCCTTGGTCTTAGAGTCCCCACAGGCAGGGACTGTGTCTCATTCTTCATCCCCCTTGATGAAAGTGCCTGGTGCATAGTAGATGCTCAGGAAATGTCTGTGGGTGAATAAACGTGTCCGCATGGCAGAGTGCCCCTCTTTTATCAAGTCTTGCCTTTGTTCCCACTGCTCCTGAATTCCAGGCTGAACTCCAGGGAAGGATTTCCAGCCTAAGGCTTAGGCCCTGCCCCAGATAGATACTACTTCTTCAACCTGGCTTACTGGTGCTTACAATTCCACCATTAGAGATGCATTCCTTTGACTTGAGGATTTTTTTTCACAATTGGAATGCAGATGTGCTCGGGAAAGACTAGTCCGTCGAGCTCTTTTGGTCATCATCAGTTCACTGTGAGGAAGAGTATAAGATTTTTAATGTCTGGGAGGACGAGTGGGTGTAGCCGGGAGACTGTGAAGGTGGCACAGGTCTGGCAGTGGAGGGGGGGAGGCAGGTGCCACCAGGGGAACAGGGAGACTTGAGGGCAGGGCGGGCTTGGCAGCGAAGCAAACTTCTTGGCTTTGCGGTTGGGCTGAGGTCCCCTCTTGCCCTCAGCTTTCTCGGAAACTGGAACAGTTTATTTGCCTACTAGGGAGTGGTTACTTAGAGGTAGGGCCAGTTCATGTGGAAGAGAAGTTTCTGGTGAGTATATAAGTCCCTGGGTGGGGGAGGACACTGGGGAGAGTTAGTCTAGTGAGCTGTGACAAGCGCACACCCTGCGATACCCCTGCTCCTGTCCCAGACGTGAGCTGCAGAGTTTGCAGGTACCCGGATGGACACGGCTGCTGTCAGTGCCCTTTGCAGCCTGGAGAACAAGCCTGCGCCTCTGTTTCCCTCATGTCTCAGTTCCTGGCGCCCCGCAGGGGTGCCTGGCCGTGAGCAGGTGCTGCTGCAGGCCCAGGAGCCAGTGGTTTTCTGCCCGCAAAGGCTTCGCCGTCCAAGAGTGGGGGGACGGGGGGGCGGTACTCAGGGATAAAAAATGCTCTTATTAGGGTGGAGGCCAGCGCCGTCCAAGAGAAAGATGAAACAACCACATTTGTATTTTTAAAATTTCCAGTAGCCACATATTAAAAACAAAAACAGGTGAAATTTATTTTTATGATAGATTTAGTTTAACCCAATGTATCTAAAATATTGCCATTTCAATAATCAATACAAAATAGCTTGAATGAGTATTACTTTTACATTGCCAGTCTACTAAGCCTTTGCAATCAGGTGTGCAGTTTATTCTTGGAGCACATCTCGGTCTGGACTAGCCACATTTCTGAGTGCTCGATCGCCTCGTGGAACTAGTGGCCATTATATTGGACATTTGCTAAGTGTGAACATTTCCTATTAGAAACTTGGAAGTGAGAAAAGTAATTTCCTTAGAGCCAGTCATGCCCCAAACCAGTGTCTGCCTTTAGAACTTCACCGTTGCTCCCTTAGTACATGGAGGCTCCGAGGCGAGCCCACCTGGCCCCGCCCTCCTCGCTCAACACGTGACATTTGCTGAGCGCCAGCTCTGTGCTTGGGCTGTGCCATGCCGGAGGTAGGACAGAGATGAGGCAGTGGCTGCTGCCTGCAGGTACCCATGGTCTGGAGAGGGGCATGGCTGTGCAAGCCGGGCATTTGCACCTGCTGGGTGCCTCTCACACCAGTTTGTGATGTAGCGCTTTGAGGACCCAAGGAGGGAAGGTCAGAAGTCTGGTCACTTGTAACCAAGGACCAGAGGCTTTCTGAGGTTAGGGCAGTGGGGTCAGTGGATGAGGTGGTAAGACCAGCAAGTCAAAGAGCACTTTTGCTTGCTAGAGTGGAAAGGCCAAAGGAAAAACTAAAATCATACAATCATATCAATTGATGTAGAAAATGCATTTCATAAAATTCAACATTATTCACGACAAAAACTCTCTGAGTGAAATAGGAATAGAGGGGTACTTTCTCAATTCCATAAAGAACATGTATACAACTAATATTAATTACTATTTGTTGTTAATTTGCGTAATGAATATTAATGGTCAGAAACTGGATGTTTTTCTTCTGAGATTAGGAACAAGTGAAGATGTCCACTCCTACACCCTTGTGTAACACTGTGGGGGAAGTTCTAGCCAGTACAATGCAGGAGCGGAAGAAGACATATAACTGCCCCTATTTGCAGATGATATGATTGTCTTCATAGAAAATACCATGTAACCTATTAAAAAAAACCCTCCTAGAACTTACAAGCAAGTTTGTAAGATCACAGAAGATCAAATAAATACACAAATACCAACTGTATTTTTATCTACTAGCAATGAACATATAGACATTGAAATTAAAAATGCAATACTATTTACCGTTGCTCAAAAAATGAAATATTAGATATCAAAAACATGCTATGTTGACAACTTGTATGCGGAGAACGATACAATATTGGTGAAAGAAATCTCAGAAGATATAAATAAATGGAGAGACATACAGTGTTCATGGATTGGGAGACTCAGCATTAAAGATTAGAGATCTTTATTAAAGATGTCAATTCTTCTCAAATTGATATAGAAGTTTAATACAATTCCTATCAAACCGGCAAGAGTTTTGTACATGTAGATAAGATTATTATAAAATTTATATGTACCAGCAAAGGAACTAGAACAGTTAATGACAAGATTTATTGTGTAGCTACAGTAACCAAGATTGCATAGTATCAGCAGAGGAATTAATGAAACGGAAAAGATAATTCAGAACTAGATTCCCACAAACATGCCCAGCTGATGTTTGACAAAACTGCAGGTTCCGTGGAAGAAAGGCGGCCTTTTCATCAGGTGGTGCCGGAGCAGCTAGACACCCACAGCCAAGAAAAGGAAGAAGGAAAAGAACCTCGATTTAAGTCCCACACATTATGAAAAAATTAACTCGAAACGGGCTAGGCAGAGAGTTTCTAGACTTTATGCCAAAAGCACAATCCATAAAAGGAAACATTAATAAATTGGACCTCATCAAAATTTAAAGATTTTCTCTCTGAAACCCTCTCTGAAGAGGTTGAAAAGACCTGCAGAGTGGGAGATAATATTTACAAACCACGCATCCGACAGAATGTCTAGAATATATGAAGAACTCTCAAAAATCAACAGTAGAAACGTCAGACAATTCAGTTAGAAAATAGGTGGAAGGCATGAAGGGACATTCCACCGAAGAGGATATTTAGATGGGAAAGATGTTCACTATCACTGACCATTAGAGAAATGCACATTAAAACCACAGTGAGATGTCCCTACCTACCCATCAGAATGGCTAAAATAAAATGCCGACACCACCAAGTGCTGACACGGACGTGGAGAAACCGGATCGCTCATACACTGCTGGCGGGAAGGTAAAATATTACGGCCACTCCGAAAAGCAGTTTAGCAGTCTCTTAAGAAATTAAACATGCAAGTGCTGTTCAATTGAGCATTTCACTTCTTGGTATTGACGCCAGAGAAATTAAGACTTATTTTCACACGTAAAGGTTTATAGCGGCTTTATTTATAATAGTCCCAAAGTGGGAACAATGCAGACATCCCCCAGTGGGTGAACGGGTGGACGCACTGGTGTACCTGTGCCTGGAATAGCACTTCCGATGCTCCCAACACCCCGCGTGCGTCTCCAGGGAATTGTGCGGAGTGACAAAAAGCCAGTTCCGAAAGGTTACATACCATGTGATGGTTCCACAGCGTTGAAATGACAAGTCATAGAATTGGAGAACTGGTGAGCAGTTGCCAGGGTTACAGAGAGGGTGGGGGCAGAAGGGAAGAGGGCGTGGCTATGGAAGGGCCGCGTGGGGTCTCTGTGGGGGTGGGGTGTTTTCTGTCTCGACGGTCCCCACGGCCGTGTCCTGGTTATGTTGTACTGTAGTTTTGCACGATGTTACCACTGGCGGAAACTGGGCGAGGGGTCTGTAGGATCTCTGTGTTTTACATCTTACAGTGCTACAGTGAAAATAAAAAGTTCAATTAAGAAAACAAAGTAGCATGCTCTACTTATCTGTCAGAGAGTCCCACCTCACTGATTGTCTACTTGGTGCGTGTGTATGTGTGCATTTAGCTTCTTCGGGGACGTGAATTCGTATTTCGTGGCAGTCGTAGGTGCTGTGGACATGGTAAAGGGGTAAGAAATTACTTAATGAAACTTCCTGTGTTGTGTCTCTGCCACGGTTTGCAGAATGCGAATCCAGCAGCGCACGAACGTGCAGCGTTGCCGACGTTATGAGATTCATCGTCAGTGACAGTAATAAACGACCTGCTGCATAATTACTGGATAAGAAGCTCTGTCCAGATCCTTACGTAAATTAGGTCAGCTCTGAAAATAGAGCAGCCTTTTTGGGGTCAGCCCCACTTCCCTTCCCTGGCTCACAAGGCGGCTGCACGACCACTCTGATGATTGCAAGTCAAACGCGAACAGTTGGTTTCTTGTTTCTAGATCGGGGGAGCCGGAGCCTCAAGTCTGTGATGGCGGACGTCAGTGCGTGGCTTCACTCTTATCACCTGGTTTTGGGCTTTCTGATAAAATGATTGGTGTGTCGGGGGTGCTTGATCAATGCTTGTTGAGTGGAGTTGGGTGACCCGGTGGGAAGCTCTGTCTTGGGTCTGGCTGTGAGCTTCTGAGATCTCACCACCTACACCTGTTACGTCTTCTTGCCTTTCACACCCAGATGGGAGGCCCTGAACTAATTCTCCTTCTGGGCCTTTCTGTAGCCCAGGCTTTGTGCTAAGTGATCCAACTGAGCTAAATGGTCCAACCAATCTTCACTGTCACAGGGATGGCCGCTCCCACTTTCCACAGGAGGAAGTTGAAGCCCAGAGAGGTTAAGTGATTTGCCCAAGGTCACACAGGCAGCTCATGAGAGAGCTGGGATTTGAACCTGGGTTTCCTGGACCCTGGGGTCCATCTGTGCTCTTTCCACCATTCCCTGCAGCTTTTGGGTTTTATATAAAATCTACTTCCCACTCCCTTTATTAAGCTACATGTTGCCCTTTTGGGAAAAAACAAAACAAAATAAAAAAAATATATAAAACAAGAAGGACCCAGCTGCTGTGATGTCGAGTCAGCACTTTATGGATTTAGCCCTTGTATTCAGCTGACTCTGAAGTCACAAGTCTCTCTGGCACCCACAGTTTTAAGTAAAAGGTTTATGGCCAAAATGAGAGAGCATTTTGCTGCAAAGAATTAATGAAATGTCATGGGGAGACGAAGACACATCTATGACACAGATACTGCTATTCAATCTATTTAATAATTAAAAATAAATATGTCACCAAATCCAAGGAGGCCCCTTTTGAGAGCTCCGATGAGAATCAAACTGCAGAAATCAATGAACGGTCACACTGAGAAAGCTGAGTTTGGCGTAAGAAAATCTGGGTACAAGGGGTTGCCCTCCGTGTTCCTATTTGCGGGTGTGTTGTTTTTGGTACAATTTGCATACCGTGACATTCGCCCATTTTAAGTGTACATTCGGCGACTTTCAGTAAATCCGCCCAGTTGTGCAGCCGTCACCCTGGTCCAGTTCCAGCCACTTCCGTCCCCCTGGAATCACTGTTTACATTCAGCCGCGTTCTACCCCGGCCTCAGGCGACCGCTGATCTGATCTTGCTGTGCCGTGTGCAGCCTTTCTCGTTTCCTTCACGTAGCGTCGTGCTCCCGAGGTCTGTCCACACGGCGGCACGTTGCTGCCACTGCATCCCTTTTTCACTCGAGTGGCATTCTGGTTTTCGGACATACCCGCTTTGCTCATCCGCTCCCTTGATGCACATGTGGGTTGTCTGCACGTTGGGGCTGAGATGAACCGTGCCGCCGTGCGTGTTTGCACACAAGTGTTTGAGGGGTCATCGGGGCCCTTTCTCTTGCCACCCACTGTGCTCTACAGCCACACACGTCAGTGCTTTGGGGTCCCAGGAGGCCCCCGCCATGCTGCTGGCTGGCTGGGAGGTGCCGGGGGCCCGGCGTCCCTGCTCCAGTGCGGGCTCTGGGTTCACCCTCCCTCTGTTCTGAGCAGAAGTGCTCGCTGCTCCCGAGCTGCTGTTTGTCTGCCCGTTTCTCATTCAGCAAACGCTTATGGAGTGTCCAGTGAGTTCTGCCATGGGGCTGTGTCTCGGGGAGATAAAGAGAACAAATTTTCCATTCTGCCTTGGTGCAGAGGTGCGTGAGGGGAACGTTTTGGCTCAATAGCAGGACTCCTAGGCGGCAGGATGCCCGCAGGGAAGGGGAGAGGAGGGGAGGGTTGGCAGGTGATCTCTCCAAGGACCCAAACTTCTCCCCCTTGTGCATGAGTAGTGTGGACCTCAGGGTGCTTCCAGAGAAGGGAAGGAAGATAGCTGTGCTTCCTTCTGGGGACAGCAGGGCCACCTGGGGACATCCACCCTCATGGAGCGTCTTCTAGTAGGGCTGCAGGGCATTGTTTCACATGGAAGAGGCTGCGCCAGGGTCAGAGCAGGACAGAGCTCGTGGAGAGCATCCGGAAAGCACAGGGTCTTGCTGGCCTGTGGACGCTGTAGCTCGTGGAGGGTCCACTCCTCGGCCAGGCTGCGTGTGTTCTTCTGAGATGGGGATTGTTCCGGTGGGAGTGGGGACTTTGAAGAACCTGTTTTCATAAAAGGAAAAAATGAAGGGAACGTTTACCATCCTGGGGGTAAGGCCGCTAATCCGCCAGCCGTCGGAGGGCTTGCGTTTCGGGCCGAGCGGTAGGTGGAGGGTAGACCCCTGGCGTCCTTCAGCTGATGCCGAGAGCAGGGACTCCTCAGACCTAAGGACGGTGAAAAGACCTCAAGTCTGATGACCAAGGCAGTTGTTTGGCAGTTACTTCCTCAAGTTCTGTGTTGAGAAGGATTCTGAGTTCTTCCTTGGATCTAGAGAGGGAAAGGTGCCCACAGACGGTCTGTCCTGTCTGCAGTGGACATGGATGGGAGAACGGTCACCCTGGCGCCACAGAGCCCCTTCCTCTCCAGGAGGACCCGTGCCGGGCTGGTCGTCCTGGACTGAGCGTGTCACGGAGGCAGGTACCCGTATTAGTAAACAGTTGCGTGGTACTGCCTGTGTACTCGGCACTATCCTAAGGCCTTGTTATGCCTTAATTTATCCTCACGTTGCGGTGATGTAGGTCCTTTAACCATCTCCTTTGTCCAGTGACGGCACAGAGAGCTTGAGCTACTTGCCTCAGGACACACAGCGAGGAAATAGCAGAGCCCACACTCAAACCCGGGCACTCAGTTTCTGTCCTCTGAACATTACACCCACTCTTCCCAGTGCAGAACAGGGCGCGTTGGATGGAACGTAGTCAAGGAACACACCAGGCTAGGGCGGGCCACCAAGTGTGGGACTTGAGCCTGGCTCCATGCGGAGCACGCACCGGTGTCTGGGATATGGGGGTGAAAAGGTCACCCCCCGAACTTCAAGCTTCCTGGGCCTGGTAGGGAGGACGGTGGCGGAGGAGGACCCATGAGACAATGGAAGCCACTCGTGGGGTTGGCCCGAGAGAGTCAGGCCTGCCCAGGGGACCAGCCAGCCAGGCCCTTCTGTGTAGGCCGGAGGAGTGAGCACTTCCTGTCAGCTCTGCCCACCAGGTGCCCAGGGACTTCTGGACACGCCCTCCTGCTGGGGTCAGGAGTGGCCCTGGGGGAGAGCCCGATTTTGGGCTTCTGTGTCCTGGGCCTGACCTTTGGGCCACCCTCCACTTGGGTCCAATCTGCTCCTACTTGGAGCATCTAAAAACCAGAGCTCACCTTCGACAGCGAGTCCTGCGACCGCCCTCCCGGACTGAGCGTGGCCCTCACCGACAGTAACATCCGCCGTGGGTTCGATTTCCCGCACCCTTGCAGAGAGCCGTCCTGAGCAAGGGCGGCAGCCCATGGATGTCGTGGGTGCAACTACAGCTTTTAAAATGATTTCTTCCATTTCACAAAGAGCTGGCTGCCAGGCCAGATCATTATATTCTGTGTGTTGACAAGGGGCCTTTGCGAGCTACCAGACCAGCCCTCGTGGCATGAGCCTCCGTCTGAAGCCCATGTCCGGCCGCCAGGGCGCCAGCCTTCAATCACTGCCCAGCTCCCCTCTCTATTTCCAAGAGAAAATTCAAGACCGTACCCAGATGCTGAGAAAAACGTTGCTTCCTGCTGAGGGACATGGTGGCTTTCAGAACGCAGGATTCTTTAGGGAGCCAATTATGCAAGGCAAGAGTAAGCATGTTTATTTTTATGACACTGCATTTCAAAATCCCAGAAAATGTTGCCGGAATGGCCCCGTTAGGCAGCGGGTGCCCCCCGGACGCTGTGGCCTTACACCTCGCGGGTGTCCGGGGGGCATTTTGTGGGCTCTCGATGAAGCCCTGGCACCGGGCTAATGCACTGCCCGTTACTGCCCTGGAGGGTCTCTGAGTGCTCACGGCTCCAGGTCCCTTCTCCCTCAGCGTGTTCCAGGCTGATTTGATTCTCTTCGCAGCGGCCCGATGCTCTGGGAGAACGTGCGCTGCCCAGCCCGCTGGACGGGCGGCTGCCTCTCGGTCCTACCCCCGTGTCTCCGGGGAGGTTGGGGCTGTGGTTTCGTAGCACCGGCCACCCGGTGGTCTCCGGAGGGTCTGCTGGCCCCGGGCATGAGCCAGGCAGCCTGGCAGGCAGGACAGCAGCGGGTTTGTCCCCAGACAGGCTGGCTGTGGGCCTGACATCCTGACGAATCCGTCCAGCAGACACGGATGAGTGCCGCTGCGTGCCGGCGCTGTGCCGGCGCGGGCAGGCGAGATCCCTCTCCTGGTCTTCCAGGAACTCCTTGTGGGGACAACAGAGGTGCAATTGAAATCGAAGGAGCCGAGAGGAAGAAGCAGGTAACTCTAGCTGGAGAAGTGGAAGAGGCTTCCTGGAGGAGGCAGCATCTGACTCCTGTCTTGGAGGATGAGTGGAAGGAGGCCAGGTGGGCCCCAGAAGGGACATCCAGGCAGCACAGGTGTGAGGACGGGAGGAGCAGGGGCTTTTGAATCACCTCCCAGGAGGGGGCCCCACGTGGCTGGAGAGGAAGGTGCGTGGGGGGCAGCAGCCAGGAGGAGAGGGCTAGGTCAGGGGGGCCAGCACTCCAGGTTCTACCCTGGGGGCTGGGAGCCGTGGAAGGTCCCAGGGGAAGGGCCACTCTCTCTGCCTGTGCGTGTTCAGGGGGAAAGGGAAAGGCAGCCCCTGGGGAGTGGGGCGGTGGGCAGGGGCCAGGGAGAGCCGGGCAGCCGGCAGACCCGAGGAGCCCCGTGGGGAGAGCCTGGGCGTCCTGGCTGGGCGGGCGGTCATGTGGAGGGAGAGGCCCGGGAGCGGTGAGGGAGAGAGACCACCACCGTGGGGCTGTGGCCTTAGGGGGGACCCAGAGGACACCCAGGTGGAAGGACAGCCTGGCCAAGGCCCCGGAGTTCTCCGGCTCTGATTCCACTCGGATTCCTCTGAGGGAAACCGCTGGCCAGGACCAAGAGGGACAAAGCCACACTGGCTCTGACCACCCCTTTCTTTCCCTGTCCCGCTGGCGGCATCTTCACCTCCCCGGGGACGTCACCACCTTAGAGAACCGGACCCCGCTCAGGCATTGCCCTGCCCAAGCTGTGCATCTGGATTTCGGCAGGACCCCCCGTGGCTGAGATGCAAGGCGATGAGACAACAGTCAACGTGGGGATTCCGAGCAGGGAAGGGACAACATTTGGGGGAACTGGAGTCCTACCCGAAAATGTCATTAGGTGTTGGCTTCCTTTGTCCCCGTGTGTGAAAGTGGCTTAGAGAGACAGATGTCATGTGTCTGGGTGTGTGTCTGTGTGCTCAAGTGTGCAGGTGTGTGTGTGAGTGTGTCTGTGTGTGGCTGTGGGCATCCACCTGTGTGCCGTGGGGCGTGGCTGCGAGGCATAAGTGGACTCGAGAACCAGCAATTAATACATCTGCCCTTTTCGTCCATCAGCTGCCAAGCAGTTCAAAAACTTTGATTATCAAAGTCTCTCAGCAGTCCTTCAAGGGCAGGAAATATCATTAGCCTTACTTCACAGATGGGTAAACTGAGGCAGCGGGGTTAAGAGATTTCTCTAAGGTCCTGCAAAGTCAGCAGAGTGGCTCCCAAGGCCTCAGGTGCTGCTGGCCGCTGTCCAGCCTCAGTTCTGGGAGCGGGGGGCACCCGGGGAGAGCAAGGCTCATTCAGCCATAGTTCTGCATGTGCTGTGTATCCTGATCTGGGAGCCACTGCTGGGGAGATGGGATGTGTCCAGGGCTGATGTCCATGGGGTGCAGCCTTCCCTGGCCAGGCTTTCATGTGGGGCCTGCCTGCCTTTAACTATCCCTCACTTATTTTCAGTGAGGGACTGAAGTCCGTGGCATCTTTGTGATGATGGGAAGGGTAGACCTCACACTTATCCCCTCCATAAGCTCCTTTCACCTTCCCTTGTTCTGAGACCCCCTCTTATAGAGGCATTCTGGTGTTCTTAGAGAGTCAGAAGTAGGTAGAATTTATCTCAGTAGCCACAGGGCATGTTTGAATTTTGCAGGAGGGACCCAGATTCAGCCAACAGGAGGGACTCAGACTCAGCCAATAGGAG
>NW_012152519.1:598089-721477 GCF_000956105.1 Propithecus coquereli | reverse complement strand
CAGCATTTCTTTTTTTATCTTTCAAATTGAAGTGAAATTCACGTAACAAAAAATTAACCATCTTAAAGTGTACATTTCAGTGGCGTTTGGTACAATCATGGTGTCAGGCAGCCATCGCCACTCTTTCCTTCTAAGACCTTGCCGTCATCCCGAAAGGAAACTCCACATCCCTTCAGCAGTCAGTCCCCATTCCCCTGGCACTCACTTCTCTCCTTGCTGTCTCTGTGGTGCGACCTGTTCTGGACATTTCATATAAATGGGATCCTACAATATGGGATCACTTGTGTCTGGCTGCTTTCACATCACATGATGTTTTTGAGGTTCATCCCCACTGTAGCATGAATCAGCATGACGTCCGTTTTTGTGGCCAAATAGTAGCCGCTGTGTGGCTGTACTGCCTGCTGCTTCCACCTTCTGGCTGTTGCGAATGGTGCTGCTGTGAACACGCGTGTACACGTATCTTTTCCGGTCCCTGTGTTTGATTCTTTGGGGCACATGCCTGGACTCCAACACATCCTGGGCCTGGGCTTTATCTGAGGTTGCCTGGGTGGGGCACTGCTGCAGTGCTTTTGTGATCAGTGAGCAGCTTTTAATAAAGGGGTTTGTTCTGTGAAGTTTGGATTCTGTCCAGGGGCCGCACGATTCAGGGGATCTGGAGGCCACACGTGGCCTTGAGGCTGCAGGTTCCCCACCGTTCAGTTTCCTCATCTGAAAGATGGGGATGTCCCTCAACTCCGCACAGGGCTAGGAGGATGGTGACGGCCTGGCGTCCACTTGCCGGTGGCTGCTCTGTGACAGAGCCGACGCGGGCCCCTGCCCCACGGGCACGGGGAGCAGCGGGTCTCGCTGTGCCTGTGCCCCTCTGCTGCGGCGCTGGGCTCTGGGCAGCTGTTCAGCTTCTGGTGCTCACACATCCCCAGGGAGGAGGCCCGGGTGCGAAGCAGCACTGTTTATCAGCTCTGCACTAAAGAGGGATTATGAGCCATTCTGGGAGTGGATTAAAGCAATTGCTCCCGGGATGAATCTTATTCTCCATGACTTTTCCTTTCCCCTTTCTGGACCTCAGAGCCAAGCCATGTGGTCTACTGAAAACACTTAAGCCGACATTTATCCTTCCAGCGTGACACCAGCCGGCACCCAGGGTGATGGGAACCTGTGACCCAACCGTGTACCGTGAACTTGAAGCTTCCCTGGTGACGACCTGGCTTGTGAGCCTGTCACTTTTCATTTGCGAACCGCGTTCTTGCCGGCATGGAAGTCCGCTGGCCACTCTGCCGCTGGCTCCCTGGAAACTGCCTGATTTCTCCGCTCCAGCTCCCACATTGTCCAGCAGGGACGAGGTGCAGGTCTCGTTGCCCAGCCTCATTGATCTGCGGTTTCTTGTGTATGAACCCACTGGGCAACATGTTCAGGAAAATGTGTGAAAGCAAGAACAAACTCAAATGGACTGGAACACAGGGCTTTTTTTTTTTTTTTGGTTGTTGAATGTTCCGGAATGTTCCAGAATGTTCTGGAATGTTCTTCCTTCTCCCTTCTGGAGGAGAGGAGGAAAAGCAAATGACAGTGAAATAAGTATTGGGGATTTCAGTTTTTGGAAAGTACCTGCTAAGGGATGTCCTGGCGTGAAATCATTCGACCCAGGATCCGGTCCCATCAGTTCTCCGTAAGGATGGGGCAACAGGAACACTGGCTGGTCTTTGAGAATTTGCACCGCACTTGCACATGCACTTCTTCCCATCGTCCTTCACAGCAGTGGGTAGACTTGGGTGGTTTTGCTCATCTTACAGAAGAAACTGAGGTCCAAAGTGTAACAGAATTGTAACACTGATGATAATATCAACATTACGGTGACACTCTTCGTAATCACAGCCTGTCACTGTCACGGGGATGTTGTGACGTAGTCGCGCAGTGCGCAGGTTACCTTCCTCAGTCCTCACGCCCACCCACAGCGTGGGAACGGTGGTCTTTCCGTCTCACGGGTGGGGCCGCGAGCTTGGCATGGTTTGGGTTTCCAGAGCGCTCACAACCGGGAGGTGGGGAAAATGGACCCGCCACGTCCGGCGGTTCTTCCCCAAATACCCCTCCCAGTTCTGTGAGCCCGGCACATCTCCGTTCATCAGAAGGTTTTGGCACGATGACATGGAAACCTCGTTAGCCTTGCTTCTAGTCTAAAAGATATGGGCCCGTTATTTTCCCTTCTTTTGTAAATGCAGAGACTGGGCAAAATTGAATCCCTGGGTAACCAGAAAATGCAATTAATGGAATCAAGGCATTTCTCGAGGAAGCTGGTCAGAGCCCGCTTGTATCGTAACGGTCTAACTGGGACCTGAAGACAGACCTGCCTACCTGCGCTCAGGCGTGGTGGGAACAGCCATGCAGGTGGGCGCGCGACGTGCACCGTCCTCCCCCCTGGGCAGGGCCCTGCGGACCCTCACCCTCCGTCCTGGGCTCCTGCCAGTGCGGTTGCCCTGGAGCCTCAGGAGCCGCCTGTGAGTCATGCTGTGCCCCGTGTGCTTAATTTAAGCAGCCGGGCAGCTCCCTGGGGCGCGGATTATTTGGGGATCACCGTGGCAGCCCAAGGCTGTGCCGATGGAAGGTGCGGTCCGGGCACTCGGGACTTCCACAGCTGCACTTTGTTGCCGCCAAATGTCCCTGAGGTTGGTGGACCCCAAATCGCTGCAACATGAGGGAGCTCCAGTCGTACCAGACAAAAATGAAACAGCCACCGCCGGGAGCCTTGCAGGCCACAGACAGGACGACTGCGCCAGACGCAATCGGGTGTGTCAGTCTTGGGAGCGTTACAGTGATGGGACATTTTGCTTTTGCATAAGCTTTGCCCACGTGACATTGGGACGTTTTCTGTGTCTGTCCAAGACCCTGTATTTTGCATCCGGATAGATGGGAAAGCTCTCAGCCTGGGGATCCCAGGGTCGCGCTGTCTGACGGATACTCCGCAGGACGCCCCAGGGCAGAACCCAAGATCGAGGCACTTCCACTGCAAACACCGCTCTGTCCAAAGTCATTTCCAGGGAACAGGCTGGGTCTGGGGTGGGCTGCTGGCTTCCTGGTGTGTGTGTCCACGTGTCGTGACGGATGTGGTGACAGGTCCAGCAGAGCGTACTCCTGTTCCCGAACCCATGAGTACGTGTGAGAGCACACCCTGCACACATAATCTGACGTGGCGGGAGGGACCTGGCGGAGGTGATTAAGGTTGCTAATCAGTTGATGCCGAGATAGGGAGATTGTCCCGACTTACTCAGGTGGGCCCAGTGTGGCCACATGAGCCCCTAAATGAAGAGGCAGAGGAGGAGAGAGAGATGGGGCGGTGGGTGGGGTGGTAGTCAGAGAGGCCTGAAACACGGGAAGGATTCCGTGCGGTGCTGGGCTGGCTTGATGCGGAGAGCCTCGAGTCAAGGGGACAGGACTGCAGTCCTACAGCCACGGGAAGCCGAGTGAGCTTGGAAACAGATTCTGCCCCAAGGTCTCCAGGAAGAGCCACAGCCTGGCCAGTGCCTTGATATCCTGACAGTCAGTGAGACCCTGAGCAGAGAATCCAAACACCCCGCACTGGACTTCTGTCCTGCGGAAATGGGTGGTGTTTGCATCCACGAGGTGCGTGGTAATTGCTGTGCAGCGGTAATAGAGAACTAATACACTAGATAACTAAGTACACGTGCAGGATTAACCTGTGAGGCGCCGCGGCAGTCCGTGTTCCTGCCCTCTCACATTTTCTCTCTCCCTCCTTCTCCTCCCTCCCTCCCTCTTTCTCTCTGTTCTCTTTCTTTATTTCTCCAAGAGAGCCCATCCTGTTTCCAGAATCACTGCTGGGACAAATGCAAACAAGTGAGGTGTGGACGGGCCTTCAACTCAATCGCACTAAAACTCCAGGGACGCTGCGCCGGAACCCCGGGCTGTGTGGTTCCCTCCACCCTCTCACTCTTCCTGGCTGTTCGTCTTTGGAGTTGTGGGTGGGCCAGGGGTCCCCGGAAGGCATTTGGGGACTGTCGTGAGGCTGCTGTGTGCTGGGGGCTGTGGGCACGGGCGGCAGAGCGGCTGTCCTGGGACGCGTCCAGCTTCCGGTCTCTGGAGCCGGCGGACGGGGCCGAGTTCAGGCCTGCCTCGTGTTTGGGCAGCGGTCAGTGAGTTCCCCATCAGTGTTTGGGGCGGGTGACGACTCTTGCCCACTCTGACCAAGACTTTCCAGGAGTTTTGGGTCCTGGGAAGCTCCGCTCCCGAGCCAGGAGCAGTGACTTTGGGATCTCTGTGGAAGGAGCAGAACCGGCTGCCAGGCAAAACATACAGGATGCTCGGTTAGGTTTCCATGTCAGACAAACAGCAAATACTTTTTAGGATAGGTATGCTCCAAGTTTTGCATTGAATACACTTATACTAAAAAAAAGAGAAAAAACCTGTTGTTTCTCTGAAATGCAAATGTAACTATATTTTTATTTGCTAAATCCGGCGGCCTTGTTCCTAGGGGCTACCAAGTGCCGAGAGGACAGGGCAGTGGCAGGAGCTGGCCCTGGAGGGGAGGCTCCCACCGCACTTTCGCTAAGCTCGCGTACCTGTTCTCTAGGCGGGGCGGCAACCAAGCCCGTGGCCGCCTGACTCTGAGTGATGTTTAAGGGGCAAACAGACGTGTGCATTTGTCTGCACGTCATCGTATGAGGACGGAGTTGGCTGAGCCTAAAACATTTGCTGTCTGGGCCTTTTCAGAAACAGATCGCCGACCCCTGCTGTCAGGTCAGAGGTCAACGCCAAAGCAGAAGTGCGGGGAGTTTAGGAGTAAAGTCAGACACAAAGGGGCCTCTCCGATTGGAAGGGCCCTGAGCCCTGGCAGCCCGCTGGGTGCCAGAGGGGATTGTCCAGGCCCCCAGCCGTGGCCGGGCTGAGGCTCTGGGCCCTGGGGCAGTGAGGCATCTCAGCGCTGCAGGCCTCCGAGCGACGCGGGCCGAGCAGAGTGAGCAGGCCGGCCCCTCTCTGCCTCCTCGCCCGCGTTTCGGGATCTCCGGCGGCGAGCTCCATGCAAATGATAGCCTCCTTTCATCTGTGCACGCCTATTTCTGTCTTGCTGCCTGCCTCTGCTCTTCCTTTTTGACATTCAGCGTTTTCAAACAGACTCTCACAGGGCGTGAGTCACGTTGCCGTGTGGCCGTGGAGGAGTCGTCTCGGGCGCTGGCTCCACCGTCTCCTCGCAGCCTTGAGAACGCTGTCCCTCGGCTGTGACACCCGGGGGCCGGAGCCGTCAGGACTGGAGGGAGGGGGCAGAGCAGCACCTGTGCCCCCCTGTCCTCCCCGAGCAGCGATGGGAGTGTGCTTGTGCCAAAGGAGAGGGAGTCGTCCCCAGGGCCACTCTCGTGTCCCGTGCCAGCCATAGCATTCGGGGTCCTGGTACCCCTCCCACTTCTGATGCCAGCTGCAGTGTCCGAGGAGCCCCAGGACACCCTCAGTCTCAATAATTCTCTAGGGGCTCACAGGACTCACTGAAAGCTGTTTGCTCCCAGTCGTGGTTTGCTCAGGGGAAGGACGCAGGTTAGAGTCAGCCGAGGGAGGAGACGGGGCAGGATCCGGGAGGGTTCCCAACGCAGAGCTTCTAGTCGTCCTGTCCCTGTGCGGTCAGGACACATCGCTTTCCTGGCAACAGTGGGTGACAGTGCACAGGGAAGCCCCCCTGGCCTCGGTGTTCAGAGGGCTTATTGGGGCCTTTTCTTACAGTCCCCGTTGAGTGTCCACGTGGCCGACCTCAGTCTCCAGCCACTTTGCGGGGGGAGCAGATACCGTGCGACCGAGAGCCTCCAGCCTAAGTCGCGTTGCTAGACTGTCCCGTGGCCAAGGCCGCCAGGCAAACACAGATGTTCTTACCAAGCAGGACATGCCAAGGGCCTAGCGACGCCTTCCAGGAGCTGAGGGCAAAGGCCTGACCGCTCTTGGGCAAAGTTCAGTTTTTTACAACATGACATGGCTTACACCAGGGAGCAGGTGCCTTGCGTGATCCTGCAGGTGACAATGGTGAAGCCCAAGCCAGTTAAACCCTGGCCCTAAGGCCTCGTGGGCAGAAATTTTAGGAGAGAAGATGGTGAGTGGTTTCTCCAGCCACCAGGAAGACAGTGTGGAGCTACCGTGGGGTTGCTACAAAGTAGCAGCCTGCAGTCCGCTCCCGTTCCCGCAGGGGCTGGACACCTGCCTGTGGCTCGTGCGGGGACAGCCACCGCTGTAGGTTGCTGGCTGCTCATTCTCTACTTCCTCCTCCTCCTGCTCCTCCTCCTCAGCTCCTGGACACCCCATGTGCTTCTGGAGGGGGTCCTGGTGCCACTCACTGCTGCAGGGGCCGGTGGGCACTGGCCTTGCCTCCACGTGTCATTTTGGGGGCCAGGGTATTAGTCACGCTCCTCTGGTTTCCTCATCTTCTGTGCACTTGCTCGTTCCTTATTTTTTTTTAAGCAGCTCCAAAAAAAGATGATTTGTGTGAAGGGAGTGAAAATTGAGTTTATTTACGACAAATCAGTAGAATGCAAACTTTGGGAAAGGAATCCAGAAGAGGCCGCTGGCTCCTGAGATGCGTCTGGGTGCGTCATCGAGCGTGAAGCTTCCTGTCCAGCTGGCTAGGGTGACTCCGGCCCTCGCTCCTGGCCTCCCGGGGGCCCAGATGCCGACGGCTGCGCCGTCCCTCCTGGAAACAGTGAAGCCAAGGCTGTCTCGGGGGCTCTGGGAAGTCGGCTTTCAAGTCACGTGAGACCAAGGAAGAGAGGCTGTTCCTCGGGAAATCCGGTCCGCAAAGTAACGACACGACGTGTGGACAACACGGAGCATTGTCAGGTGCCCGGCTTGTCTGTCGTCCGGGCTTTGGGGACGGCACATCCTTCAAACAGGTCTTCCCTGTCAGCATCTGCACCGCAGGGCTGAGCAGCACAAAATGGCAACTGGACGTTTGCAGCTGCTAGATGCCAAACACAGTGTTGAATTTGCCAGGAGTAGGACGGATACGTGCAATTGTGTTGGCTCCAGATGTTTAAAAAAAATAAAAGAAATTAACCAAAATGCCCCTAGTGCGCTGCTATCGATTTTACCTGAGTTGGTTGGTAAGTCCCGGTCACGTGACGTGTGGCAGGGATCTTGCAGAAGGGACATCCTAGCAGCCAGTCAGGGCGGGCTGGAATTTCATGCACGTTCCAGACGTGCAGGGCTCCCGAAGGTTGAGGACTCTGACCTCGCGCCCCCTGCTTCCACCAACAGAGGCTGCCCTGTGTGTGCGGCCGCCCTGCCGAGCATGCTGCTAAGATTAATTGCTTTCATTTGTAGCAAATGGACCCTTCAAATGCAGGAGGGCTTCCGCAGGAGCTGGACAGCGGCTTTTCTCTCCTCTTCCCAGAGGGGATTCCGCCCCTCTCTTGGCCCACTCTGTGATGCCACACAGAGGACAGAGAAGGGATTAAGATGGGAAGGAAGGATTAAAAAATCTAACGTCTGAAACCAAGGCTTGCCATGCGGTGGACACAGTGCCGTGGTGTGCAGGAGAAACTCTGTTAAAAGTCAGCCAGCAGACACTCATATGGGGTGGAAGATACTCCAGCTCATGCTCTGAATGAACAATGACGCGGCATTCCAGAAAAACAAGACGTTGTGTGTGTTCAGGTCATTAGGAGTCAATAACTAGATATAGGCCAGAAATGTTGAAAGTGGCACACTTCTTTGTCCATTGTGGTCCTGGAGCCAACCCTTGGTTCCAATCAGAATGCCAATCTGTTAATTTGCATAAGAAATACAAATGCTAGGTGGAGGGGAGGACGTGTCATTTGCAGGAGCCACACATTTTCCTGGTGGCTTGGTGAGCGTGCATCAGCGGCCCTGGTGCAGGCAGGTGGTGGGCACAGCGTCCCCAGCGGGGGGGGGTTAATGCACCTGCCCTCACGGTAGGATGGCCCTGCCCGCAAGACAGTAATGGGACATCCCTTTCTCCAGCACTAGGGGCCACACTGGATTACCAGCTCCCTTAAGACTCTTTCCTGTGGCCTAAAATTCCCAGGATTCCTTTGGGTACAGTTGAGGAAGAAGGAGCATGTGGCAAGCACTGAGAACGGTGCTGGGTAGCAGTGAGCGCTTGAAACTGCATCACAGACATCGGCGAGTCTGGCCCGGGACTGTGTCCCATCTGTGAGTTCTCTATTGCTGCCTAACAGAGGGCCACAGTGCACATTCTGACCCGCACGTTCTCTGGGTCAGGAGTCTGGCTGTGGCTTAGTTGGGCCCTGTGCAAGGCTGCACCCAGGATGTTGGCTGGGGCTGTGGTCTCATCTGAGGCTCGGCTGGGGAAGGACGTGTGGCCACACTCTCGTGGTTGTGGGAAGCTTGCAGTTTCTTGAAGGCTGCCTGGCGAAGAGCCTCCGTGAGTCCTTCGTTTCTTGCCGGCTGTCAGCTTCTTACCCTGTGGCCCTCTCCGAATGGTGACACACAGCAAGGCAGCTTCATTCTTCAAAGCCAGAAAGGGAAAGTGTCTAGCAAGATGGGTGTTACTGTCTTATGTAACGTTACCACAGAAGCGACATCACCCCCCTTTGCTGTTTCCTATTGGTTAGAAGAGTCGTAGGTCCTACCCACACTGAGGATGTGGACCGTCTAAAGCTGAGCAGCAGAGACCCCAGGGGCCTCCTGAGAGTTCGTCCCCAGCCGTGGTCAGTTGCTCCATCCGGAGGGCTCCAAATAGTCACTAGCACTTATTGACTCAGGACCGTGGCCAGGTGTGCCTGACTTGAAACCTCTCACCAATCCTCATAACCATTCAATAGTTCACTCCTGTCCTAACCCCCATTTTACAGCTCAGAAAACAGAGTCACAGAGAGGTTCAGTAACTTGTCCAAGGCCACACAGCATGTACTGAAACCACACCATCAGGCCTGCATGCCTTTGACCATTCACCCAGGGAGGCCGAGGGCAAGCTGCTGACCGAGACCTGGCCTCTGGGAGACGGCTCTCTGCCACCAGAGAGCTCCCGCAAGTCGCGCAGAGAACCATTCTATTTCAAACAGCACCTAACCCTTAGCAACCGGCTGCCGGACATCACAATTCCTCTCAGTAGCGCACAGCACCGTCCGACCTGCCGTACCCTTTACCCCGCAGTTTGCGTCTCGTCTGTTCTCCCGAGAACCTGGACACCAGCAGGGCAGCGAGTTCTGTCCTGTGTCCCCAGTTCCCAGAGCAAAGACCCATAGGTAGCAGGCATGCAGTGAGTATCCGACTGGTGAGTGGATGAATCAGTGGTACTTATGTCAGGGGCCCCAGACCCTAAGTGACCCAGGACCTTGGGGTCTGTATCAGATTCCTGCAGCTGCCATAACAAAGTACTATAAACTGGGTGGCTTAAAATGACAGAAATGTATCATCTTACAGTACTGGAGGCCAGAAGTCAAACCCAGGTGCCTGCGGGGCCACATTCCTTCTGAAATCCGCGGGGAGGACGCTTCCCTTGCACGTCAGCTTCTGGTGGTCGCCAGCAGTCCCTGGTGTCCCTTGGCTTGTGGACTCATCACAGCAATCTCTGCCTCTGTCTTCGCGTGGCCATGTGTGTGTGTGTCTATTTTCCTCTCTTGTCAAGACACCGGTTGTATTAGTCACTTTTCTGCAAAGAAACACAGGGTGTGAGCATGTGCGTGCGTGTGTGTGTGCACGCATGTGTGTAAAGAGACTTACAAAGAACTAGTCATGTGATTACGGAGGCTGTGAAGCCACGAGGTCTGAAGCCAGAGCTGGACGCCCAGGAGAGCTGACGGTGCCGGCTCTAGTGCGAGTCTGCAGGCTCGATCACCAGGAGGGCGAATGGCCCGGTTCTAGCCCAGAAGCCCCTGGCAAGCTTTGCATTCAGTAAGAGCCAGTGTTGCTGTCTGGGTCTGAAGGCAGGAAAAGACCAGTGTCCCCGCTCAGGGCAGAGAGCACGCCCCTACTCAGCCTTTGCTGCCCAGGCCTCCAGCTGCTGACGAGGCCCCGACGCTGGGGAGGCCCGTCTGCTGGACTCAGTGGACTGATCTGAATGTCAGCCTCATCCAGACGCAGCTTCGCAGACACACCCAGAGTGACGTTTGACTAAGTGTCCGGCGTCCTGTCACCCAGTCAAGTTGACATAAAATTAACCGTCACACTTGTCGTTGGATTTAGGGTCCACCAAAATCCAGTAGGACCTCATCTTAAGCACATTTCAAAGACCTTCTATCCCAATAAGGTCACAGACTGAGGGTCTAGGTGGACAGGAATTGTGGGAGTCACTGTTCCACCCGGCACCCCCTCCTGTGGGAGACAGAGGGTAGGAAGGCAGGGCTGGGTCAGCTGGGCTCCTCCACCCTCGTGGTGCTCAGAGCCTGCCTCAGTAGGGGTGAAAGAGTGACCATCGCAGAGGCTGCTGGCCTCTGTCCCCGGCCTCCATCCCGCCACTGATGTCCATCTCTCTCTTGCAAAGCCTCCCTGGAGCCCGCTACAAACGCTGGGCCCACTAGACGACTTCTTGGATAAAGCGAATGAACAGCTATATTTTCAGCTGTACTTGAGTTTTTATAGATAAACTTACAAAATGCATTTCCGCCCCAGTGAGAATGATGAAGTTCAGCGTCGCATCGGTACTCAGGATCTTGGATTCCATCGCAGGCATCTTTCCGGCAGTGTTTTTATATGGACTTTTGGCTGAAGCAGAGTAGAAATGGAGCTCTTCTTGCAGGATTACATTTTAGTGTCTTATAACCTGGACGATATATGAACTAAATAATAGGGCTTTGGCATTCGAATTCGGGCGGATTTGGAAATATAGCAAAGATAAACTTCTGAGCAAGTTCTGTTTGGAATGGAGTGTTCGCTAGCACCCGTTATTGGTTTAAAATCCTGGGGGGAGAGTTAAATAAATCAAAGAGACAGGTGCAGTTTTTAGATTAAACAGCCAAACTCATACAAAATCCCTTTGTCTAGACTGGACAAACATCAAGTGTTATTTCAGACAGTTTGATGAAATGCCCCACTGTCAACCCACAGCCTGCTAAATGCCCGCAGTGTTTGGTAAAGCCCTTTGGAAGCCCGTGTTTTCAGCAGCACGGACAGTGTGCAAAATTGCCACAGACTGCGAGGGAGAGGAATGTCAACTGGGCCACACTGCCGGCGTCCCCCTCCGCCAGCGCCAGGCGGAGGGAAGGAGGCTGGGTGCCTGCCAGAGTGAGGCAGGCGCGCCAGCCACACCGCCCGAGGGCCGCCCTCTGGGAAGACCACGAGGCAGCCAGGGGCTCTGGGGAAAGGCCCGGGGTGGCAGTTTTCATGCCTCTGTCGGGGCTCCGTGAGCCTGGCCTGCACGCGGGCTGGGTTCTGTCTGTATTCAGGGCGTTTCTGCTCACCTCCCCCAGACAGGTCCGGCTGCGAAAGAGAGCACAGGCTCAGAGGGAGACCACGCCTAGGGGCAGAGTAGTTTTCCTTGTCGTTCTGACAAAGCCCTGCACCCATCCTGGGCACTGGGCGACATAAGGCCTCCCTGGATCGGCACATTGCATCCCGTCTGTCTGCTCCAGGGGACAGGCAGGCCCTGTGCAGGAAGGCCACATGCTTGGCTCACACAGACCGGAGTGGGGCTGAGTGGGTAGCTCTGTGATCTCGGGCAGTTTGCACGCGTCCTCTGCCTTGGTCTCTCCACCTGCAAAATGAAGGCATGAGGGTAGCCGTGGCCTTTCTCAGGCCTGCTAGTTCCAGGCGCGGCTCTGAGTTCTGGTCAATCCTCGCAGCAACCCTGCGATGGTCCTCATTTTGCAGAGGGGGCAATCAGGCAAAGAGATGGGAAGGAGTTGAAAAGCACGCAGCTGGGAAGTGCTGGGGCTGGGGTCAAGCCAGGGAGTCGGCTCAGCGTCCACCGATGATACCACAGCCTGTCGATGCTGAGATGCCTTGGACGGGCCACACGTCCCAGTCTGCTGGCTTTCAGAGGTGGTAAATGTGCAAGCAGCGTGCCTGTGAGAACCCATGCAATGCAGAGGTGCTGGCGTCGCAGGGCTGGGTTTCCCATCAGTGGTGTGTGATTGTTGCTGCTGCTGCTGTTGTTGCTAAAATAGTATCTCCCTGCTCTGAAACCTCAGAGGTGCTTTGTCCACTCCCAGGTGTGCTTGGCCACTGTCCAGCTTCCACTTTCCTCCAAGTGTCTCCCTCCCCCGAATCCAGCCCAGGCCCCACCTCCTCCTGTGTCTCCACTCACCATCCCTGGGTTTCGTGGCCCTGTCTGAGCTCTGTGGCACCTGCATAGAGTCTGCCTGGTTTGTGCTATTCCACAGTGGCGACCTCCAACCCAACACTGCGTTGTGTGTTTCCTGTATCCTCCCCCAACTTCCAAAGGCACCCAGCCATGCCGAGCCCTTTATGGGGTTTTAGACATAAATGTGATGAAGATGATGGTGGTGATGATGGTGATGGTGATGCTGGTGGTGATGATGATGATGGTGATGATGGTGATGGTGATGATGGTGATGGTGATGATGGTGATGGTGATGATGGTGATGATGGTGATGGTGATGATGATGGTGGTGGTGATGGTGGTGATGGTGATGGTGGTGATGATGGTGATGGTGATGCTAGTGGTGATGATGGTGATGGTGATGGCGATGCTGGTGGTGATGGTGATGGTATGACAGTAGATGGTGATGATGATGGTAATGATGATGGTGATGATGATGGTGGTGATGGTGGTGATGATGGTGATGGTGATGGTGGTGATGGTGATGGTAGTGATGATGGTAGATGGTGATGATGGTGATGATGGTAATGATGATGATGGTGATGATGATGGTGATGGTGGTAATTGTGATGGTGGTGATGGTGGTGATGGTGATGGTGGTGATGGTGGTAGATGGTGGTGATGGTGGTGATGGTGGTGATGGTGGTGATGGTGGTGATGGTGGTGATGGTGGTGATGGTGGTGATGGTGATGGTGGTAGATGGTGATGATGGTGATGATGATGATGGTGATGATGATGGTGGTGGTGATGATGGTGATGGTGGTGGTGATGGTGATGATGGTGATGATGATGGTGATGGTGGTAATTGTGATGGTAGTGATGATGGTAGATGGTGGTGGTGATGGTGGTGGTGATGGTGATGGTATCATGATCGTGATAGTGACGGTGATGATTCCATAAGGAGTAAGACCGCACTGTTTTCCATCTGTCTTGTGTCAGCCTAGGTCCTCAGTGCTTCCTCTGCCCCTGGGACTCCGGCTGCACCATGTGTAGGCTCTAACTACATTGGGTCTTGCCAGAGACCCAATGCTAAGAGTCAGATGGCCAGGGTTCAAATTTGGACTCTGACCTGCTGTGTGATCTTGGGTGCATTACTCATCCTCTCTGTGCCTCACTCTCTCACCTGTAGATTGGGATTAATGTCAGCATCTGTTCTGTAGGGGCATGGCAGGATTAAAGTGATTCACGCCACAGTGTGCCTGGCACTGTGCCTGTCGTAGTGCTCAGGGAAGATCAGCCAGTGTTCTTACTCGGCCTGCGGAGCTTGGAATCGCCATGCCGCTCAGTCTTGTTAAAAGGTAGCTTTCTGGGATGCCCCAGCATTTCAGATTCGGTGGTCTGGGTGGAGCCCGAGTGTGTACATTTCCTATCAGTGTCCAGGTGATGCTGGTGCCATGGCTGGGGGACCCCACTCTGACCACAGAGCCAGCCCATCTCTGTCAGTGGGTCCACTGGGTATTAGCATGTGGGGAAGGCAAACGTGACCTTGTAGACTCAGCAGAGCAGAGAGATGTAAGCACAGCCGTTGCAGTGTTTTAAAGAATGTTGCTTCCTGTGCCAGGTACCTGAGGTCCTGTTCCCAGGCACTCTTGCACGTATTCTGGACTCAGAGCTTGGGATGTCTCCGTGGCACTCACGGGCTGAAAATCAGTGCAGCTGTTCAAGGGCCTTGCCTGTGTGCCAGCTTCTGGGTGGGCCAGGCAGTGGCCACCACTGTCCTCAGAGAGGCCAGGGATGGGACTCGGGCAGGTGCCGTGTGAGACGGTCTGGAGAGCTTGATGTGCAGGGGCTGGGGCGCTGCAAGGGGTGTGCATGGGGAAGGGCTTCCCAGGCAGCATCGATGAGTAGGCATTCATCAGAGACAGACAGACAGACAGACGGGGTGGGGTGAGAGGGAGAAATGAGGAACGGAGAGGAAGCAGGGGAGGAAGGTCCAGGGAGCAGCCTGTAGGAGGCCCGGAAGGGCCAGTCTTGGATCCGAAAGGGCTGGGTGTGTCCAGGCCCACCCGTGGATTCGGGTGGATTTGGTTTCCTGCCTGTCCACAGAGACAAGATTGAGCAATGCTGCTGCCGTCCGCATGTGCGGGGCTGGGGTTGTATCCCCAGCTGTTTGCGGGCAGCTGTTAATGAGCTGGTATTTTCCTCCATGGGAACCATTTTCATTCCTTTTGCTCTTGGCTCAGCGCGTGCCCAGGTTTAAGAGTGCACAGGGCTGGCGGGAGGAATAGGCTACGAGATTCCCCTCGGGCCTGGGTCTGGGCGCTGCACGTCCACCTTGATGGGCACCTGCTTTCCGAGTCGTCGGCATGATGAGCCGCAGCAGAGACAGATCAGGCTGGGGGCACTGGCTCCATGGCCGGCCTGGCTGCCTTGCGGGGGGACAGGGGGCACCCGGAGCACATTCCCAGGGAGCCCTGGGTTCCGGGAGCTCATTCTCACTGCCGCTTACACATTCCAAAGCCACTGCCTTTCCTGGGTAGAATCCTGGGATGAGAAGATTGTTGCAAGCACCTCTGGCTTCTCACCTGCCTCCAGACAGAGCTGTGTCTTAATCATTCGAAGTGGACGCGCTTCTCCCCATTTCACAGATGGAGCGCGGGGGCGTGGAGGTACCCACTCACCCGAGGCCGCTGGTACGTGCACAGCAGATGTGATGATGGAGTCTCCATTCAGTGGGATCATGCGAGCCATTGAAGCCCCCTCCCTCCCCCCGCCTCGTGGCTGTGCCCAGCCCTCCCCCACCAGAGTTGCCAAAGGGGCTGCAAGGCTCTTGGAGGCAAGAGCCAGCGGATTCCGTCCTTTGGACAGCGGGCCCGTAGGCAGCCTCAGAGAACAGAGTCACAGACCTGATCTCAAGCTGTTGCCATTTGTCGTCATAAGTCAGCACGGTAGCAGAAAAAAGCCAGAACAACAAAGCCAGCCTCCTGCTGCCGGAGTGTCTCTCCTAGCCGGGCTTCTCTGAAGGACCCGAGAACGGCCCCTCTGATCCATCCAGCGTCCAGCGTCGCTGTGACAGCCAGCCTTCCCGGGCACCGAAGGCACAACGTCGTTAGCGTGATTGTGTCCAGACCAGGAGCTACGAAATGCTCCAAGTCCATAAATCACGGAAAACAAGGGCATAACCTTGGTTCTTTCTGCTCCATCAATACATTACCTAATTCAATCATAAAATGGAAGAGTGATTCCATTTGTATAATTCCGTATGAAAAATCAGCAGATCTTTGCATTTTAAATGCTGCCTGCGTAGCTCTCCACGGGGATGAGTGCAGCCTCCCTTTCACGGAACAAGTGTCAGGCGGAAAGGATATAAACAAGCTTCCCGTGCCACCACCTTCCTGAGGATGCTTATTTAGGGGGTCTTTTAATGCCTCGCTGCGATGGTTTATTTGCAAATGGTCTGCAAGCTGCTAACAGTTTGTATTTCGCAATTTGCTGGAGGCTCATGGCAGTCACAGCCCCAGCCAGCGGCACTGACAGATCACCCAGCTCGGTGCCTTGCCTTGTGGCTCCTGCTGGCCGGAGCTCCTTCTTGGGGCTGGGGACCAGGATCCCACGCCGGGGGTGCTGCCCAGGGCCAGGCAGCAGACTGACAAGCTCCATGGAGACCGCTCTCTGGCACCCTCTTAGTGTGCACTGTGGGGGCCTACCCGCCGCTGCCCTGGTGTGCACCCCACATGGGGGCAGGTGCCATCTGTGGCCTGCGACCAGATCAGCCTTCTGGTCAACCTGAGACTGCGGGGCTGGGGGTCTGTTTGCTTGGTCATTGCAGCTCTTTGCCAGGATTGGGGATGGCAGGAAGTGTCAGGTGACAGAGGGACCTGAGCAGCCGCTGAATGCACATCAGACTTGAAAGGATCCCTTTCTTTAGGGCTCACCTCTTGCTTTCTCTGTGTAAACCCAGTCTGCAGCCCGATGGCGGGGCCTTCTCTTCCCCTGTGTGTCCCCTGTGCCAGGCACGAGGCTGCTGAGCTGTGGGAGTGACTTGGCCTCACCCTGGCTCCATCCTTGAAGCCTGTAGGCCCGCCGTGCAGGGACTGCGTGCCGAGTGATTGCAACCGTGTCGGATTCCCAGGGCGCCTGAACACATTACCGCCCGTGGGGAGGCTTAGAACAGCCGAAGTTGGTTCCCTCCTGGTCTGGCAGCTGGACGTCCAGAAGTAAGGTGGGCTGAGCTGGAGCTCGTCCCGGAACTGCAGGGCCCAAAGGCCCCGCTCCTTCCCTTGGTCTTCCTTCTCCCCAGCCTGGGCTGGGTTCAAGTTCCCTTTCTGCCCTGAGAGCACAGGCAAGACCTTTCACTGCTCCGTGCTCCCAGAGTAACCCATCTCCCGAAGGAGCACCCACACTCGCAGCTACTCAGCTTCAATAGGCAATAAAATGACAGACCCCACTCTCTGTGGCCAGCTCACCAATTCTGAGGAGCAGAGGAGCCCACGCCAGGCCTCCACGGAGCCTTTCTCAGCACGAGGCCTTAGCAAGGAATTTATTTTCTCACTGCGATTGTGCTGATCTCCACGCACTGAAATAAAAAAGCAGAGTTGCTCACGTGCTCATTCGGCCGTCCGTCATTCCTCACTGTTTGACCTGCTCTTGCTGGTGCGGAAGGGACGCCCACCGCTGCCTCTGGGCTAGGCGGGGCCCATGGTCCCTGTGTGTCCTCCAGCCTGCAGAAGCGACAGTCCTCCCGGCTCTCGGTGCGGCCCTGGTCCTCCAGCTCACTGGCTCCTAGTAGCCCTGCTTCGAGGGTGTCAGCCTGCAAGCAAAGGGGTTTCCACTTCTGCAGAGGGGTCAGAGCAGACGGAGCACCCTGGTGTGGCAGTGCCCCTGCTGCCCTCTCTCCACCAGGGCTGGCCGGGCCACCGCCCTCTGCCGCTGAGCACAGCCCCTGCAAGACTGAGACCCCCCAAAACGGCGGAGATGGATCTGGGAGTCCCGCCTCTCCTCCCGACCCTTGCCTGGGCCTCTTCCTCCTTGGAGACTGTTCCACGTCTCTCTCTCTCTCTCTCTCCCCTGTCCTTCTCTTTACAGAATCCATTTCACAGACATGGAAAGTTATTTACTTTTTAAAATCATGATCATAGTGAGAACATAGGTCCGAGGACCTGAAAACTTGGAAGCCACCACGGACACTTGCTGTTCCGTGGGACCCTGGGATTGTTTATTTTGGGAAGCCGTGGACATTTCTTGCGACCCCCATGGCTGTCTGTTGCCTCAGCTGATACTCGAGACAACCTTCCCTTCAGCTGAGCATAGGGCGTGGAGACCTGGCCCACCTCCATCGCGCAGAGTGGGGTCAGCCCTGGTCGGGCACCCGGGGGAACTGGGGGGTCGCCTGTCTGTGGACTGGGGCCCAGACCCCTGGGGTCCGGTGGGGAGGGCAAAGGTCAAATACTACCAGAGGAGGCAGAGAGTGGACGGAGTTTCATCGGATCACAGTGGAAGTTTCTGCCCTTAGGTAGCTACGGCTTCTTTAGGAAAACAGAACGTTCACCTCTGGAATGCGACGGCGCGGGCCGCGGCTGAGTTGCAGGGGGCCAGCCCGTCTTCCTGAGCTGGGCGAGTGCTCAGTTCGGGGGCCGTCCGCGCAGGCAGTGTGCGGGGAGGCGGCACAGTGCTTGTTCTTCCTGCAGGCCTCTGCGTGGGGCGCTGCAGACGCCGAGCCGCGAGCCACAGCGGGGCCATGGCGCAGCCCGCACGGCCGACGGGGAGGCTGCGCCATCAGCGGCGGTGACGAGGGGCTGTGCCCCATGAGAACCTGTCTCTGGGGCCCGGCCTGTCCCAGGGTGGCAGGATGGCCTCCTGCGGGTGTTTGTGAGGTGCGAGGGCTGGGGAGAGTCTGGCCTGGCCTGGCTGGACGGGGTCTGAGAAGTGGCTGGGAGAGGCGGGGCCTTGGGAGCTCCCCGTGGTCTCGGGAGTGGGAGACTCGGGTTAGGACGTCAGTGGCGTGTGACCCAGTGTGTTCACGTGTCGGGAGCGTGGGTGTGTACTCACAACAACCACACACGTGTGCAGTCCAGGAGGAGGCGGCCTGGCGATGGTGGGCTCCCCTCTGACCCTGTTCCCCCAGTATCCCAGCAGATGCCGGCCCCCCCGGCTGGTGATGCTCGGGCCATGTCAACCTGCCCAGGGCCTCACCCCGACATTCCGGGCACTTGTGGCCATGGGAGCCCCGTCTCCCCACCCTGAGGGCAGCTCTGTGCCTTTTGACCAAGACCTGGAACAAGAATTCAGCACAGAGGGGCCTGGCGGATGCGTGTCGGCAGATGCACACGGGCAGCAGGGGCCAAACAGGAAGGAGAGAAAGTGGGGGGTGAGACGGAAGTCCTCAGGTGGGATGCAGCCTGCGAGAAACTTAAACATTCTGGGCGACGTTCAAACATGGTCTTATTTAGGGGAAACATTCAAGGTGCAGCTTCTCACTTAAAAACAAACAAGTGATTAACTTGAAAACAACTCTGGAAAAGAAAAGGACCCTGATTCGCTGTTTCTCTCCTGGTTTTCCTTGCCGTGGAGATTACCTGCACATAGAATCATCGTATCAACTCACGAAGGTCGCGGGAGGTCCCTAAGCACGTCATTCCCCTTCTACGGATGGGGAAACCGAGGCACAGGCAGCTGGCGGGCTGCCCAGCCCTGCCCCCTCAGAGGGTCCCCATCAGCATCCGCCGTTGGGAACAGAGGCTTTCGTTCGGGTGCCCAGGCCGGGTGGTCTGAGTGTCTCACCTTTCCCCATCCTGCGCCCGGAGGGCTCCTGGAGCCCGCACCCCGCTCCGTCTGGGTGCTCCCCATTCTCCGCTGGCCGCTCCCGAGGTCGCGCAGAGGGATCCAGGCGTCTAGAACAGTCCCCAGCAGGGAAAGGGGAGGGAGGGAGAAGCACACCGACATCCTCGCCCCAAAAGAGGTTTCAGAGACAATTACCGATAAATCAGAGCAACGCGCCTGGTGTGAATTCAGCTGATTAAGGCGGTTAAATTGTTTTTCCCTTGCCAAAGGGTTGCCCGATTAACAACTGAACAAGCAATTTGTCGCACCTAAAATACCTATTTTCTGATTTATTGGCAAGGAGAGTGGAGCCTCGCACAGCCCGCCCACGAGCCGGTGAAGGGTGGAGCACGGGGCTCCCTCCGGAAAGTGGAGGTAGAAGTTTCCTGCTCTCCAAGGAAGACAGGGCCGACCGTTCCCTGGAGGCACGGTCGAGGTGGGGCCGCAGCGCTGCCCCTACACCTCCCCTGCGAGGCTCAGGGAGCTGTGCCCCGTGCAACGGGATTCTGGGGCTCCGAAGCAAGCCCCCCGGCCCCTCAGCAGGGCCGCTCCCACCGCCACCACCGCGCCGCCTCAGGTGCTGAGCTGGGTCTGCAGCGTCGACCTCTGAGTTGTCCACGTCTTTCTGGAGCTTTGCTGACTTGTGTGGCCCCTTGTTTTACGGATGAGAGTCGCGTGGGACAGCCGCTGGCAGCCCCCAGGGCTGCATCCTCTCTTCCTCCTGGAACCACAAGCAGGAGCTGTCCCCACGGCCTGGCGGAGTTGGCCGTGGCACGGGAGGGGATGACGTCAGTGCTGCTCTGTGTCTGCGCCTCTGGGCCTGGTGGCTGCGGAACGCCGTGCCCGTCCAGGAGAAGCACGGCCCCTCCCTGTTAGTGGACATCCGCTGGTCCCGGGCCTGGATCTCGGTGGACATTATTTCACTGAATCCTCATCGGAATTCCAGGAGACAGGCACTGTATTGCCCATTTTACAGATGGGGACACTGAGGGCTTAAACAGCTATCCCAGGCCACACACGGTCAGTCCTCAGGGAGGAACAGAACTTGCTGAGTTCTCTCAATACAAGATGTCCTGGGACCGTTTCTGGTGGGAGAGGAGCCTCCACTGGGCCACCATCTCTTGAGGAAGGTATGTCTTTGCCTGAGCCCGGGTGACTTCTTGTTCAAGGAGCAGGGGCCTCGGGGAGGCAGCCTGTTCTCCGCCAGCCCAGGCCGTCCGTGTGCACTGGGCTGTTGGCCTGGTCCGGCCCCTGCATCTCCTGAGCTGGGCCTGCCCCACGGAGGGCCAGGCCGCGTCTGCCTGGCCACTGAGCAGCCTGAGCCAGGGGTGCACGGCTGAGGCTGGAGCTGGGTGAGTCAGTGGGCGGGACGCCGCCCCAGGGTCGGGAGCCGAGGCGGGCAGGCTCTGGCGTGACCCATGGCGAAGAGCCGTTGTGCTCCTGGACATGGCTAAGCTGGGGCTCCCTGGCCGGACTCCGCCCTTGTTTGGGGAAGCACACCTGGGGCCGCCAGTGTCTAGCCGCCCCCCCGCAGTCCTCCCTCCCAGACTAGGTCGGCTTCGGTGAGGGGAGAAGCTCCCAGAAGACAGCAGGGCAGGCGTGTGGGGGGACGGGCTCCTCTGCTCCTAGGGCGTCGCTACCTGCTGGCCCTGGGTGGGCTGGGCCCACAGCAGTTGGCAGGGGGCTTGCCTGCCCTGCGTCCTGGGCTGGGCCTGGGGGTGGCTGGAGAGGGACCAGGTGCTGGGTTCGATGCTTCATCAGGACAAGGAGCTTGGGCACCGGGGGAGGATCCCAGTGAACTGCGGCCCAGGAGACCCAGGCAGACGTGGGGACTTGTGCTTGGGTGGCACAGGCAGGTAACCAGCCAACTCTAGGGGTCAGGGGTGGACACGGATATAGGGACGGGGTCAGAGGACAGGAGGAGAAGGGCACAGGTGAAGGTGCATTTGGGACACGAGCTCTCTGGGGTCCCGTGGCTGCGGACCCGCCTGGCCGGCAGGGAGCCTGCGGGGAGGTCAGCCCGTCCACTCCTCACTCGGGAGCTGCTGAGCCGCAGGAGGGCATGGGGGCCGGAATGGGGCTGGGCAGGTGCTCGGTGGGAGTCTGGAGCAGCCTGCCCCAGGCAGGACGCTGTGGCTGTGCCAGCCCCGTGGTCCCGTTGTCGGCAGTGACAGTGGCAGCAGGAGTGAGTGCTGCCACCGCAGGTAGCACGGAGACTGTCGTGCAGGGTGACGAGGGCTCCCTGGTCTTGCAGGCCCTGCTGCCTCCGGTCGCATGGAGAAGGCTGCAGGCGGGCCCCCCGCCCCACGCCCCGGCACTCCCCTGGCTCCTTCCCGAGTTCCCCCTCAGCCCCTTCCCCTGGTCTCTGAACCTACACCAGGGTCACGGGAAGCATCTGGACGTGTGTCACAGGGAAGTGGCAGCAGAACTTTCAATTGCTCCGCTGGCCAGGTCCCCAGGAAGCGCCTGCCTCTGTCACACTCAACACAGGCGAGGGATGGGAAGGATCCATTGGGATGAAGAGAAAACTGGCTCCGCACTGGTCTCTGAGGGGTCCTGGGGGAGCGCTGGGACCCGCCCCAGGTGGACCTGTCCACTCGAGGCTGGCAGTGGAGCTCCCCACCACATGCCTTGCTCAGAGCCGTCCTGACCCCAGTGGGGCCTTCTGAGTGGACCCCACCAATCAAGCCTCAGCATTCTCTTCACTCTCCCGCCCTCCTCTCCCCAGTGAACTCCCACCTGGCATTGAAGACCCATTGCCTCCTCCAGGCAGCCTTCTAGGCTTGCCCACACAGAGCCGAATCTACCCCAGGCCCCCCTCTGGGTCTTGTCAGCTAAAATGCCTATTCCCAATACATTCATTCATTCATTCTTCCACCCATGTGCTCCCTGGATGGTCACGAGCCAGGTCTTGTGCCACGTGCTGGGATTGGAAAGCAAAGGGACAGTGCTCATTTCTAGAACATTCTCATTGCTTCATTAAGTGGTTATTGAATAACTGGATAAAAATAAAATTTGATAGCATAGTTAACATTCCTATTACAGAGTAATAATATTAAATAAGAATCAAGCTCCTTAAATACCTACCCTGGCTGCGCTTCACAGTTTTCTGGGAGCTGCCTCTCCCTCGCCGCAGCCCTGGCAGGTGGCAGGGCTGGTTCCTCTCCCATTTTATGGGGGACTGAGAAAGCTCAGAGAAGCCCCCGTAAAGGCCCCCCAAGTGGGGAGGTGCCATGAGCAGCTTAGTGACCAGGGCCGTGTGCTGGGCGGAGTTGCAGCCGTGGCCAGGGGACATCGGGGCAGGTGCTGATGCGGATGGACTCTGGGCTTCAGAGAGGGAAACCCCACGGAGGGCTTCCTGGAGGTGTTGGGGGGGGAGCTGGAGGACGCCTGGGGTGGGGCAGGGAGGGCTTCCTGTAGGTGGTGGTGAGGGGTAGGGGCAGGAGGATGTGGGGTAGTGGGGGAGGGCTCCCTAGGCAAGACTGGGGGTCCCCGCCTTCCTTGGAGACACCAGAGCCCACCTCCACCCGCCTGTGAAGTGGCCCTTCCTTCCCCAGGGGGGCCGACCGCGCCTGCACTGGGCGTCAAGGGTCAGAGAGACAGAGTTGCCGACGCACGTCGCAAATGATGCGGGCCTGTCGGAGTCCGCTTTGTGCCGTTTCCGCTAGACCGGAATGCCCGAGACTGCGCGAGTGATAAAGGACAGAGAGCCGCTGCTCACAGTTCCGGGGCGGGAAGCCCGCCGGGCGAGGGGCCGACACCGGGGCCTGCTTGCCGCGTCATCCCGTGGCGGAAGTGGGGGGCGAGAGAGCGTGTGAGAGACAGGAGGGAGGGGCTGAGCTCAGGCTTCTGTGGGAACCCGCTCCCAGACAAGGCATTGGCACCCGTGGGGGCCTCAGGCCCTCTTAGCGGTCCCGCCTCTCCGCACTGTCGCATCGGGGATTACGGCTCTCACAGGGGATCTTTGGGGGACACGGGGGAAATGGAGCCTGGGCCCCTGAGACGGGCGGGGCTGGGCTCAGCCCAGGTGAACCTGCGGGGAGAGCTCCCCCGCCCGGGCCTGCAGGGCACGTCCCGGGAACTGCTCCTTCTGTCCCCTGTGGAGCATGGGGTGACCAGCCAGGCTCAGGACACGCCCTCAGCTCAGTGTCCTCCTCTGCCGGGCGGGCTGGTCCGTCTAGTGGCTGAACCACAGCGGGCAGCTTCCGAGCCCGCCCATCCTCTCCACGGGCACAGCGAGTGCTGTCTCCTCCCTGACAGATGAGGGAACAGGCTCAGAGAGGGCGAGTGACCTCGCTCGTTCATTGATCCTCCCAACGTGTGTTCGTGGGGCCCCTGTGCCCGGGGCTGTTCTGCTCCTCGGGGCACCTGGTCGGGAGGTCGGCACCATCCCTGCTCACCTGGAGTGTCACCTCCAGAGATGTGTGCAGACCCCAAGCAGGTGGAGGGATGGCCAACCGCGAACAGTGTCGGGACGGTAAGCGGTTGGACTGTCGCGGAGATGAGCTCCTGTTCCGGCCAAGGCTGGGCGTGCAGGAGGGGCAGGGTGGGCGCCAGCGTCGCCACAGGGTGTGCTACACAGCCGGGGCCCCAGACTAGGCGGCCCAGGCAGGGGCCAGGCGGGGACCTTCAGGTCTGGGGGCTGAGAACCTTGGCGGTGAAGGGAGGCGCTGAGCAGGGCGCAGGCCTTGGTCCACGTGAACCAGCATCGCTGGGGGACCCGAGTGGACGAGGGACGGACGGGGGAAGAGCAGTGGGAGCCGCCTGGGGCAGGCAGGACGGCTCGGAAAAGGGGCTGGGAGGGGTGGATGGACCCAAGGTTCTCAATGGGGCACTTTGGTCCCCAGGGGCCGTATGGCAGCTCAGGCACCAGGTTTGGTTGTTGCAACCCAGGGGAGGGTCTATGGGCAGTTTGCGGAGTCAGGGATGTTGCCAAACATGCCGCAGGGCACAGGACGGCCCCCCGGAGAGTGACGCAGTTGCTGTGGGAGGGACAGAGGGATGTGGATGGGGCCTGTGAGTGGGTGTTTGGGGAGGAAGGAGGGACAGGCTGCAGGTATCGGCTGTGCTACCTGGTGAACTGTGGTGACATCTGGTACCCAGGGGGTGCGCCGTGTGGAAGTGGCCGAGGGTCTCGTGGGGGCCGGGTTGAGGGTCTGCCGTGAGCTCACTGCGAGAGTCTGCAGGCCTGGGCTGGCCAGGCGAGGCTGGACCCGTGGGGCGAGGTCACACCTGTGAGTGGTCCCTGCAGGTACGAAGCCTGCAGCCACGGCACTCCAAAGGGAGGTGAGGATGGAGGACTGGACCGTCCAGGCGGGATCTGAGCGGGGCAGCGGGAGAGAGGGAGCCTGGTCTCTGCTCGACGCTGTGACAGACACCGCAGGCGCGCTGGTTTACAGAACAGACCTTCATCATCTCCCCGTCCTGGGGGCTGCAAGTCCGAGATCAAGGTGTGGCGGTGCTGGTCTCTCCCTCCCGAGGCCTCTCTCCTGGGCTTATAGACACTGTCCCTCCCTGTGTCCCCGCTTGGCCATCCCTCCCTGTGTGTGTGTCCTGATCTCCTCTTCTCACGAGGACACCAGTCTTATCGGCTTAGGGCCTACCTGAGTGACCTCATTCTGACTTAATTACCTGTGTAAAGACCCTCTCTCCAAGTACAGTCACATTCTGAGGCCCCGGGGGTAGGGCTCTGACTGATGAATTTGGGGGTTCACAGCTCAGCCTGTACCAGAGCCTCGGGAGACAGGAGGCTGGCCCGGGGAAGGACGTTGCTTGCTGACAAGACAGTGAGCAGCTGCTCTCCGATCTCTGGTTCTGGGGGCTCACCAGTGACCCCACTGCCATCTGTGCCCGGGGGGAGCTTTCTAGGTAATCGAGTCAAACCCTCTCCTGAGTGGAGAATTCGGTGCCTGGAGCCCAGCTGCTCTTGGAAGTAACCTGCAGGTGAGCCGGGGTGGCCCCTGCACAGCAGCCGGAGCCTGAGGCAGGGGTGTTCCGGGGCGGGGGGAGGGGAGGCCTCCCTGGGCTGGGCAGTGCTGCCCTGGTCAGTGGGGAACCTCGGCCTTCCCAGGACACAGTATTTCTTCTCCTTTGAGTCATAGCTGCTGCCCAGACACCCCAGGGCTCCCTGGAAATGGTATTCGCATCCCAGACATTCCAGCGAGAATTCTTGTGACACCTCCTTCTCAGGAACAGGTCGGGTTGGGATGATCTCATCAGAAGAGCTAGGAGTTCCAGCCCCAGGGGAGCTCCTGCTCCTGGGCCGCCTGCTGGCCCCGCTCTGCTGTGCTCCTTTGGGAAGAACCTCCCCGACCTACTGCATCTCATCCCCACGCCAGCCGGCAGCCGTCACGGCGGCTTCGTGCCAGCGGTGTCTGCCCTGGATGCTCCACTTAGACACCCAGGAGACACCACATGCTTGAGGGGGTGGCCAGGGTGGTAGGAGGACTGGGAAAGGCGCAGCTGGGGACTAGTGTGTGCACGTGCACGTGTGTGCGTGCTTCTTCTGTGTGTGCTTCCATGTGCACGTGTGTCTCCATGTGTGCACGTGCCTTTCTGTGTGTACATGTGTATTTTTGCATGTGCACATGTGTCTCTGTATGTGCTTTCTCCAGGTGCATGTGTGGTATGCCTGTGTGCATGCATTCTATGTGTGCATCTGTTACTGTGTTAGCATGTATGCGCATGTGTGTATGTGTGTCATGTACTTTATGTGTGTGCACCTATGACTGTTTATGTGCACCTGTGCTCTGTGTGTGCATATGTGACTGTGTTAGTTTGCGTGTGCGTGTGTGTGCATTGGGGCACATGTGACCTGCATGTGGGAGGGCAGCGCAGGGTTAGACTGGGCCTGGGTCCCTGCGGCATGGAGCTGGCAGTGGGGTGAGGTAGAAACCACAAGGAAAGCCCCCCGGGCACCGTGCAGCATTCGCTTGGTGTTCTCTGTCGGTGGTGAGTTCTCTGTCGTGGTTTGTGTTAGGACAGTGGCTGGGAAACCTCTGATGGTGGTTCCAGCGGTGACGTCTGCCTCAGGACAGCTCCTCCCAGGCCCGTTCTGCCTGCGTGGCTGTGGCTGGCCCCGCTCCGCACCAGCGTGGGGTGTCAGGTGGGCGGGCAGGAGGAGATCCTGCGGATGGCACCCTGTGACGCAGCTGAGCCTCACTTCTTTTCATTTCCTCTCCCGATGGGGAAACAGGGACTTTGTGTAGCTGGAGACGGGACAGAATCACGACCCACGTGCGGCGCTGGGCTGACCTCACGTGCTCTGGCTGCCCAGCTGTCTCCCACTCACGGTTGTCTTGTTCCCCAGCATGGACGTGGGATGTTACACAAGCCACCCAGAGGCTAGAGGGACATGCTGCCCTGACAGCCCCTGGCCCCCGAGAGCCTCGGGGCTGTGCGGTTCTCAGGAGCAGCAGCCTTCAGCTTTACAGCCCTGGGCTCCCTGCAGAGGCCTCCTTTATACTTGGGTGTGAAGGGCTGAGGACCACCATGGCCTGGAGAAGGCACTTGAGGACTTCTGGCCCCACCTGCCTGTGGCCATGTGAGGGCCGGCCTGTCATCCCTGCCGAAATCCAGTGACCACAGACTCAGAATGACCTTCCAGGTCCCTGGCCCTCTCCCCACCCGTGGCGGGCTGCAGGCCCCTCCCCTATCGCCCGTCCTCTGCATGATGGCCAAACCCGCCCCTGCCTCCCAGGGCGTCCGGCGCCACCCGGTACACACTTCGCTCACTCCAGCCTCTTTACGACACCCGTTCCTGACCGTGGCTCAGAGCGCGTAACTCCGGATTCCGTCTGCCTCCCCGTGTGCCCTGATACATGAGAACCCGTGATGTGTTAGCCGCACGGAGCCATCCCAGCCGTTACCCCGGGAAGGAAGCTCCGCCCCAGATTGTCCTACAGGATGGTCTGAGGTTTCTCTGGAGGTCACAGGAGCGGCCTGGGCAGGTTTGCAGAGAGCTCAGCGTCCCAATCTTGGCCACTGCCCTGCTACCCCTCCCTGGTGTGGTGGGGCACACGGCTGCCCTGGTGGCATCGCCTCCTGTGGGCAGAGTCCGGAACCTCCTTCTCATTCCTACGCAGCGTAGCCGGGTGCTTCACTGAGAGCCCTGCCGGGTCTCGTCATCACCACACACACCCGGCGCCTGGGAGAGGAGACTGGCTGGGCCCCAGGCCTGTGGTTATTGGGTTCCGTGTGGTGCCAGGCCCTCCGCCCGAGCCCCTGAACCCGGGCATTTTCCCGACCAGCTCTGCTCCTGGCCCCACCCCCCACCCCCATCAGTTCTTTTCCTGTCTCTGCAAATCCTAGAAACCCACGGAACAGCCACGCGCCTGTCCCGAGAGGCCGCTCCCATCCTCCTCGGTTGGCTTAAAAAGGGCCTGGCGTGCGTGCCAGGTTTCGTAAATACCAACATAACAATCGCAGCAAAACCGAAATAGATATTTCCTGTGAAGACAGAGGGGCTGCAGCGACCTGACATTTATTCCCTCAGTTCCCTTCCCGGGGACAAGACTCCCAGTGACGAGCTGTGATGCTGTCACCAGGAAGCCGCGCAGGTGACACTGGAACGTTCTCTCTGAGGAGCGCGTGCTGCCCGATGTCGGGGACCACACAGTCCTGCGCACATGACCCTCGCAGGACGCGTCCCTCCTCGAGCGAGCTTCTCCCTGGGGCTGGGTATTTACCTCCCTGAGCGTCACCCTCTTTCGGCTGTGTTTTTAAGAGACTTCCTTCCAGAAAAAGACACAGCTACTATTTTTGTGTTTTTCCTTCTTCTGCAAGATGAGAGTAAATGCCAGCTCTTCTCCCAGGGTTGCCGTGAGAACGGCATGAGACAACCGCTGCGGAACGCACAGCGCGGAGCCTGGCAGGCGGCTCCGGCTCAGTCCGTGTGGGTATTATTTTAGTACCCGCCGCCTTTGCTGTCCACGCGCCCTCCTCTCCGGGTGGCGTTCCACAGTTAGATGTGCATTCCTGTGTCTTCGTGTGAGCGCCTGGAACTTTCCCCTGAGCACCTTCCTGGCCTGGCCGCCCTGGCCGAGGGCCTCCAAGTTCCAGAAGGGGCTGCGTCACGTGGCGCCAGGGCTGCTGTGTGTTACAGTTGTGTATCCGGCGGGTTCCCCCGTTCCGCCGCCTGCTTTGCTGTTAAGGGTCCCCTGTCACTGGGCCTGCCTGTAGTACCCCTCTCTGCCGCCGCCCTGTCCTGTGTCTCCTGCGAGAAATGGACGTAAAGGGAGATTAAACCAGGTCTGAGTGAGGAACAGGGGCGCTCTCAGCCCTGGACGCACCTGGGAGGCTCCAGGCCTCGCACCCAGAGACACTGCTGAGCGGGCCTGCGCGGGGCCTGGGTCTCAGCCACCTGCGGACTCCCTCATGCCCCCACCCCTGGCATTCTCAGGTGAGGCTGAGCTGAGAAGCTCTGCCGACATGTGCAGGATTGACCTTGGCATCCCAGAGCCCTTCCGAGCATCCTTGCTCCGAGCTGACGTCCAGGGGCCGCGGGCGCCAGACAGCAGGTTCCAGCACAGCCCTGCTTCACGCCTGGCTTTGCTGAGTCTGCTCCTCTGCTTCAAGGGATATGAGGAGGCGTCAGCCCCGGGATGGGCCGACTCGTGTTGGGGGGCCCCTGTCGGGGACCTTTGTCTCCGCCTCCAGGGAAAGCGTAGGAGGCAGCCCTAGGTACCTGGATGGCAGGCCTGCAGGTGAGCTGGGCGGCTGCTGCTCCCGTCCTGGGCACTGCCCGGAGAGACCACAGACATGACATGGGGTGTGGGAGGGACAGCACTGGGCCTCGGGGACCTGGGGGCCCCGTGGGCAGCTGCTGCAGGACGGCCTCCCCATCCCGCTGCACAGGGATTGCACAGGGAGCCTGGTGGCAGCAGTGGGGGCTCAGCTGTAGACGCAGAGCCGGGCTCCCCACTCCCAGGGACTGAGAACACTGCCGCCCCTGTCCTGCCCACCCACTGCTTGTCACCACTTCACTCCTCCGGAATGCTCGCGGGCACGTTGCCCAGGCAACCAGAACGCCAGCGCCGTTGCTATCCTTCAGTCTCCTCCAAGTACCTGCGAAGGCTGTCGAGCATCAGCCCCCGGCCCGGAGTTGCTGCAGACCCCCTGCCTCGGGGCTGCTGGGAAGGGGGGACCCCTGGGCCTGACTGGCGGCTGGGAATGGAGCAGGGGGGTCCTGGGTGATCCCTGCATGCGCTCATGAAGAGCCAGGCTTAAAGCATGCGCTGTGCAGTCCCCAGGACACCCCTGCTGTGTGGGGGCCTGTGTTCACCCAGGTTTACAGGTGGGGAAACTGAGGCATAGATCGGGGATGAGGCATCTGCACTGTAGGATGTTCTATAGCATCCTTGGCCTCCGTCACTAAATGCCAGTAGTAACCCAGAATGGTGACAATCGAATGTGTCTCTAGACTTGCTACATGTCCCCTGCGGGGGCAAAACGATCCCCGGATGAGACCAGGGATGGACCTGACTGGCCCCCGGGACCACGGGATGCCACGTGTCAGGGTCTTCTGCCGGAAGACGGAGCAACTCGCCAGGCCGCCGTGCCTCTGGGTGCCGTGTGGGTGGGGCAGCACCTGCCGGGGCACGGCCGTCGTGCACAGCGTCCAGGACTGGAGTCACTGCAGTTTCAGGTTACAGAAATTTTTGCTTTTGAGCTAGTTTTTCTAATATATCCGTGTTCCCACAGGCGCGAGATTGTTGGGGCCTAGTTCCTGAGCACGGGGATCTTAGGTCCCCCCAGTCCTAGACTCGGAGTCCAGATCTGAGGCCAGCGCGCTGTGACCCGAGCCAGGCCGCCCCACCTGTGGGCTCAGGTCAGCGTTATCTGGGTTGGGGATGGGATCGCGAAGCTTCCCGGGTCTTGATCTTGGAGCAGGAGCGAGCCCCACTCTCCTCAGGGAGGGGCGTTGGGAGGATCCCAGGTCCCTGGGGCTGATCCCCTGCGCTGGGCCAGGAGAGCGGCCAGAGACTCTGTGATGGGGTTTGGAAAGCCTTCCTGTGGTTACGGAGGACTCTGTCCCACCCGGACGCGTCATCCCCGTCCCGCTGCCTCTCCGCCGGTCAGATCCCGCATGTGCGTCTGGCGTGCTCGGGCCACTAAAGATGGAAACCTTCTAGGCAACCTGGAGCTCCCTTCCTGAAAGGGGGGATGTTTTTAATCACATTAAATCAAGGCATAGAGCACGGAGCGGCTGTGACAGGACAGCACGATGACATCAGGCTGGGAATGCCGTTAAGGTGAATCATGGCTTACGGTGTTTTCATTAGGGAAATTGAACCAGTGCTGCTTTCCAGAGGAAAGTGTGTCCTTCCTGAGCCAAGGCTGGGGTCCGAGACTGGGAGACGGTTGTGTCCCCGAGTGGGGGTGGGGGGTGGCCTCTGCCCTGACATCCAGGGGGAAGCTGCCTGCGCCTTCTTGGTGGTGCTAGGGGCCGGGGGTCTTGGGGTGAGCTCGCTCCTGCTGGGGAGCCAGGCCTTTGTGGGAAGAGGAGAGAAATGGAAGTGGTCAGCGTTGGGCGGTGGCCTTGCTCCCAAGGCCAGAAGTGGCAGGGACCTCGGAGCGACGTGGGATCGGAGGAGACCTGGGGGTCGTGAGGCCACTTCCGCACCAGGCACCAAGATCTTGCCTCCCACCTAACGACACGTTTCTCTTCCTGGTGAAACACGTGTTTTGTCAGCGGCAGATCAGATGGTGAGAAAAGGGCCCAACGTGCTTGAGGTTTGACTCACCCCAAGTCAGGGGTTGGGTGTGGCTGCCAGCGTCCCCATGGAAGGCTGGCCACTGGCTCCGTCGGTCCCTAGGTCTGTGCGCCTTGGTCTCGTGTCTTTGCAAGGAGTGGAATGCGCTGTCTCGTTCCGGGAGAAGGCGGATCTGAACCTGCCTGAGAACAAGTCTCCAGGGCTCTGCCCAGCTCCCCGGGAGGCATCTGGGTGGCACAGGCTCTCTGCCCCGAGGACGAGTGCGGCAGCCTCGGGGCCCTTCTGGGGCAGGGGACTCAGGCTTCCCCCAACCCCTGCGGCCAGCTCCCTGTGTGTTTCCCAAAGCCCGGGAGCATTTGGAACATGGACGGTAGGTTTTGAGGAAAGGAAAAATAGTGTCCTTGTTCCCAACCATCTCCTCGGACCAGCCCGCCCCACCTCTCCTGCCTTTTCTGGGTGTCAGACTGGAGAGTTCCAAAGGGTTAGAGGAAAACCGACCCCCCCACCCCCACCACCAAAAGTATGCTTTGTGCTTAGCGACCTGCTTCCGAAGATTAGCATGTGGCAAAGGGCCGCGATGGCCTTTCCGGCAAGGACACCTGGCCAGTGCTCCTCCTCCGGCTGAGAACAGGTGCCCTGGGTAGGAGGCCACGAGAAGGGCGCGTCCCCTCTGGGGTCTTCCTCCAAAACACATAACCCTGGTCTACCCATGAGAAAACGTTCTACTAATCCCTAAGGTGCATCCTGCAGACTCCCTGACCAGTGCTCAGAGCCATTGGGGTGACCAACAGCAAGGGAAGTCTGAGACCTGTCACAGTCCAGAGGAGGTTAAGGAGACGTGGCAGCTCAATGTCGTGTGGTGTCCTGGACAGGATCCGGTGACAGAAAAAGGATATTAAGTGAAAACGGCGAAAATCCCAGTCAAGTGTGTGGTGTAGTGAACAGTAATGCACCGTGACAAGTGTACCGTGGTGACTCGAGATGTAACGTCTGGGGACACTGGGAAGAGAGTGCCCAGGAACTCTCTGTGCTCTTTGGCAGTGTTTTGGGTAAATCTTCAACTATTCTAAAACAAGTTTATTGAAGCACCGGCGGAAGTGGGGTGGGAGTCAGGAAGTGTCTGGACGCGGGGTCGTGTCGGGGTGGGGGGTAGACCCCACAGAGGCTTCCTGGGTGAGGCCTGGGCCCCCAGCGAGGCAACGTCCACCTCGGGGCCGGTGGGGTTTCCACAAAAGAAGGACTCGCAAGAAGCCAGGGTGCCGCTGTCCCAGAACAAATGTGTGCGTGTCTGTTCCACCTGCTTCCTTGGAATCGTTTCTAGCTGTGCCGTGTGAATTATTGATCACAGAAGCATAGGTTTTCTTAGAAGGGGAGGAGGGGAGGAGGGGGACTCCGGGCCCACCTGCTCCAGCCATCTCGTACAAATGATGGGAAAACTGGGGCTTGCAGAGTGGAAGCTACAAGCCCGTGCTCGGCTGACCCTACCAATGGCGGTGGCATTCCCCAGGGCCCCAGAGCCAGGAGCAGACATGGGGAGCAGGGTGTCTCTGTGGCAGGACTGGGGTGGGCTGGCCATCTGTGGGACAGCTCCAAGGTCCCATCCCATCCCGCAGATTCCGGGTGGCCCCCGGGCCGCACAATCCCCAGGCTCTGGCCCACCTGCCGCTCACTCTGGGAAGGCAGCCGCCGGCGGCTTCCAGGTCGCCGACACCCCATGCGCCCAGCTGGGGGAAGGTGCGACTTCAGGCAGAAGAGATGTCTTTGTTCCCTTAACTGACAGTGATTTTCTTCTGCGAAGAAAATACACAGAAGGTAGCGAATTGAATCTCAATTCACTGAATCTTATTAAACTGTTCTTGGGGAAAAAAAGATTTCAATAAAAATTTAGAAGGAAGAGAAGCAAGAAAGCTGCAAACTAGAAAATAAAGTGAGACGCCGCAGCGGGTCCCTGTTTGGAAGCAGCTGGGTGGGGGGTGGCTGAGGAGTTCGTTCCTCCCTGACGGTCGTGGGCAGGAGGCTGCCCAGCGGGAGCCGTCCCACCTGTCCTGGCGGGGTGTGCATGTGCGTCGCCAGGCGCTCCAGCAGCGGCCGAGTCTCGCTCCCGGGGAGTCCCAGTGAGGACCAGCCTGACAAGTCCCCACCGCAGCGCACCTGCCGCTCGGAGGGGCCGGCTCTGCCAGGACCGGGGTCCCTGCACCCGCGTCCGCCCCCGGTACCCTGCCCTCATCCCCGTCTCCAGCCCTTGCCCTGGGATTTTTACGGAGATAGACTTCACACACCTTAAAATTCGCCTTTTGAAAGTGTACAGTTTGTGGCTTTAGTACATTCATGGAGTGGCGCAGCCGCTGCCGCTGTCCAGGGAGCAACCCCAGCATTTAAAGCAGCAACTCCGGTGACCCCACACCCTTCCCAGCCCCCCGTCATCTGTCTGCCTCTGTGGATTCACCGCGCAGAGCGTTTCATAGAAATGGAAGCAGACAACACGCAGCCTTCGCTTTCGCCTCCTGCGACGCTTCCGGGGGCCTCCCCAGGGCGCGCATCAGCACGTCCCTCCTTTGCGCGGCTAAATGACATTCCGTTGTGCAGCTATGCAAATTCGGTTTATCTTCCGTTGGTCGGTAGACACTTGGGTTTTTCCATTTTTGGCAACTGTGAGTGATGCCGCTGTGGACGTTCACGCACAGGATTTCCGGGGACCGGTGTTCGCCCCGGGAGCGGGAGTGGCAGGGGCTCGGTGTCCTGTGTGTAAGATTCTGGGAAGTTGCCGAACTGTTTCCACGGCGGCATTCCGTTCCGCCTTCCCCCCGGTGGTGCAGGAGGGTCCCATCTCCCCACATCCTTGCCAACGCGTGCGATGGGCCGTCTGTTTGTTTGTAGCTCTCCTCGTGCACGTGAAGTCGGCAGTATGTTCTTAAGGGGCCCGTGGATACCCCAGAGTTTTGGGGGAGCTGGTGCCCCCTCTACCCACACCGTGGCCTGGCCCGCTGGTGCGTGTGTTGCATGACAGTCGTGACGGCTTTCGGCGTCCTCCTGCGGGACCCTCCTCCCGCGGATGGTGGGGTCATCTGCCGCCGTGGTGAATGGCTGATGGTACCGTGGTTGCCTTCCTGGGGTGAGGCCCTCCCAGAACCTCTTAATCTTGAGATGAGAGCGGCCCTGTGCTGAGCAGGGCCAGTGAGGAGAGTGTTCCTGATGCCGCCTGGTTTCAGAGCCAGCCCCAGGGATGAGGAGACAGGGCCTTCGTTGCTGCTCATGGGGTCCTTGGAAATGTGGCCAAGTCCTCCTTGGGCCAAGACGTAGCCTCTCACCAGGAAGTCCCCAAGAGCGTCTCGGGACCACAAGGTTCCAGGGAGCACACGCAGGCTGGTGGGCCTGGTGGCAGGCCACGGAACCCAGTCCAGCCTCCCCATGGGGGGGCCATCCCTGTTCCCCGCCCCCGCATTTCCTCTGTCCTGGCTGGTCCACCTGTCCTCTGTTCCCTTCTCTGAACAAATCAATCACTTTAAAAAGGAAGAAGCTGGACTTGAAGAGGAAAAACAGATTGACCTCCCCCTGCCTCTGTTGCAGTTGGTTGGTTTTTCTGCATAACAGCTGGGTGTCTCGGAAATGAGGGGGTTTCTATAGTAACCAATTACAGCCATGATTGGTGAAAAATCACAGACATATCCTGTGTGTGGAGTTATGCTGGGGAGGCAGGCACAGGCTTAGGTGCTGTAATTTTAATTTCCTGGGGCAATATTTCTCCAAGCGCTGATGGCAGGCAGGTTTGCTTGTCATTGCTTTTGATACAGCCTGCCCCGTGATACCTGCTGGGGCCTGGTGGTACCTGCTGGGGCCCGGTGGTACCTGCTAGGGCCTGGTGGCGCCTGGTGGGGCCTGCTGGGGTCTGCTCGGGCCTGCTGGGATCTGGTAGGGACTGGTGGGGCTTAGCAAGGCATGGTGGTACCTGGTTGTACCTAGGGGGGCCTGCTGGGGCCTGCTATGGCCTTCTGGGATCTGGTAGTGCCTGGTGGTGCTTGGTGGTACCTGCTGGGGCCTGCTGGGATCTGGTAGGGACTGGTGGGGCTTAGCAAGGCATGGTGGTACCTGGTTGTACCTAGGGGGGCCTGCTGGGGCCTGCTATGGCCTTCTGGGATCTGGTGGGGCCTGGTGGTACCTGGCTGTACCTGGGGGGGCCTGGTGGGGCCTGCTAGGGCCTTCTGGGATTTGGTAGTGCCTGGTGGTGCTTGGTGGTACCTGCTGGGGCCTGCTGGGATCTGGTAGGGACTGGTGGGGCTTAGCAAGGCATGGTGGTACCTGGTTGTACCTAGGGGGGTCTGCTGGGGCCTGCTATGGCCTTCTGGGATCTGGTGGTGCCTGGTGGTACCTGGTGGTACCTGGTTGTACCTAGTAGGGCCTGGTGGTACCTGGTGGTACCTGGTGGGGCCTAGTGGGACCTGCTGGGGCCTGCTGTTGGGTGAGGCCCTGTACCTGCTCAGAGAAGCATCTCATCCCCCTGGGGGCCAGCCTTCTGCCCAGATGTGCAGGCAGTGGGAGAAGCAGAGGCTGTAACCGGTTCCCACCCACACTGGCCACCTGCAGCGGCGGAGGCGAGCCCTCGGTGTGTGTATGGGGAGCTTCACACTGACCTACTTTCCTCCACGTGGGGACGGCGGCCCTGGTCCTGGCTACTTGTGCGGAGAAACTGCACACCGGCAGAAATGCCGCGGAAGCATTAGCTTGATGAGCAGCTCCTAATTTCTGCAGCGAAGCATTTTCATTCTGATTAAGAACTGGGGCCTTTTTATTTGTGGATTGGTCCTTTTTGGTAATTAGTGCTCATTAGCAAGAGTTTCTCTCAGCGTCCTGACGACCCAAGGGACCAACTTTTCCTGAGTTTCGGTGAGAGTCGGCCCGAGTGTCAGGGCTGAAGGACGAGGAGTGTGTGTGCGGGATGCACACTCACATAGATGCTCTCACACGCGGACCCACGGGCACAGACGCCCTGACACGTGTGGACACGCAGCTGCACTCACACGCACGTGGGCACACTCCCCACCGGTGCACTCCCACCTCTCCTGTGCACCCAGGGCACACGGGCACGCTGGCGTCTGCTCGCAGACGGCCTCTCACGGCATGGGCACGCTCACGCGCATGTGCCCGTCTTCACACCCCCACGCAGTGGCACGCTCACACACTGGCACACGGGTGCACTCACACCTGCACACTCACTGGACACACACACTGACTTGCACATGCTCAGACGGACACACCCGCGCTGTGTCACACACACACCAACACTCATACATGCACACTTGTGCATGCCCCTATGCACACGCTAGCACACGCTTGGGCCCTCCCTTGCGCACACTCACAGTGACACACACGCACCGATTCATTCCTTTTTAAAGTCACGTGATGCCTCATAAAGAAAAACCACCCAGCTTGTTTTCCAGGCCTGGTTCGGGCAGCTGTCAGGCTGGTGGCTCAGTGCACGGAACACCCTCCCCCACCCACCCGCCACTCTCATTAAAGTTTTCGGATTCATTTTAACTTTCAGACGTGAGGTTGGTGATGAGAAGTGACTTTGAACGACACCGATAATCAGTCCTCAATTATCTGCGCTGGGGGAAGAGGGAACGTGGGCCCGCAGCCTCCGGGCCCTTCCGCGTGGCTCCCGCTGTGCTCTGGGTTCTCGCGTGAGAGTCGAGTGTCCCCCAGTCCGGAGACAGCTCCGGGCCCAGTGACGGTGCCTCCCCGTGGGACTGGGTGGCTCTGGCTCCCCTGCAGCTCTGCCTCCTGGCCGGGTTCTGCCGGGTTTGCTCCTCCACCCTCCCGGCAGGCGGATGAGAGGGCTGCAGAGGGCACCTGCACGGAGGGTGAATGGGGGAGCGGAAATGTCACCAGAAGAAGCACTTCAGCGTCAATAAACTTCCAGCTTATCCACAGCAGATCTCATTTCCCGGGTGAGGTCCGGAGGAGGCCAGAAATAAGCAGCTTTCCACGTGCAGCATTTAAAGCGACACTCCTGCTTTCAAACACGCACATTCAGCGCGCTGCGTGGGGGGAGGGAAGCCTGTGGTGTCTGCGCCGTGATGTGCTCGGCAGGTGTAGGTGCCCAGGAGGTGCCCACGGGCTGTGTCCCAGGTGTTGTCTGACAGGTTGGGTCGCACTGAGAGTCTGGGGCCTCTGTCCCTCCCAGGCCGCAGGAGCGTGGACGTGAGGGAAAGCGCCTGGCCCTGGGGTCTGAGGTGGGGCTGGTCCCGTCCTGCTGTTGTTTCCCCTTGAGTCCTCCTGGGCCTCCTTTGTGTTATGGACAAGGACGGGGGGACAGGGGTGGTCTTCTAAAGTTGTATTGTCAGGGCTGACCCTGGGGCATTGGGAGATTCAGTCTCCGTCCCGTGGATGGGCTGCTGGGTCACCAGGCGGCTCTGTGCACAGCCTGTTCCTGGGCCCTGGGGTGCCAGGAGCCCCCCTGCCGCACACACGCCGCTGGCGGCACGCTCTCAAGATGCTGACGGGAAAGCCGCACGTGAGTCAGCCTGCGAAGGCAGCGGGTGGGGTGTTCGGTTTCCCTTTTGCAGTCGGCGTGAGCTCTGTGTGCAGTGTCCTCGTGGCGGGTGGAGACATGGCCCGGGCCCAGCCCCCGCCTCCCTCTGACCGTCTTCTCTCCTCCCTGCAGCTCCATGTCCCCCCCCTGGCCGGGCTGCTGCCTCGGAAGCCATGCTTGGATACTTATAGCCATGTTCCAGCTCGCCGTGGATTTCCCCGCCTGTGAGGCCCTGGGCCCAGGCCCCGAGTTCCGGCTCCTGCCGCGCCCGTCGCACCGGCCGCCCCGGTTGTGGAGTTTTAAGAGCGGACAGCCAGCGCGGGCCCCGGCCCCCGTGTGGAGCCCCCGGCCGCCCCGCATGGAGCGGATTCACGGGCAAATGCAGACTCCTCGGGCCAAACGGGCCCACAAGCCCAGGGACCAGGTGGCCGGGCTCGTGCCCAAAGGGGGGCTCTCCAAGCCCCCAGCTGCGGCCAAATCCAGCCCTTCCCTGGCCTCCCCCTCCTCGTCCTCACCCCCTGTGGCCGGCGGGGCCACGGAACAGCAGGCCCTGCTGCGGAGGAGCAGGAGGCACCTGCGGGGGGATGGTCTCAGCAGCTTTGACTTCAGAGGCGGCCGGCCCACGACGGAGGCCGAGTTCATCGCCTGGGGGCCCACGGGGGACGAGGAGGGCCTGGAGTCCAACACGTTTCCGGGCATTTACGGCCCCACCACGGTCTCTATCTTACAAACGCGGAAGACAACTGTGGCCGCCACCACCACCACCACCACGGCCACCCCAACGACGCTGCAGACTAAGGGGCTCACCGAGTCCCTGGACCCCCGGAAAAGGATCCCGGTCGGGGTTAGCACAACAGAGCCTTCCACCAGTCCCAGCGGCGATGGGCAGAGCATCAAGCCCCCACGGATCCTGGGGGAGACCTCAGGTACGGCCACCTCTTTTCTGGTTGGAGTCTGCTTGGGGTTGGGGGCTGGGGGCCTGGCTGGGGGGATGCCGAGATGTTCTAGGGGTGACACTGCATATGGAAGCCCGGAGCGAAACGGGGCGTTATGTGTGCGTGAAGTTGCACGCGCGTGTGTACTGTGTACTGGCAAGCACAGGTGTGCCCGACGGGGAAGAGCTTCCCTTAGTGTCCACGTAGAAGTGGACGCCGTACCCACCGTTGGGGACCAGCTGAGTCCCCGCAGACACAGAGCCATGTCTTCTGGAGCTGTGGAACTTCATCTGCTGGGACGGCCCAGGAGTAAGATGTGGGCACGTCTCATGGTGGAGATGACGGGCCCTGGGGGGGTCACCAAAACCCTCGGGGGTGTGGGCCCTATGGGGCGTGCCTGCCAGCTTGGCCTTGGTCAGGATTAGGAATGGCCTTAAATAGCAGAAAAGACTGAGGCTGGGTAAAAGGAGGAACTTCCAATGGTGTTAACTGAAGCTTCGCACACAGTGACTCAGGTGGCAGAGTTCTCTTCCCTGGGGCCAGCTTAGGAGGGCGTTTGGAGGCTGGAGAGTTTTCTGCTGCTATATTCTAGCTGCATGTGGACAGCCACAGGTCTTTGGCTTTGAAATATTTCCTTCCGTGTAGTTTTGTTTTTCTTTTTCCTCCTGTACCTGTCCTCCAACCCTTAGAAATCTCCCAAGCCAGAGCTTGTCCCTGCACTGGTCGCCTGCACCGGCGTGGCCCGGGCATCATCGTAGGGCTGGTGGGAGAGCTCAGAGCCCCAGACCCGGGCTGTTCTCACCCAGCTCCGGCCTCCTCTGCCTCTGTGAACAGGCCATGGCCTGACGCCCCAGGGTGACGCGGCAGTTCACGACTCCGAGCTGTGCGTGCACATCCTAGACAAACAGTGATCTTGGCTAACTTTGTAAAACAGGAGGCCAACGCCAGGCATCCGCACAAAAGGGGCGGGCACGCTGCCGTCTCCTCACACCTGCTCGTCCGCCCCCTCGCGGTGTGGGCTCCTACGGGCCCCACACGGCCTCTTTGGGCTAAAGGGGGAGGAAGGGAACTGCTCTTCAGAGGTCACCTGCGGCACGGCTGGCGCAGCGTCCCCGCCCTCTCTGTCTCACCTTGGGCAGGACGGCAGTGCTCAGTGGTTGGACAGCTATTCATGGGTTGGGCGGCTTTTGTCCTTCACGGGATAGCTGGTGACCTACTTCCTTCCTTCACCTGGATGAGAGAACCTGCAGTTTTTATTCTGAGCTCCTCTTCCCTCGAGAGCAACATGTCTATGAAAGCACAATCGAGCTTCATGCCGATGCCCGGCAGGGGGCTGGGAGCTTGGGAGCACCCTGGCGAATGTTCCAGAGGCCCTGCCTAGGTGGCCTCCCCTGCAGCCTGCATCGGGAATCTGCAGAGCCCCGGGCCACAGTTCCTCATCCCGTGTAGGACCCTGCGAGCAGCTTCAAAGCATCGTCTTTACCTCGGTAAACTCACAAGCCATCGTGCCATCCTCTCACTTAACTGCCACCTCCTCTGTGTACGTCCCTGACGCTGTAGACATGGATGAGGAAGCAAGTTCCCATTTATTCCAAATTACATTTGTTATTGCTAAAGTTAAACGCCCGGGACAGCATTATAAGGCTTAGCAAATGAATTCACAGTACATTGCATGCCGCTAATCCAACTCGACAGATGCTTATCTTGGAAAAGATTTATGGTTCTCCATGATATAATCTGGTGCTAGATTAATTTGTTTAGCAAAACAAATTTAAGAGGAGAAAAATATGGATGTTTGTTTCTAATGCAAAGAAGTATTAATTCTTGAAAGTGACGCTGGTCTGCAGAGGAGGGGAGGAGGCAGTTCACAGTGGCCCTCAGCCTCCAGGCCAGGCAAGGGGAAGGGAGGAAATGCCGAGATGACTCTTCCCACGGGGTCTGTCATAGCCCAGCTGGTACCAGCTGCAGAAGTGAATGACTCAAGCAGAAGCAATTCAAGTTTGACACTGGGAAGAACTGGCTACTGATGCAGGAGGTGAGCTGTTTGCTCAGGCTACTGAGGACAGGCTGTATATCTCCTTATCTGGAGCTCCTTCTTAGATGGAAGGGTGGGGTAGGGCAGGAAAACTGAACTGGATGGAAAAGGTGGTGGAGCAGAGGGCTGGATTCCCCCAAATCCCTTTGCCTCAGCAATCATCAGATATAACCTGCTCCCCAACTCTCTGTTCAGTGTGACCACTACTCACACTTCTCAGACACTGAAGGCAGCGCGAGTGGTCTTGGGGATCCCAGAGCTGCAGTTTGGGAAGCCAGGCATTGCTGTGGTCAGCAGCGCCTGCCTCAAGGCTGAGGATGTGGCAGAGAATCTGGGCTCTACTGCATGTCGCCATGTGACCCTGGGAAAGGTCTCTTGGTTCCCTTTGCTTCACCAGCAAAATTGAAGCTCAGAACTATTTCTCCTAAACAGTTGCTGTGGGATTCAGTGGATCAACACTAAGCATAAAATAAAGTGCCTGACGCCTAAGAATCCTCCATACACGTCAGTTGTTTTTATACCCAGCAAGAGTGGCTCTGGAAAGGGCTGGCAGTGTCGAAGGCAGAACAGACCACCAGGGACTTGGGGGTCTTTTCAACTCAGACACACTCAGCTTTGCCCACTCACTGCTGGGGCCACCCCAGAATTTGGAATTGGAAATTTAGAAAGTGATACAAAGCATTCATTAAATCAGTTCTGCTGTCCAAAGAGAGATCTTTGGAATCATATTTTGGGATGTGTGAATTTTATTTTTGCTTCTGTCGAGAAATGTTTAGAAGGGACATGTTACATTTTCCTGTTTGTCCGTAGTACAGACATTGATGGACACAGAAAGGACAGGTGTCTGGTGATTTGGGGCACTCGGATTTCTCTGGAACTAACGTTACATGGAATAGCTGCTGGAATGGTCAAAGGGGCCTCTCTCAGGAATCACCCTGCAGGTGAAGTAGTTGGGAAGTCTCCCTGAGTTGTAGGGTAGTGGTTCAGAGTCCCACTGCCTGCCTTCACATTCCCGGCTTCAGCTCGTAATAGCCATGTAAACTTGGCCAACTTGCTTGTTGTCTCTGTGCCTCGGTGGGAATGTAGAGCTCACCACCTCATAATGTTGTTGTGAAGATTAGATGAGACTGTGTGTGTGAAGTACTTGGTCCCTGGCACGTAGTAGTTTCTCAGTGTGTGCTTGCTGCTGTTAATGGGATTGTGATGATGATGATGATGGTAATGATGTGATGCTGATGATGGAGAATTTGGTGATGGTGATGATGGTGATGATGGTGATGGTAATGATGTGATGCTGATGATGGGGAATTTGGTGATGGTGATGATGGTGATGGTGATGATGGTGGTGGTGACGATGGTCATGATGATGATGATGATGGTGATGGTGATGATGGTGATAATGGTGAATTTGGTGGTGAGAGTGATGATGACCATGGTGAAGATGATGACATCATAGCCATCATATGGCTAACATTGTGCTTATTTGCTGCCACCAGCTTTGCTGCTTCATTGAGGGGTCATTCGATGGGATCATTTGATGGAGTCCTGAGACCCGCCCCTGGCCTTTTGCTCTGTGCAGGGGTGTAGATGGCACTAGCCAGGAATGGCTCGGGTGGAAAATCACCTGGCGCAGGTTCACGGAGGCGTTGAGATCCAGCCCCACAGGCATGCTGGCAGAAGGTGACCGTCCGATGGGGCAGAAGTTCGCTTGAGGTCGGGAGAGGAGGGCTCCCTCCCGCGCGGCTCCGTCCTCCCGTGACAGCTCTCTTGCTGGTCAGGTTCTGAATCTGGAATCAGAGTCTGCTGGGAGCAAAACAAAAAGTCATTGAGCTTTTATCTTAAAACTTACAAAGCAAACGTGGGGAATTCAAGCCAGCTGAGTTAGGTTACTGAATACGCCCACTGTGGGAGTGCCTGGGCGTGGGTGCTTGGCCTGCAGTTAGTGCGTGGTGAGGGGTTCCCAACCTCACGTTCTTAGACCCTGCCTGCCGGCACCGGCTTGAGGCTCCCCGGCCTGCCAGAGGGAGCTGGCACTGTCCAAGCTGTGTGCATTCCTTCTCTCAGAAGGCACAGCAGCCAGGAGGGGCCAAAGCCCAGTAGGTCCCCACCACCATTCAAGGTTTGTTCCCATTCAGTTGATCACGTCTCTGTGACATCCAGCACCTCAAGGATGAGATGGTTCAGATGTCATCCAAGTCCTGCCTGGAAATTTTTACATTGGAATTCACTCATGCATTTCCAAGGATGATTTCCAAGTTGCTTTGTCCTTGTCACCAGTGGGGAGGGGAAAGGGAGGCCTTCAGTGTCCTTTAGGTATGTCCCTCTGTAAGCACAAGGGACAAGCTGGTGTCGTTTTCTCTGCACCACGATGGTCAGCTGACCTCAGCAGCCGTGCAGGCCAGCCAACCTCAGAGGCAAGTCTCGCAATGATGAAACATTTTCTAAATACCAGAATCGGAGTGGAAGGAATGAGAAGCAGATGTAACCGGGAGAGACGTGCTCCTTTCCCTTCTGTTTAGAGCCGCGGTGGCGGTTAAAATGCTGAGCCCCTTTTAATTAAGTTGCTGGGTGTTTGCTGCCAGGGAAGTGGATGTGTCCTTAATTTAAAGATATTTGAAGCAAATGACTTCGAAAGTTTTGAGTGGCTTAATTGGGATGGAAGCAGCAAAGAGCAAATGAGTATCTGGTGCTCTGTGAAATGTCCTAAACTTCGTAGACGGCCAGGCCGGTGCTGAGGGTCTTCATCGTGACTTTCTGAGTGGAGCAGGCACAGAACATCCTGGAGCTATGGTTTTCGGTGGTGACCCGCGCCAGGCTGTTCCGCAGCTCTCTGGGCCCGTGCACCCTTGAGATCACCCCCCTGCTTTTGCTGAGCACAGTTGTGTTCGCACCGAATGGGTAAATGAGCTCTGACTCATCAAAGCCTTGCTGGCGACGACTGTATCGCGGGCCTCCTTGTACTTGCCTCTCGCCGTGCTCCTTGCTGCACTACCGTGTGCATCTCTCGCCTCTCTGCTCCCCCGGGGCCCCATTCTTCCACTAAGAGCTCGTTAGGGATGGGGAAGGTTCTTTAATTCTTACAGAACCATGTGCCTATCCTAAGGCACTTTCTACCTGGGAGCTGCTCAGCTCACCCTCCCCGGCTGTCTCCCCTCCCAGGCCCTGGAGAGCTGCCTCCCTTGCCGCCCCGTGTGGGAGTTTGCAGCAGGAGGAGGCCTCAGTGGACCCCCGAAGCCTGGAAACCCATCTCCTTTAAGGGGCCAGGCGGGATCACTGACTCTCTGTGTGCCAGGGAGTTGCACAAAACACGCCCCTGTAGAATCTGTCTTTGCTTACGGCGCGTGTTTCACTACATACGGGATTGATAACAGACTCCTGTGATGTATGATGGATTGAATTTATCATTTTCATCCACTCACAGGGGAGTGATTCGAGCATTGAGATTAAATATTAGACAAAATACCATTTTTAGAATTTTTATTTGACTGTGTTAAGAGGACTCGTCTTAGGATTTCTGGCTTCTTGATCAATTATTTGATGAACCATCAAGTCTGTGCTGAGTTTATATTAAACGTCATACCTTGGGGTAGGGGAGGGGCGAGGAGCTGGAAGGCGTGGCCCCTCCCCCTCTTCCCTCTTTTTAAGGAGTTTAAAAATCTGTTTGGGAAAGCGAGACCGGTAAGGACACATCCTTGGCAGGAGAGAAATGACAGGTAAGGACGGTAGAGGAAATGTCACCAAGATAGCTTCAGCAGTCGCCCAGTTATTACTCTGGCCACATAGATTGGGGAGGCGTGTAGGTGGGCAGGGCCAGGCCAGGTTCTTGGCTGAGTCTTGACAGATGAGGGGGCGGCAGCCCAACCGTGGGGGAGGCCTGGGCTGTGGGGGGAGCCAGGCCGGGCGGCAGCCCCCCCCAGACTCAGTCTCCCGGCCTCTGGAGCAGATGTTGGATGAGACTCTGGAAGCGTTGCCTCCAGCTCTGAATCGCCCTAAGAGTAGGCGAGGCCCCAAGTTCCTTCTGCCAACAGCTGGAGCGATGGCCTCAGAGACTCCCCCCGCCTTGGCAGCAGTGAGGGAAGAGGCTGCCCCGTCAGGGAGGACCAGGCAGGGAGCTCAGTGGTGTGTGCACAGGCAGGCTCTGGGGCCACACGCAGCAGGTGACCGTGGGCTGGATTTTAGAGTTGCCATTGGGGGTCACGAGTTGCCCTTTCTCCTGGTTGAACCTTCTCCCCGTGCCCTGCCCAGGAGTGGCCTGCGTCACGATGCTTAGCTTGACAGGGTCCCATGTGCGTGCTCCTTGCAGAAGAAGCATCATCCTCATCTTCGGAGCAGGTAAGTTCTGAGTGACACTTGAGGGCTTCCCAGCTGGCCGCTGACGCCCAGTTGCACAGACTCGGCCAGACTGCGGGGTGGTGGCCCCGCCCTGGCTGAGATCGGATGAGGCCTTGGCTGCCATCGCACCCGCGGAGTCCTTAGCTCTGAGTGAAATTGGGAATCTGTGAAATTGGGAATTAATTTGTCTCTCTTGAGGCCATTCTGAGACTCGACCGTGTCAGCCCAGGTGGGAAGCCAGCACCACAGTGACCACTCAGGCAACACGGACGGAGTCAGACGGCCCGTGGGACACACGTGAATCCACCCGGCCTGCGGCCGTGCTGGCGAAACTGAGTGGCACATGCGATGGGAAATGCTACTTGTTTTCTGTCGCCTTTAATATCCGCCCTGGAGTCAATTGGGATGTGTGGCTGCCCGCCGGTGCTATTCTGTCCCCGGTGTGCCCTTTCCCTGCCGTGGAAGGCCTCGGCGCTCACGGTAGCAGTGGTTGGACCTACCCCAGGATGGCACCGGCCAACCCAGCATGCGCCACCAGGTCCACATCCCCCCAGGCGTGGCTTGTGTGAGCGCCACCCCCTTGTGTGAGCGGGCGTGAGGATGGGGCTGGAGAGGGGGCTGGAGCAGCCAGACCCCACGTCCTGCTTCCCCGCGAGGGGACAGGCTTGCCTGCTGTGACTGTCCCTGCACAGCTCACCTCCCTTCACGGAGCCGGAACAGCACTTCCCAATTTGCAGGCGCAGGAGCACGTGAGTGCACAAGTGTGTCCAAGACCGAGTCACTTTCCATGACTCCAGCGGGGATCTGTGGGGCTCGGGGACCCTCCCACCACACAGCTCTGCTGCCTGGAGCACTGGGACACCGGCGTGTGCGGCCTCCATCCAAGAGGAAGTAGATTCCCTCCTTCACTCGGAAGTACTTGGTCCATGTGTCAGGGCCAGTGACCAAAGGAACGTCCTTGTCCTCGTGGCCCTCCTGGAAGCTCTGGCGGGCCTGTTCATCAGCAGAGCCGCGGCAGGGTGGGTGCAAGAGTCGGAGCCCCCCCCCACCCCGTGTGATTTCGGAGCCACACCCTCTCCAGGAAGGCCGGCAGCTCGCGCTGTCATGTCCCGGGACCAAGGCAGAGCCCCTGAGAACCACACCTGGGTCCCCGTTACTTCCTCCCACCTCCACCAGGAGAAAACCAGCGTCGTCTAAGGCAGGGACGCAGGAGGGAAGGCCGGGTGGATGGGGGTGGCTGAGGAGTGTCGGGTTGGGTGCGCATGGCCCAGGGAGGAGAGAGAAAGGCCAGAGCTGTGCTGGCCTGAGTTCGTGGTGGGTGTTGGTGATGCCCCTTCTCATGCTGTCAGTGCCCCGTCCACGGAAAACATCACCTACCACACCCGTGGTTTTACAGCTCAGTGTGGTGTCCTCCCTGTGATGCAGAGAACTGCAAAGGAGCGCGATTCGGGATCAGACGCTGTGTGTGTGCACGGAGCCCCCAAGCCCGTCTCTACTGACTGGGTGATGAGGCGACCAAAGCCTCACCCCTCTGTGTGGTGACACCAGGACTGTGTCGGCCACACCAGCTGGGACAGGTGACTTTCCGAAATTGTGAACAACTCTCAGTGATGTTGGGGACAAAAATAACGCAACCTTCTTTTGACTTGCGTGGAAATCAAATCATTATCAGGAACTTCAGTGCTCATTAAAACCATGGAGAGAACCCCCCGGGTCCTCAGTGGAGCAGAGGAGCCCCCAGGCCGGGGCGTGGAGGGTGGCTGGACTGTGCAGCTGGATGGGGAAGTCCAGAGGGCAGAGGCCACCATGGTCTGTGGCCTGTCCCGTGCACGGCAGGGCATGCAGCGCCTCGGCCCTGGTCAATGAATGTTAGTCACTATGACAGCCAAATGTGTCCCCCACAGTGCTAAATGCCCCCAGCCTCCCACGAATTTCTGATCTAGTCCTGGACATTCCAGTGGTGACCTTTCACCCAGGATGAGCCCTGTCCTGCGCACCGGCAGGTGTCCTGTGTAGCAAAGGGTGCACAGCCTTCATCTGTGTGTGAGTGTCCCGGGGCTGTCGTAACAAATCACCACAGTCTGGGTGGCTGGAAACAGGTGAATTTATTCTTTCACAGTCTGGAGGCCAGAGGTCTGCAGTTGCGGTATCACCAGGGCCACACTCTCTGGAGGCCTTTGTCCACGTCTCTTCCAGCTCTGGGGCCCAAGCCTCCTTGGCTAGTGGCCGCATCACCCAGTCTGTGCCTTCGTCTTCACGTGGTCTCCTCCCTGTGTCCCTGTGTCTGTCTCATAAGGACGCTTGTCATTGGATTTAGGACCCACCTGGATGACCCAGGACAACCTCATGTGGAGATCCTCGATCACATCTGCAGACACCCTTTGCCTGAACAAGGTCACGCCCACAGGTCTGGGGTTAAAACATGGACATACGTGTTTGAGGGCCCCACCCAGCCACTGCCATCAGAAGGGCTTTGGTCAGCTGTGGCGGAACCGTGCTGCTGGCGTGGGGAGGCCGGAGTTTGCTCCTGCGGAGAGTGTGCTCCTCCTTCATCCCGCCCGTGCTGCTTGGCCGGAGGGAGCAGGCCTGGGAGGACGTCGGCCCACTGTCCACGCCCCCGGGGCAGAGCTGCGCAGAGGCTCAGGCCTGGGGCTTGGAGAAAACGGAGCTTCCCCTTGTGCTATTGCAGACCAGGTCGAGTGTCCCAAACAGGTCAAGGTGTTTGACCTCTCGCTGGCTGGCTTTGTCCCTCGTAGACGCCATCACTCATTTCCTGACTCGTCACTGAGCACCTGCCGTGTTCCGCTCGCTGCACTCACAGCACAGGGCAGACGAGACACACAGGCCCCTGCCCGGCCTCCCTGCCGGGCCGCAGGCAGACCCCTGCCAGCGACAGGAGAAAGGCAGGTCCTGACACGTGGGAGCGGGATGCGAGGGGAGGGGGTGTCCTGAGAGCTGGCCGCGGCGAACCTGGAGGAGGAGGCCAAGGGAGGAGGGTGGGGGAGGGAAGGCAGAGGGACAGCTTGGAGGGCTGCAGGGAACTGGGGGCCCAGGTCAGAGAGTTGAGCTGGGGAGGCCCTGGCAGGCGTGGGGACAGCGTGAGGGTTTCGGAGCGTATCGTAAGCGCGATGCTGTCACGGCGTGTGCAGCGGAGGGACATGGTCTGGTGGCTGCTCCGGAAGTACCTGGCTGCCCTGGCGGACGTCGCGGGAGAGTCGGGAGGCGCCGGGGCTGCACGGGAGGTGATGACGCCTGTGGAGACCGGCTCACACGGGCAGATTCCCTGTGAAGGGAGCGCTGGCCAGACTTACGGAGGAATCAGAGGTGGGAATCAGGGAAAGAGAACAATCTAGAAGGTCTCCTGAGGTTTTGGTCTGAACACCTCTTGTGTTTGATGGAAAGTGCTCCCTGTGACTGGGCTGGGAAGGCTTGGTGGGCGCAGACTGGCAGGGACCGTCGGTGGCACCCTTTCCTGGACATCGAACCTGCCCCATGGGCTGTGCGAGGGGAGGTCTGTGGGGACCCAGGGGCTTGTGAGTCTGCGGCTCGGGGGCTGGTCCAGCCGCTGGGCACACGGATGGCCCCGAAGGTCATGGAGCTGGTGGGGACGAGCTGGACGTGTGGACAGGGTGGGAGGAGGACGAAGGGACAGTCTGGGGCAGCAGGGACGGTGGCTAGGAGGGGAACGGGAGGGCGGCATGGGAGGAAAAAGCCTGTCCCTGGTGGGGGGTCCCCGCGTCAGAGCTCCTGGGGGCTGGGGAGGGGAGACCACTTTGGTCAAGGCACAGGTGCTGGAGCATCGGTGAGGGGGAGCACTGTGGGGTGGAAGGAGGGAGGAGGGAGGTGGGAGCTGAGCCAGTCGACACAGTGCGCGGCCCGAGCGTTTTGAGGGGCTTTGCTGTGCGGGGCCCGGGGAGGGGGAAACCGCAGTCAGAGGACTCCGGCGGAGGGGGAGGGTTTGGACTGTTTCATTTGGCCATTTTTTTTGATAGCGCATAATGGAGCACGTCTGCCTGCCAATGTGAGTGACCCGGCAGGGCAGGGAAGGGGATGGGGGGGGATGTTGCGAAACCGAGTCCTTGGGAAGAGGAGAATCGGCCCTGATGCTTGCGTGGGGGGCTGGCGCCTGCGTGGGGGGCCCACACCTGCCCTGGGGTGACGCCTGCGCGGCAGCGCGGCGAGTGGGGCTTGCTGGAGCGAGGTCAGGAGGCCTTCCCGGCAGCCCGGTCTCGGAATCCTGTGCTTCACCCCGAGGGCCGGGGCTCTCCCCGTGTTACCTGTGAGGCTCTGCAGTAGCTGCAGGGAAGTCCGTGTGAGCGGCGCGGAAGGCGGGGTGCGGGGAGCAGGTGCACACGGAGGAGGCCGCGTTGGAGGGACGTGGGCCCCTGCACGGGAGCAGTCGGAGCCACGGGGCCGGTGGGGCTGACTGGGGGGTGGGGGCGCCCTTGAGTGTGGCCTGGCTGGAGGGGGAGCTGCCATGTGGGGCAAGCGTGGGGCCTCTGGGTGCAGCGAGGCTGGCGTGGGGAGAGCACAGGAGCAGGGGGGCTGGAGCTGGTGGGGAGTCAGGTGTCCCCTGCGTTCAAGCAGGAGCTGTCGGAGGATGACTGTGGACTCCAGATGTGTAAGCTTCTGTCCCCCTTCTGTCCCCTCTGGCCTTGGCAATGTCCCCAGCCCCACCTGTGGTCCCTCACCTGGTCACCAGCTCGGGGTTCTCATCTGCCCGTGGAAGGGGTCAGCAGAACCGTCGGCTACATCCTGGGCCTACAGCTGTTCCCCTATCCGGATCCTGGGCCCCACCTGCCCTGGTCGAAGCTGGTCCTTGGAGAAACCACCAGAGGCACCTGGCATCGCAGGTGCTGTTTCCGCCTCTTATCCCTGCACGGGAGGGGCCGCTCTTTGCCCAGTGGCTCTGGGTCGGCCAGGCTTCCCCGCTGGGCCCACGCCCGGGACTGGCCTTGCGCCTGGCAGACACGCAGGCGGAGTCAGAAATGACGTGGCAGGTGCTCACCCTTCCCTTGGAGGCCCAGACTTTATGTGGAACACACATTACGTCGGCCTTCGTGGGATGTGAGTGACGAGGGTGGACATTCAGGACATGTGGGCCCCAGACCCAGCAGGGAGCATGAGCTCTGAAAGCCGTCAGTGGCTGGTGCCTGCTCTCAGCCAGATGGGGGACCCTGCTGGCCGCTGGAGGCTGACAGAGCCCCAGAGATTATGCAGGCACCTGTCTTCAAGGACTTGGGAGACGTTTAAGACCTGAGGCCACTGTCTCTGCTTCCTGGGCTCGCTCAGCAGGGTTGAGGACTGGCCAGTGTCCCAAGGCCACTGTGGGAAACAGACCCAGCCAGGCTTGGCCACATGGGCTTCCACTTAATGGGGATCGAACTTACATGGGGTGGGTGCCACGTGGGGCAGAGCCAGGAGCAAGGGGAGGACTTGTGTTGCCAGATCTCCTGAAGGTCCCTGCCCCACCGTCCCCCTGGCCACATCCTCAGTGATCAGTTCTTCCCATGAGCATTTTAACCTCTGGGCTTCCCCCAGCCTTGAGTCATCTTTGGGGACATTTAAAATCCCCTCCATCCCCTAGGCAGAGGGGCAGCTGGGGGGAAGGAGAGAGGGAGAGCGGTCCTCCTGGTTCCCTCAGGAGCATCCTGGGGGGCTGTCCCTTGGCTGGTCCCCTGCTCTTCCCTCGCTGAGCACTCCTGCCACTCTCTGCCCTCGGAAACCCCCATCTGTGGGACCCTCAGGTGGCCTGTCTCCCTCTCTTGGCAGTTACGCTGACTGCTCTCATATTGCAAGAAACGCTCGGATGTCCGGGCTGCCCGCCCACCCCCTCGCCAATACCAGTAATAGCAAATGTCACCTGCGTGCTTGGCACTTTCCAGGGATGACCATCCAGCCTAGGAACTCCGAGGGGGCAGCAAGAAACCTCCCACCCCCTGATCCCAAACCTGCCGCGTCCCTGGCTCCCGGCACCATGCCCGGCCCACAGCCAGCTCCACACCCATTTCCTGAACAGTTTTTAAAAATGCAACTCTGGGCTTAGAGATGGCCGCAGGGAACGGGTTCCTAAGCGCTGAAATGTCATGCGAATCTTTAGATCTTTAGGTGACAGAAAGAGGAAATGAAAAGGAGAGCCAGGCTGATAATGTTCTGCGCTTTCACAAGTCCCGACACCCAGACTGTGTGTGCTCTTCTCCCACGAGCATCCTCCACTCTCCACTCAAAGCACGGCTGGTCTGCCCAGTGCCCACTGCCCCGCTCTGGACTTCCCACGCTCGTGTCCAGGGCCAGCAAAGGTAGCTGCTGCCACCCTGCTGGCTCAAGGGAGCGGGGAGTGCCAGCGGCTGCCAGCCCAGCCAGCGCCCAGGCAGAGTGCAGACCGAGCCCCGGGGCAGGGACCCTGACCCAGATGGGGAGATGTCTTCTGTCTGCGGCATCCTGGGAAGCCGGAGCAGTAAGGGACCCCCTGCCCAGCAGGCAGGAAAGAGGGCAGCCACCTCCTCAGTGAAGCTGGGCCAACGTCACTTTCTTTGGGAGAAGTGGGGGACAGCAGGCCGGGTCAGGTGAGGGGCAAGGGATGAGGTCGGGAGCCTCTCAGATGCTCAGTGGAGACGCCATGCTGTTCCATGTCTCATGGACACCCTGTGTTCCTCGCTGGACGGGGCTGTGTCCGTCCTATTCACGGTCCCCTTGTGCCTGGCCAAGGCTAGCCTGTGGCAGATGCCCATGAAGGCCACATTTGATGAGCAGGTGCTCTCCCACTGGGCACCTGCCACCCTCTATAGTGGGCATGAGGCTTGGAAAGAGCTTGGGAGGTTCAGGGCCCCCCGTGTGTTAGTGGCTCAGATCCAGGTCACCAGACCGATCTGCAAGGCAAGTTTCCCAGCGAGCAGGCCCTGGAGTGCCCTTCCAATGGTAGCTACACTTTGAAGCTTTTATGTTAGAACCAAAGTGCCTGGGCATGGCTCCGGTAGACCAAGGTAGACAGGTTTGCTAACACAGGACTCCTGGAGCAAACACTGTGGGAACACACAGCTTATCCTGCCGGTGGTTTAGCGTGCATCTTCTTAGGGTAGACTTGACTGTTTCTGAAACTCATTTGACCACAGACCCCTGAGTGTGTGAAATCTACCAGGATGGTGTTCCAGGGCTCCCTCTTTGGGAAGCACCTTTTCAGTGGCTCTTTGGTTCCAGGCAGCCTTTGAAGGTGGTCCTCCCTATCATGAGCTTTAGCCAGCAATGATGGGGCATCAGGACTTCACAGGACACAGTTAGAACAGGGTTGACAAACGATGGCCCCTGGGCCCTCCACTTGCTTTTGTAAATAAAGTTTTATTGGAACACAGCCATACTGATTCATTTACATGGTGCCTGTGGCTTCATGTAAATTCATTTACGCAGCAGTGGCAGAGTTGGGGAGTTGCAGTACAGACCATGTGACCTACAAAGACTAGAATGCTCTCTGGCCTTTTAGAAAAGGTTTGCCGTCTCCTGGAGTAGAGTCATGCACTAAAGCCACCCCCCAACTAGAAAGAGGGAGGCGCTGGGCTTGTCTGTAGGTGCCTGTACTTGCCTTTGTACAGGAGCTCTGATGGGGGGCGGGTGGGGAGTGGAAGAAAGCCAGGGTCCAGGGCAGAGAGGGGTTGCGGCAGGGGTTGGCCGTCAAGCCCTCCTCGGTGCAGAGGGGACAGTTGTGCCTGTGTGGCCCAGTGTTCTGAGTGCAGGGAACCAGCCATAACTTGGCGCAGTCCCAAGTTAATACGACCAAGGTAGGCCTCCTGCTTCCCACCTGTCCTTCCCCAAATGGTGACCCTGAGCTTGACCGTGGCAATAATTCCAGGAGCATGACGACGAACTCTCCTGCCTTCGTGGAGCTTCCAGGCTAGGGCAGAGACCGGCGTCAGTGCAGGGTTGCATGAGCCGTTGGGGCAGGGAAGCTGGGACAAGTCTGGGACAGACCCCAAGTCTGGGTGGGCCTGAGGGCCCCCGACGGAGCAGGCTGTGGCTGAGGAAGAGAAAGGACCACAGACGGTGGGGCGAGGAGGCCCAGGTGGTCCTGCCGCAGCCCCCGTGTCCCAGGGAGAAACTCGGGCCTCTCTGGTTTCGATCATGGGGCAAAGCCGCTCACCCTGGCGGCTATGGCTCCTCCTTCGGGCTGCGGGCCTTGCTGAGCTGCGGGAACCCAGGCCTCCCGTGTTGGTCTGCGAGGGCTGCATGACAAAGCACCCAGGCTGGGGCCCAGAGAGTAAACATTTGTCCTCCCAGGGGCCTGTAGGCCCAAAGGCCAAGACCAAGGGGTCAGCAGGGCTGGTCCTCCTGAGCCCTCTCCTTGGCTTGCAGGCGGCGTCTCCTCCCTGTGCCCTCACGTGGTCATCCCTCCGTGGTGTCTGTGTCCTGATCCCCTCTTTTTACAAGGACGTGAGTTAGATTGGATTATGACCACCTGCACGACTTCATTTGAACCCCATTGCCTCCTTGAAGGCCCTGTCTCCAAAGACATTCCCATTAGGGGTTAGGGCTTTGACGTATACATTTTGAGGGTGGGGGGGACACATTTCAGTCCATAACACCCCCACCTCCAGGGGTCACAGGCTGCCAGGGAGAGCGGCATCCCATTGTGTGAAGCTGAGGGTCCCCGGAGGCAGGTAGTCTTGGGGTAGGGGAGGAAATGGAGCCCCCGCCGTGATAGAGGGAGGTGGGCGCGGACAGCCTGCTCCTTGGAGGCCTTGAGCAATGACGTGCTTGTGCAGCGTGTGCTGAGGGCGTCGCCCCGGGCCGCGCTGGAACCTCGCAGTGGCCGGGGTTCGTGTGCGTTCGATATTCCAGCACAGTCCTCTGTGCAGGCGGACGGCCCTTCACTCATGGCAGGGGGAAAGGACAGTGTCTCTCCACCCACAAAAAGTGGGTTTAGAGCCTTGTAAGCACGCTGTACCCTCAGCGAGGGTGAGGGATGCCCCTGGGAATTGGCTTAAAATGCACATTCCTGGTCCCTGCTCTCCAGAAATCCTGATTCAGACGGGCCTGGGAATGGGCGTTCGGGTCTCCTAGCAAGCACGCGGGTCTCCTAGGTGGCAGGGAGATGGCGTGAGGGCTGGAGCCTGCACCGCAGGGCCAGCGGCTGAGCCACCCCGGGTCTGCGCAGTCTGGGAAACAGGACAGGATACGGGCAAGGAAGAGTTTGCAGAGGCAAAGGCGTGACCGCAGCTGAAGCTCAGGCCAGGCTTGCTCCTCGGGGACGTGGAGCCCCTGCCTGAGAAGCCCCGGGAGCCCAGCCCCGTGCGGGCCACCCCTCTGCGGAGAACCACTGTGGCAGCTGGCTGCAGTTGCTTCGTGGTTTGCACTACATCTGTTCCGCCGTGAGTCATTGGCTTGGAGCTGGGGTGCGCACGGCTGTCAGCAGGCCAGGTGGCCTCACCAGGCTCAGGCAGTGCATCGTGAGACAGAGCACCAGGCACCCCGTGCAGCCCAGCGGGCCGCATGTCCTGGGCCGCGGCAGGTGAGGTGGGGGAAAAGCCTCAGAACTCAAGAGGGTACGGGCTCTGGTCCCACTTCGTCCCCTCTGGCACCCAGAGAGTGTTGCGGGCCCTGGTCTCACACGGCCCCCAGGTTCCAGCTCCCACCGCCACGGTTTGTCTCTGTCCCTCCCCTTTGCCTGAAAGCAAGCTCGCGCCTCCCCTCCAGGGTATTCCCGTACAGCCGGGGCCCAGGGATCCTGTGGCCACGTGGCCCTGCCCTCGCCTGAAGCACGTGGTCGCTCGTGTCCTCGACCTGAATGTCTGTCTCTACGGCAATGTTCTCCGCCCTGGGCAGCAGGGAGGCTGTGCGTGTGGATGCTCGTCCCCGTGGGTGAGGAGGGCGCCAGGCAGATACTAAGCGGCCCCGGGATGCCCACCCGCTGGCACTCACGCCACTGTGGATCCCCCACCTGGAGTACGAGTGGGGCCAGGATCTGCCCACAACCCACAGGATGCGCCAGAGCTGACAGAGAGGTCCTGTGTTTCCCTGAGTTGTTTAAGACTCTGTCCTGCTGGCCCCGAGGGGTCCACGTGGCAGGGGTTGCAGGCCTCGAGGCGCGAGCGTGGCCCCCACAGAAGCTGAGCTCTCAGTGCCCCAGCCAGGAGGAAGTGAATTCTTCCGACGCCTGGAATGAGCTTAGAAGAGGAACCTTCCCGGAAGGTGAGCTGCCGGAGGAGTGCACAGCCAGGCATGGGGGTACCCGGAGCCTCAAAACAGTGGGGCCCCGTCCCATGCACACCTCGTGGGACCCTGAGCAGAGGACCCAGCTAGGTCACAGCCGCACTCTGGACCCTCAGAAACTGTGATCATACACAGGCCACGTGTGAAGCCACTAGGTAATTTGTTACTCAGTGTAGGTAACTAATACGGCCTGAAACCTGGTGGGGGGTTGTATGTGTGAATGCGTCCACACACGGTGAACACATGGGTAAACACGGGTACATGGAAGCCCAGGCCATGGGCCCCGATGAGGCAGCCCTCAGCTGACCGATGACGCTGCTGCCTTTGCCAGCTCAGAGGGTAGCACCAGGCCCTTCTCCTGGCATGTGGCGTGGTTTTCCTTGAACTCCCCGGGGCTCACTGCATGGCCCGTGGCCCCGTAGTCGGAGTGTGAGCTCACATGCCACGGCAGCACACCCACGTGGCTCCAGCTGCCACAGGGTAGGGGGAACGTCGTCCCAGCAACACCCCCTGCTAGCATCTGCCCGACTCTGAGTACAGGTGTGAGCAGCTGCCACAGCCTGCGTTTGCTGTCACCGTGGGACCTGGCCTGTCAGTGGGGTGGGCTGTGGGTATTGGGACACCGCCTCCGTGATCCTGCAGGGTGCTCAGAGGAAAGGCAGGAGGCAGGACAGACCCTTGGGCCCGGCTGCAGAGCCCAAGGCTCAGTCTGCACTGAAAAGGCCATTTTGCATGTTGCTAGAAACTTCTGTTTTGGGCTGCAGATGGCTGGGCCTCAGCTCCTCAGACGATAGCCGCCTTTGCTGTGTCTGGTGGCCAAGTGTTGCCATGTTTGCTGTCTGGTGGCCAAGTGTCCCCTCCACCTTGGGCCTGGGACCCCCTCTGCCCTGGCCACCCTGCTCACGGGCTCTGTGTCATTGAGCCACATTGGAGCCAGCGCCCTGTCGCCCTGCACACGTGGCTCTCGGGTGTCCACCAGCCCTTGCCCCTAGCTTGGACCTCTCCATGTCCCCTTTGGTCCCCGAGGCTTGATGGGGCCTGCAAACCCTGAGGACGCTGCTCCTTCTAGCCCAGGCCAGCTTGGAGCCGATTCTTCTGATACATCCTGGGGACAAAAGTCATTGAAATGAATTATACATCAACACCAAGAGACGGATCATTAATTAATAACTCAGCCATCTCCACTTCCCGCTCTGTAAATGGCAGCTACGGTGAATGAATAAGCAGGCCGGCGGCGCGGCCCAGGATGTGGACAGGTTCTCCCCTTTCTGGTGGCAGGGCGCGGGTCAGAGCGCCTGTGCACGTCCCCCCTCCTGTCCCACACTAACCCGGCGCTGGGAGGGCCAGCAGGCGGCCGTGGAGGCAGCTTGAGGCCCAGAGCCACCTCCTGCAGCCTCCTGTGCCCGGGCCTTCCTGACGAGCTGTGTTCCTTCTGCTCCTGGGCTCCGAGCTGCGCCGAGGGGATGACCTGCTCAAGCTGCCCGGGGTCCAGCTTGCTGCCAGTTAGTCATGGAAGCACGTAGGCTGCGCAGTCTGAAGGACAGAAGTCCAAGATCGAGGTGTGGGCAGGGCTGGCTCCTGAGGCTGGAGGGAGGGTCTTCCCCAGACTTCTCCAGCCTCTGCTGACCTCAGGTGGCCCTTGGCGGTGGACGCTGTCTTCTCCCTGTGTCTTTGCATGTGTGTATGTCTGTGTCCAGAACTCCCCCTGTGAGGACACTCATCACATTGGCTCAGGGCCCACCCCAGTGACCTCATTTTAACTTGATTGCCTCTGTAAAGACCCTCCTTCCAAATAAGGTGCCATTCATGGGTACTGGGTTAGGACTGCCACATCTTTTGGGGAAACAAAGTTCGAAGCATGAAACTATCTTCCCAGCTGGGTGCAGTGACTCTCGCCTGTAACCCTAGCACTTTGGGAGGCTGAGGCAGGAGGACTGCTTGAGCCCAGGAGTTTGAAACCAGCCTGGGCAATAGTGAGACCCCATCTCTATAAAATAGAAAAAAATTAGCCAGGCATGATGGCACACACCTGTAGTCCCAGCTATTCGGGAGGCTGAAGCAGGGGGATTGCTTGAGCCAAGGAGTTTGAGGCTGCAGTGAGCTATGATGATGCCACTGCACTCCTGGAGTGCCCACCTGGAGTGCAAGACGCTGTCAAAAAAAAAAAAAAAAAAAAAAGACCCTCCCTTTATTCCGTACCCCATCGCTAAGCAAAAATAACTCTTTTCAGAGCTATAACCCCCGTGTGGACCCAGAAGAGCGAAACCTTGAGGAGATGGGGGTGTTTGGTAAGAGGCTGACAGAGGCCAGGGGGCTCCACTGGGTGGGTCAGCACTGCCTGTGCACCTGGTAGATTCTAGACCTATGAGCATGGAAGTTTCCAGAAGTATTCCTTGACTGCAAGTGGATTATTTAACATCCCATTAGAGGAGGAGATCAGAGCAAACAAGCTTGCTGCTACGTTTATAGCAGAGGTGTCTTGTACACTTAGATTTGATTGTTAACTTTGGCTTTTGGGGAAAAAATAGCACAGGAAACACTGGAATGGAATTCCGGGCCCAGCATTTCAGCACAGCTGTCCAGAAGCCGGGATTAATCCGCAGCTTGCCTCGCCTGGGGCCTGGAGAAGCGGGCGTTGGAAAAGTGCCTACCTTCCTCTTGATCTCTCTCATTTTTACAAATTGTCAAGGAAAGCAAAAACACAAGCCGCTGCTTCTGCCCAACTTGTTGTTGGGGCCGATCGATTCTTGGAAGGCGTGTGGTGTCTTCTGTTATCCCGGCTGTTGGGAACCGCTGCAGGGCTGCCCACTCTGCACCTGGCAAAGCCTTCCTCCACCCTGAGGCTGCCTTTCAGGCCAGAAGCCCATGGGAAGGACGCATGTCCCCCAGGACGAAGACACCAGCCGTGTGTGTCCTTCAGAGCTGAGCCATGCCTGCTTGACCAAGGTAGTGGCAGGTCCCCGTCCAGACTAGCGTTTCTTGCACCTGTCCAGTGCAGCGTGGACCTGGGTACCCGCAGGGACACAGAAAGAACAGATACCCTGAGCAACACTCAGATCTGGCCCTTCCTACACCCGGAGCTCGAGATTTCTCATCCCCTGCCCGACTGGATCAAACTTCGCCTGCAGCCTTCTTTCTTCCTAATCTTGAAGTGCGTTGCTGCTCTCTTGGGTATCTCCTCTTAGTCTCACTTACACACTCAGTTCTCAAACTCAGAAGGAGAGAGTAGATGCTTTTACCATGAGAACATTCATTGTTCTTTGTTTTTTTTGTTGTTGTTGTTGTTCTTTAAAGTAACTGAAGAGCTGACATTTGCTCAGACTCCTTCAAGATGTTGTCATCACCGGGCAGATTGCAGCCCTGCTCTTTGCATAAATAAGTGCCCCCAAAGAGTTAGGAAAGGCTCGAGTGTCATACCTGACAGGCAGGTGGGCAGAGGGGCCCTGGGGCATCGTCGCTGCAGGGGAGGAACAATCGTGCATGGTCAGCCTTACAGACACAGCCTATGAAGGAGGGAGAGGCAGGTGGTGTCAGGGCCTGTGGCCCAGAAGCTTAGCTGGTGACGTCCCGGGTGCCAACAGGGCTAGGGCCTTCCAAACAGGTGCTCTGTGCAGGGAGCTCCGGAAGGGCTGTGGCCCGAGGCTCCCAGCCCACCTGAGGTGAGGGCTGGAGATGCCCACGGCGTGGCCGCTTTTGCCCCACAGTTTCTGGAGAAAAACCAGAGCCAGACTCTGCTCCCGGAGACTGTCCCCACCCTTGCTCCCGGTCCCACAGCTCAGGCTGGTCTGGGGGCCGGGGGCTCTCCGCCAGCATTCCCCATTCCTTGGAGAGGCACCCGGGGGCACCGGCAGCTCTCTTCCCACGCTGCCATTCCCTGAGACACCCCTGCGCCCGTGGCCAGGAGGCTCCCGCCTGACAAAACCTGGCAGCACGGGGACAGCACGGGGACAGCACGGGAGGGCGTGAGCCTGCCCCTCCCACGCGGGCAGCTGTGAACCTCCTTTCAGAGTGGCAGCAGGATGTGCTCTGGGAGAGTGTGCATCGGGAGGGGCAAGGGGGAAACATTTCCTGAGGCCTCAGAGTGCAGGGAGAGGGCTCAGCCCGCCGTCCTGCCCGCAGAGCCCGTGATGCTGGGATGGGGCCGGTGGCCACCTTCTGCCCTCCCTCCCCCAGGGGAGCTTGAGAAGTGACGGCTGGCGGTAGGAACCCCCTTGGGTCTGAACGAATGAGGGGCCGTGCATGTTCTGGAGACCCTCCTGAGACCTGTCACTGCTGGGCCGTCACTTGGGACCCCCTGGGCAAAGTCACACCTTTAGGGGGACCATGCAGGTAGGTGCTGGAGAGCATGCCTCCACCTTTACCTGCCCTGCCATCCTACTCCCCCTGCACGGCCCATGGCTGTCCCCTGAGTCCCAGGACCCAGGAGACGATTTGTGCCTTCACGAGGGCTGCCTGGAGAGGCCCCCAGATTGCGCTCTGCCTACTCGCTGTCACGGCAGCGTCCCCCGTGCAGCCGGTGAGAGCAGCTTAGCGGGAGCACAGGACCGAGGGGTGAGGGTGAGCCCCAGCCCTCCAGCAGGACCCGCTCCTGGGCCTCGGTGGCCTTCCCTGCACGCCAGGCCCAGCTCAGCTCTGGAGACGGGGACTTAGAACTCCCGGTGAGGTCCAATCTGCTCTGAAAACTGCAGCTGTCACTGCCTTTCCCCGACGTGCGCAGGAGATCCTGGGAGAACCTGCTTCTCTGACAGTCCTGCCTCTCCTGGGCTTCTGGCTGCGGCCTTTTTAGTGCAAAGTCCCCACACGTCGACGAAAATAGGATTTCTGGACTCTTCTCTGCCCAGCGGGGTATTTCAGAATCTGTTGGCACTGAGAAAAATTAAAAGGATGTTAAAACACTTATTTTCACCTCAAGAATCTGTGGGATTTCCTGCTCTGCCCCTGCAGGCAGCCCCCTCCCCAGGTTCCCTTCCTCTCCAGGGGCGGGGCTGGGGAGGCCCGGAGCCCGCTGGGCTGGGCTGCGGGTTCTCACCTGACGTTCCCGTCAGTGCTCCCTGCAGGCCTCCTGCGCGCCCTGAGACCCAGGAGTCCAGGGCAACGGGGTCTGCTCCTGCCTGAGGCCACGGCTGCCCAAGAGCCGCCATTTCCAAGTCCTGGGTCCAGAACCCAACGGAGGCAGGTTACATGGCGGGGAAGCAAGAGAATCCCACGTGCTTGCTCGTGTCTCCGACTGTTCCTTTACTCAGCCGGCCGGGGTATGTTGTGTGCCCAGCTCCGTGCTGGGAGCAGAACAGGCTCAGGCCCCGTCCGCAGGAAGCACCCGGTCCAGCGGGGCCACGTCCCACTGCACAGCCGTCCTCCTGCCCCAGAGCCCCATTGTCCCCGTTCTGGAACAACAGGGCATGGAGAGTGGACCCCGCTCCCGAGCGCTGGGAACCCCGACCGTCCTGCCCCGTCCCTGACAGGAGCCAGGAGGCTCCACCCGACTCTCCGTTCCCCCGGGGGCAGGGGCAGGGGAAGGCCACTGTGACTTGTGCTAGTTCCCAGAGACCAGAGAAAATTCTGGCGTTGTGATCGGCCCACACGCTGTCGTCTGTGTCACAGCCAGAAATAGAACGCAGAAGAGTCTTGTTCTGATTTCCGTGCTCATAATTCTAGGGCGAGATGCCCTTATGAGACCTGGATCAGAGAGAAGGGCGGGGGGCGGGCCGGAGCGGCGCACGCGAGGGGAGCGCGTGGAGAGCGGGCCCTCGCCGAGGCGCCAATTAGCGGCTTTTGTAAGCAGTCACGTATGACAGGCTCAGCCAGGGAAGGTGAGAGCGATTTGCAAACGGCCCCTTCAATCATGACAATTAAAATCCCAATCCAGACCTGCAGATGCCCTGAGCCTCGCGCGCTTGATCTGGTAGAGGAGGGAAGACACCTGCTCAGACCCTGCGCCTTCCCGACGAAAGCAGCGCGTCAGCCGGGCCACAGTGGGCAGGGCCGGTCCTGTTTCTAACTCCTGCCTCTCTGGTAACAATTAGCGCCGCGTCTGTGCCACGAGCCTGGTTCTAAGAGCTGACTTGAATCAAGTCTTGAAAAGCAGGCAGGAGCCTTGTCCCGGGCAGTGGACGTCCCTCAGCTGCCAAGTCAGCAGAGGCAGAAGAGGAGGCCCAGAGAGGTTAAGTGACTTGCCGAGGCCACACAGCCTGACAGAGGCGGAGTCAGGATGCAAACCCAGGCTCCAAGGATGCTTGGTGACACATGGTACTAACCGGCCTCATCCCTTCATCTTCTCAACAGCCCCTTGGGGTGCACGGTGATGTTAGAGATTATTTTACACGTTGGGAAACAGAGACAGAGAGATGGAGTCTGGCCACGGTCTGTCCCCGAGTGGGCGTCGGGCCTCGTCACCGCAGGACCTCGGACCACACGGCCTGGGGTGGGTGGTGCTGAGTGCAGTGCGTGTGCCGTCTCTGCGGGTTCCCGGCAGGAAGGAGAAGGGCCGCCCTGGCGGGAGCTGGTGACGGTAGCAGGGCCAGCGTCCTCGCCTCCTTCCGGGCGGAGTTTCCAAGGCCCATGAAGCATCTTCTGCTCCAAGGCCCCAGAGCGCGGCGTTTCCTCCTCCCCGGGTCCTCAGGTGGCTTTCTGTCCACCGTCACAGATCGCAACATTTCTTCTCGACGCGCCCGTCCGCCGCCTGCTACCCGCTGTCTGAGCCGCCGGATGGAGCTCAGCTCGCCAGCGGCCCGCCTTCGCCCGGCCTCCCCGCGAGTCGCCCTGTGTGGTTCACAAGGATGGGCCCAGCGTGTTTGGTGGCCCTTGGGGGTGACAGTTGAGCAGTCATAGGGGATTCTGTCCTAGACCTGGATGACCGCTGCGGCGGCCATGGCAGCGGGAGCACATCCTGACGAGATCCTCCAACAAGGAGCCTAGAAAGCATTTTGGGTTCAAAACCTGGCCTCAGCCTGTCCTTCCTTCCATGGCACTGAGGGGCGATGGGGAGAGAGGTCGTTCCCGGCATACCAGCCTCGCGCCCCTGGGAGGGAGGAGGGGCGCACGTCAGTCCGACGAGAATGCCTGTCGCGGGAGGTGACAAACTTGGGGCCCGGGTTTCGGACTCTCCAGGTCGAATGTGTCACCTGCCAGACCTTGCGGGCCGATGAGCGCCTGCGCACTGAACGGGCGGGTTGTTCTGCCGAAGGCCTCGGGTCGTTTTCTCTTTACCGCGGTTCTCATCAGGAAGCTCAGGAAGATCTGAAAAGACGAGAGACCACCGAGTAACGGAGCACGTTCGGGTCTCACGCACCGAGGGTCTCCCCTCCCGCACTTCCTGCTGCCCCACGGCACCTCTGCCTGGGTGTGACTCGCCGGCTGCTCCCTGCCCCTCTGGTCCCCAAAGGCCCAACCTGGCTCAGGGCACAGCATCCTGTGGGGCCGGCGTCCAGTGCCCTCCGGTTGGAGCTCGGGCTCCTTCCCTGTGTCCCCACAGCTGCCTGGCTGGGCGCCAGGGCTGGCCCCTCATGGCCCTCACGGTCCGTCATCAGCCTTGGCCACTGCCGGTCACACGGAGGGGAGCATAGCTCCCGAGACGAGGGTTGGCTTCCACGTCCCTCAAGTCCCCAGACAGCTCCACTGCTCGCTGTAGAGGCTGAGACTTTACCTCGCTGACCCTCACTTTCCTCATCTGTGCAATGGGGGTAATAAAAATGCCCACCTCTTAGGGTGGTTAGGACTAAAAGAGTTAATGCTTATAAAGTGCTCAGATGTGCCTGGCACACAGGAAGAGCTATAAAGGTGTCCTGGCATATGTTTACAAACGTAGTTTTCACATAGCTGTCACATCAGCTTTCCTAAATGACAACTCTGACATTGCCTCTCCCCTGCCCAACTCCCTTACCTGGGCTCCCGGCTGGGCTCACCTTTGCACACAGCCTGCCAGGACCCCCCTCGCCTGCTGCTCTGCCGCCAGGCCCTCCTCGATCCCGGGTCCTTGCCTCTGCCGCCAGGCCCTCCCCTCACCCCGACGCCACCCACTCTGCTCCAAAGGCACCAGCCACAAACTCTTCCCCGCCCACAAGTCTTCCTCAAATCCTCTGGCCAGAAGTAGTCTCTTCCTTCCTTCAGTGCTCTCTGGTTGTCCTCAGTTATTTAAATAACTGCAAAATAAGTTAAAAGTGAGGCCCCACCCCCCCGATAAACCTGCAAGCTCCTTCAGGCCAGAGCCTTGAGGTGCTCTTGTGTTCTTTGCTTCCCTGTGTAGCGCGCTGCCGAGCGATTTGTACACGCAGGGAGTTCAATACGCATTTATTGAATAAGGAAATGAAAAGAGAAACATGAAGAAAAACGCCCCCACCCCTTTCAGCCTGGGCGTGGGAGGAGCGCTGCAGGGCCCTCCGTGCTTGGACTGCGGAGCTGGGTGGGCTGGGTGGAGTAGGGGCTTCCTCTTGGGCCCGAGCCTGGGTGCTCAGACACCGGTCTCTAGGACCGGCTCCCAGCTGCCGACGGAGGCCTGTGAGGTCTTTGGTGCCAGGGCCCTGCTTAATCCAGCCATCCTGGGAAGAAGGCCGAGGGGACCCGCGGCAATTCCCGAACATACAGAGCTGGCAGGCGTGCACTGGCTAAAAGGGGAGTTACTACTCACTTTGCAGCACTCAGAGCAAAGTGGGTTGGTCCGACTTGGGCCCGTCCCTTCCCTGCCTGTAGCTAACTGTTGGGTGGTTGAGTGGACACCCTTGGGCCAGAGCTCGGCTGGGGGGAGGCTGGGGGCAGAGAGGGTGGGGAAGCCGGGTTGATTCCGAGGCTGCCCCTTGGCTCCGCCGTGAGCCTGGGCCAGCCCTGCTCCCCACCCACCCTCCGTGCCTCCTCACTTTCGTGGAAATGGTGCAGCACTGACTGCCTGGCGGGTGGGCAGGTTGGGGGGCATGTCATTTCCTCTTTACCGCGGTTCTCATCAGACAAGATGGCCGTTGGTCTCGGCATTTCACGTGCAGCGTCAGGATGCAGTGCACACGCAAGCCGGGCTGGAAGGACCCCTGAAGTCAGCGGTGTCATCCTTTTCTTAGGGCTGTGCATAGTCAGGACCAGGATGCCAGCGTCCTGGCTTCCTGAGCCCCATTTTCGTGGGTTTGGGCATAACTAGGGCCATACCAGCTGCCTGGGTGTGCCCAGGGGCCAAACAGGCCGGTCACACCCGAGGAAACGATGTGCTCCGGGCGGGGGTGCCCCGTGGCTCACGGAGACTGCCTGGAGCTCGGCGGCACAAGGGCTGGATAAACTTCCCCGTGTGCAAGGGGCCTGCCTGGGAGAAACGAGGAACTCACAGCCTTGATTTTTCCTGGTACTGACGACACGTTTTACTCACTCATTTTAAATGTTCTTTCCTTCCTCATGTACCGGGAGAGCAAAGAGACCCAAAGCCTGGGGCCCTCCCTGGCATGCAGCTGCCAGCTACATGGGGCCCTTCTCTCGTGGGGCCGGCAGGCCAGCAAGGGTGACTGTCTGGAAAGTCACTCAAATACACAATCGCCAGCTATGGCGAGTAAACCTAGTCAACACACAGGACGGCGTAGAGAGTGCTCCCCAGAGGAGCGTTGATCTGATTGGGAAGCCAGTGTGCGTGAGGGCGCTCTCGGGAGGAGGGTGATGAGGAGTGGGCTGGCCAGGAGTTGAAGGGACAGTGTTCCAGGCGGCAGCAAGGCCAGCCAGGCAGGGGGTGGGTGCAGGGTCTGAGCGCCGCTGGCAGGTGGGCGTGGTGGCAGAGTTAGCCCAGAGCAGAGGGGAAGAGTGAGGCGAGGCAGGTGGGTCGCAGCAGCGAGGCAGGTGGGTCGTGGCAGCATGGCAGGTTTGCAAAGACCAAGCGCAGCCCCTGGATGTTTGAGCAAGGAGCTCTGGGCTCTGTTCTCCAAGGTTTCCCCTGGCGGCTGGATTCAGGAAGACGGAGGGAGGTAGGGAGGCCTGGGAGGGGTCCCGGTACCAGGGGACAAGAAGGTGGAGGACGTGTGGGCTGGCCCGTAACTTGACGTGGACCAGCCCTGGAGGGAGCCCCCCAGGAGCAGGAGAGGAAGAGGGGGTGACTGGCAGATCTGGGGCCCGAGCACAGGGCGCATGATGGCTGTCACTCACCGAGGTGGAGAGGGCATAGGGAAGGGGTGGGGCACAGTGGGGCACAGCAGGGCTTGGACACCACGTTTCGGTGGAGAAATGAGGTGTAGGGGAGGCAGGGCCGTCTTTTCTCCTCTCCCCCAGGAGGTGGGGATTTGTGTGGGCCCCGGTGAGACCCCGGGTCCCTGGAGCTGGGTGGGCAGTGAACTAGCCCGGGTGCCAGTCGGGCGCCGCCCGTGTAGCCGCAGGTCTGGGCGTCCGGGTTGGCGGAGCTGGCCCTGTTGCGCACAGGCTGTGCCCCTGCCCGGGCACAAGGGCCAAACGACAGGCCCGGGAAGCTCGGTGTTGGAAACGCACCTGGGATGAACCCCCACTCCACCCCTTGTTACCTGCAGGTCTCCTTGTGGCCTTCTGAGCTTTCTGGGGAAGTAAGTCAAAAAGTTAATTTGATTTTGAACAGATTCTTAAATCAGTTCCCAAGAGGCAGAGATCAATTTGCATTTCATCTTTTCTTACTTAGTCATCTTGGCTGGTATTTCGCGCGAGTTGCTGGTGTTTTTCATGTTCTCCCACGGCACAGAAGTGACCCCCAGAGCATATTTTTAAAAGAAGAAAGCCAGCTGAAGAGGGGGAGGAGGCGGCGGGCTCTGCTTTGGGTTGTGGTTTTTCTTGTTGTGTTTTTCTTTTGTGTTTGAGATTTCTGTTCCTCGGCGTGGCGTGGTCAAGGCGGCCGCACCCGACACGAGTCGTGTGCTCGGTTCTTCCTGCATCTTTACCAGGGAGTCCGAGGTTCCTCCCTGTGCCCCCAGCATCACGGCGTGCTGAGGTGCAGGGACCCCCAGATCCTCACTGTCCCCGAGGGGCCCCCAGCACAGCCCCCGCCCCGTGGCCTTTCGCCCTCCAGCTCCGACCTCCTCCCCTCAGAAGGTCAGAAGGACCCGACGGGCTACACCCCAAGGACTGAGACCGGCCCTCAGAGACGTCTGTACACCATACTCACGGCAGCGATGTTCACAGTGTCCAGGGGCACGTGCGACCCCAGTGGCCGTCCATGGATGAACGGGTGAGCAAAGGTGACTTGTGCCCACAGTGGCGTATTATTCAACCTTCAAAAGGAAGGGGGATCCGGCGCATGCCGCAGCCTGCGTGAGCTCAGCCCAGCACAGAAGGACCCTCACCTGAGGTCCCCAGAGTCGTCAAATTCGTAGAGACGGACAGCAGAACTGTGGCTGCCGGGGCTGGGGCGGGGCTGGGAGTTAGGGTTTCGCGGGGACAGGCTTTCAGTTTGAGAAGGGGGAAGTCCTGGCGGTGGAGGGTGGAGCCCAGTGGGAAGGGGCTTGATGAGACTGAGCTGTCCACTTAAAAATGGTTAAGATGGCAAATTTTATGTTATATGTATTTTACCAAAGCTTAAATATTTTTTTTTAAAAAAAGGTCTGCCAGAGAGGGCTTCCCGCAGGGCGAGGTCCAGGGGCCGGGCCTCCATCCTCGGGGAGCGTCAGAGCCGGAGGAGCTCCCTGGAGGCCCCGACAGCTGTGGGGCCGTCAGACTCCACAGCTGAAAGTCTCTCTGAAAGCGCGGTGGCCGGTGGCCACCCAGGGAGGACAGGCGAGCAGGGAAGGGCCGGCGGGCCTGAGAGAGCAGCCTCGCACAGGGACTGCGCGGACACACACACGCTGTGGGCCGGGTTGCTCACGGGCGAGAGGGGCGCAGCCCAGGAGGGGCTGCAAGGAGCCCAGTGGTGACCTACAGCGGCAGGCGTGTGTCCTCTCACAGTTCTGGAGGCTGGAAGTCCAAGTCGGGGTGTTGGCAGGGCCACTTCCCACTGTAGACTCGGGGGGACCCTTCCTGCTTCTCTCAGCTTCTGGTGGTGCCGGCGTCCTTGGCTTCTGGCGGCATCACTCGGACCCCCGCCTCTGTCCTCACGCGGCCTCCTCCTCTCTGTCTTGTAAAGACACAGCCGTTGGATTTAGGACCCGCCATGACCCATGTCACCTTATTGCAATACATCTTTCGAGACTCTTTTCTAAATAAAGTCACATTCTGAGTTCTGGGTAGAAAGGAATGTGGGGAGACACTTTCCAACTCAACACAGAGGTGTCAGTGCAAACCCGTGGTTCTAAATGCGAATGCTCGTAAATACATTGCCTTGCTCTCCAATTAGAGGCCCTGGGTGCAGGACCATTCCAGAAGTGACCAATGTACTTAGCGCTTTGTTTCCAGAATTTTCTGTTAAAGGAATCAGGGCTCTTGGATAGGTGGGCGATTCCAGGACTGGGGCAGGGAAGACTTAAACCTGGAATGTCTTGTTGCTTCCGAAAGCAAGGAAGCGCTCGAGGAATGATGGGCACCTGTCACAAAGACTGAGGCCAGCCAGAAGGGGCTCCCGCAGGCCCGATCTCAGGCAATTTCTGGTAGAAAATAAAACACGGTGGTATAACCCATTGGATAAACTAGGCATCCTGGAGAGAATAAGAAGTGAGAGAGGACAGTTCTCCTGTATGGTAGAATGCCACTAATCAACATGTGTAGAAGGCACAATGGAATTAGAGTCGCTGAAACCATCACAATTGTAATTAATTCAGGCAAGAAACATCAATGAATTTCAAAGGGTGGGCCAACCTGGGGTGGGACACGGGACTTGCTGTCTCCAACTATCACCCACAAAATGCTGGTTATCACCAAGTGGGGAAGTGACTTTGCAGAGGACACCCTTGGCGACACGTCTGCGTCCAGGATCCAGGCTGCGGACACGTCCACCTCCTGTGGGTCCCGATGGGAGTCGCTGGGAACACGGCACTGCCCCTGCTTTCCCTCCCAAACTCGTGACCCCACCTGCTCACGAGGAGACATCAGGCAAGTCAAAACTGAGGGACGTTCTACAACATGACCTGTCTGTCATCTTCAGAAGTGCGAAGGTCGTGAAATTCTGGGAAGGAAGAACTGGAGAGTGTTCCAGACAGAAGGAGACTGAGTGGTGCGTGGCAGCCTGGTGGCCATTCTTGCCACCAAGGGCAGGCTTGGGGCTACCGGGGAGAGCAGCAGGGGCTCGGGGAGGGGTCCGTGGGCCTCCTGGTCCTGTCCCTGCTCCTTTTCTCGAAGTTCGAAATCGTTTCAAACTACAGAGTAAATAAATTAAACAACTCCACAGAATCATCTGTGGCCTTTTTCACGTCCTTTCTTAGGTCATTCCCTGCACGTGGACACCCACACGCACGCACACACACACACGCACACACACATGCACACCCACGCCCACACACACACCCACACGCACGCCACACACGCACGCACCCATGCACACCCACGCCCACACACACACCCACACGCACGCACACACACATACACGCACGCACACACACACACATGCACACACACATGCACACCCACCCCCACACACACGCTGCAGAAAGTGTTGGCTCCAGGCAGCAGCGAATGGGGAGCAGTGACGCCCCCGTCAGGCCGCAGTGCGGGCAGCATTTTACTTTCCCCAGAGGCCCCGGTATTTGGAGGTCGTGGCCACCAAGAATAGGCTTCCCGTTGTTTTGTCTTGGTGACTGCATCCCCGTAGGGAAAAGTGTGTGGTGATGATGGTGACGATGACAAAGATGACTGAGCCACCTGCCAGGCCCAATTTCAATGTGCAGCTGCCTGAGAAGGAAGGTGCAGATGTGCCTGCGTGTCCTGGAAAATACCCCTCGGGTCCCCGTCCCTGTCAGACCGGCACGGGTTCCGCGGCCGCCTGTGGCATGTGATCTGGGGATCCTGGAACTTGCCCCACGGTGGCCGCAGTGACATCCATGTCCCAACAGCCACCCTGTAAGGCTCTTGTTAAAACAGAAACGTGTTCTCTGCTGGGGACCCCTCGGGTCATCTTGGCTCTTCACTGTCAAGTTCTGGGAACTTTGTCAGGTCCCCAGGGAGCAGGACAGGGTGCAGAGGTGGCACTGCCTGGACGGGACCTTTGTCTGGGCAGGGCAGGGCTGTGGAGGAGGCAGAAAAGGGGCCGCGAGACGGTTTCTCAGGGTGTGGAAAACTAGACAGAAAGGGGCTCATGGTGGGCAGAGAAGCACCAAACACAGACTTCACAGGAACGGCAGGTATCCCTGTGCCTGCTGGCCGGTGTGCTTGCCGTCCAGGTGTGTGGGTACACGTGTGTGTGTGTGTGTGTGCACTCACACGTGTGTGTCATGCGTTCACCCAGCAGCGGGCAAGGAAATGCTGGGACTTTGCCAGGAGCTGAGAGTCGGATGGGCCAGACAGTTTTCTAATCCTCCCCTTCCGCGAGTGTATCTTTTACATTTTGACCTGAACCCTTAAGTGCTCTGTGCGACTGGGCCAGCTTTGCAAAGTGAAGGTCAGGCTGGCTCAACCCTGTCTGCGGGAGGTCTCGCCAGGAACGTTCCTGCCTTCCCGCCTCAGGATCAATCGCGCATAATTGGCCTCCGACTTCAGCGGTGCTCGCGCTGACTCAGCCTCGATGGTGTGATTACGGGAGGGCGGGGCCCTGGTGCGCCTGGGCCGCAGTCAGAGCGCTGGGGATCGGCTTGTGGGCCGGGTCGGCTGGGAGGTGAAGCGATGGGTGCTTTTATCTGGGGAGAGCTGGGGTGGGTATTAAAGGGGTCTTGGAAGACAGTGGGACAGCACACGCAGGCACCCCGTGCCACCATGACCTCCAGGGACATCTGAATGTGGAGATCAGACCGGCCTGGGTCATTTTGTCAAGGGCAGCGAAGCTAGGCCCGAGCTGCCCGGCCACCCCTGCGAGGGTTGACCCAAAAGGAGCCTTGGCTCCTGAGTGTTGACAGTGGCACTTCTCGTTTGGCGTGTGCCACGGTTCCTGCTGCTCAGGAGCTTTGCACAGAAGCCTCCGTTTGCACAATGCGTTGTGATTTTTAAAGGACTCTCACATATTTTCCCTTCTGGCAGACGAGTAGGCTGAGAATGTAAGTGATTTGCCCAAGGTCAATGAATCCATCAGCAGAGCAATTATTGAACTCTATTAGAGAGCATGTTGCCGAGTGCCACGGGAGAGGCCCGTGGAGAGGGGCACGAGCCTGGCCGGGCCCAGCCAGAGAGAGAGGGCGGGGTCTGGCTGCAGACACACACGCATGCACATACCCCCCACACTCGGCCATGCTCACACAGCACGCGGTCACATGGGCACGGGCACATACGCCCTTGCACAAGCCCCTGTGCGTGCACAGAGCACATGCACACACACGCACACCCTCACGTCCAGCCACTATGCACATGCACACATGCCCACGGGCAGGCCCAAAACACAGGCACATGCACACACGCACACCGTGTACACACAAAGACACATGCCAGGGTCAGGCCAAGCCCAGTGGTTCACCCCTGGGTGATGTCACTATCAAATGTGCCTAGAAAGTGGATGAAGGAGAACCTGCATAGGTCACATGGGCTCAGGAGACAGGCAGACCTGATGGGGCCTGGATGCTGGGCTGGGTGGACCCCAGACCCCACCTGCACCGCCCACTCTGGGGCCAGTGGCCGTGCCACCGCGTCAAGGAAAGGAGCCCTCAGACAGTGTCCCTGGAAAGAAGGCATGAGCCCATTGTAGCAGAACTTCCAGCTGTTCTTCCCCTCCACAGCTAGAATTGAAATAATCAAAATAATCGCATACAATCGTGCTAAATGACAATGTGTGGCAATAACAGATGGTTGTCAGAGACACCCTCAAAGGCCTGGAGTTTGCTGGAGAGTCTAGGATGACAATTCCCTAAATGCGTTGTTTCGGGGCCTCCGCCTCCACCTGCTCCGGGAAGGCAGCCCAGGCACGTGTGCCCAGGTGCGCCTGGCTCCGTCCTCGGCTCCTGTCTTCAAAGGAGGGACAGGTGTCTGGGGCTCTGCCTTTGCTCCCTGCTACCAGCCTTGGCTTCTGCCATACCTTTGGGGGGGATGCTGCCCGCCCCGCAACCTGGACAGCTGGCACAGATCCATGCTGCTCCGATAAGGAAATAACAAACTCGGTGCAGTGTGAGGAGCAGGGCCTGAGGTTTAAGCCGGCCTCCTGTCCCCCTTCTCTGCCACTCTCAGTGCCGCCCGCGGAGTGACTGACATTCAGGAATGCCTCATGCACGTCTTGGGTCTCCCAGGGCACCCCAGAGGGAACGCAGAGGGTGGGAGGTGAAAGACCTCCTGCGAGGTGGGAAACGTACTTTGTGTGTCCAGTAGGCAGGGTCACCTGGGCACCGTGGGTGGCGTCTTGCCAGAGGGGGCCGCCGGCTCCTGGGCAATGTATCCCCTCCGAAGCCAGCATCCTGATGTCCCTCCGTTGCCATTGCCAGGGAGGGTTGGTTGCTTCAGTGTCAGCTAGGGCTTGACACGTGGAGGCAGCGTGGGTTTGGAGTCAGGCTCTGCCACTTACCAGACGGCAGGCAACCTGGACCAGTGTCCCGGCCCCTCCAGGCCTCGCTTTCCTCTTGCAGAATGAAGACAGCAAAGCTGACTGCCTCAGTTTCCCGCAGCTGCCATAATGTAGGACCACGGATGGGTGGCTTAAATGGGAGCAATCTATGCTCTCCCAGTTATGGGGGCCTGAAGTCTGAAATGAAGGGGTCAGCAGGGCCATGTCCCCCCCAGGGGCTCCCAGGGAGGATTCTTCCTGCCTCTTCCAGCTCCTGTGGCTCCAGGTGCCCCTTGGCTTGTGGCCTCATCACTCCGTGGCTCTGTGCATCTCAAATCTCCCTCTCCTTTCTCCTATAAGGACACCCGTCATTGGATTTAGGGTCCACCTTGTGTCCAGGGTGCTTGGGATCCTTAACTAGTCACATCTGCGAAGACCCTATTCCCAAATAAAGTCACATTCTCAGGTACGTGGGGTCAGGACTTGGACATGGGGGCAAATCCTCCCTTTAGGGAGGGGCACTGTTCAACCGCCAACCTACCTTGTAAGATTAGTGCTGTGAGAATGAGCAACAGTGTGTGTAACGGGCCCTGCGTAGAGCCTGGCACGGAGCGAGACCCCAGCAAATGGCCACTCATCGTCATCTCCTGTGCAAGCACAGAACTGCGGCGATCGGGGACTCCACGTCCGCTCTAGGCTGAGTTCATACCATGGCTGAAAACACGTTTTATGGCTTAGAATGAAAAATTGTCCTGTTTAGTACAAACTACTTCTACTGAATGCCGTTCTTTGCAGCTCGGCGGGCAGCAGCCTGGGCGGTAGAGGTGTGGGGCGAACGGCTGGGTGGCTTCCTGCTGGCTCGGGTGCTCCCCACCATCGGGGCTTAGTTGACGAGGCAGCTGCTGGCCCTCGGTGTCCCACATGGAAGTCACGACATTCCGTAGGTGTCCACCACCCACCGTCTTGGGGAGTGCTGTGTCCCGTGGCCCCCGGCTCGCGGGGAGGGTGGCCTGCATTCGGGCCAAGGGCAAAGCCACCAGATTCATCTAAAAAGAGACTCCCCGTGTGGTCCAGGCAGGACAAGACTGTGTTCGTGTTGGGCCGACCCTTTGCAAGCTGTGCTTTCGCAGCCTCCTCGTGGGTGCAAATCCACACGTGGGCCAGAGCCACAAGGGACGGGCATGGACTTGAGGGGAGAGAAGGAGGGGAAGGCGCCCTCCAGCAGAGGGCCTGTGGTGGCAGCCTCCCCAGTGTCTCCGAGGCTTTTCCTGTGTCCCCGTCAGCCTCCCTCCCTCCACGCTCCGTTTCGTTTGACTTAGGACTTCCACGCCTCGGAGGAGCGAGGAGCGCGCCCCTGCCACGCCGTCTGCGTGGATGGGGAGCTCCCGGGGCTGAGGCGCATCCGGGATCCCTGGGCTCAGAGGAAATCCCCTCCTCCCTCCCCATCCCAGGCCCCGCCCACAGGGTTCCGACCCCAGATTTTATGGATGGATGCGAATACTTGGCCTCTCCTTGTCGTTGTGTCCTCACCAGACCTTCAGAGCCCCCGCCTCTGGCCGCATCCGAGCTCCTGCATCGACCCCTGCCTGTCCCTTGGTCACTTGCTCCCCAGTGGATCGGTCCAGCCAGTGTCCACGCTCACCCTAGAAGACCCTCCCTGGTCTCGGTCACACCTTAGCCGCCCCTGCTGTGTTGGGCGCGTTCATGTGAGATCTCGTTTAACCCGACAGCACGATCAGCGTGCACGCGCCGTGGTTCACCACGCGGGAGGGAGGGGGGTGGCTGAGATGTGTGTGTGTCTTTGGCAGCACCTGCGTGGAGGTGGCGCCGTACAGGTGTCTGCCTCCGCGGCTGGTAGGTGCAGCCTTGTGGTCCTCAGGAGTGGACTCGTGTTCTTACAAGGAGGTTTGGGGGGTGCCCATCCAGCGTGGCAGGACACAGCAGCAAGGCGCCTTCTGGGAAGCAGAGAGCAGCCCTCGCCCAACGCCCAATCTGCCTGCGCCTCGATCTCGCACTTCCCAGCCTCCAGAACTGGGAGAAATCAATCCCCATTGTTTACAATTGCACAGTCTACTCTACGGTATTCTGTTAGAGGAGCACAAGTGGACCAAGCCAGGCCTTCCGGGCCCTCTCCTGGCGACACAGTCACCTGTAGCACTGTTCCAGGCTCCCCTCGTGCCCCACATCCTGCCCTGCGGCCCAGCTCTTAATGCCGCCCCATTGCCGTCTTACAGATGTTTTATTTCCTGCTGGATTGTAAAGTGTCTTCAACAAGCCTAAACAGCTGGCCCCAGGTCCCGTGGGGCCTGCTGTGCCTCTCGGGACAAAGTCACAGCAGCACAGCAGGCCTCCCGTGCGTGTGGAGCCAGGTACCACCGTCAAGTCGAGCTCCGCCTCAAGGAGCTGCATCGGCTTGGAGAAGTCGCCTCTTCCCTGGACGCTCAGTCTCCCTATCTGCACAATCGAGATGTCTGAGTCACCATCTCGTGGGGTTTCTGGCAAAGAGCGAAGACACGAGAAGTTACAACCCCCGGGGTGCGGGTTCCAGGCACGGCTGCAGCTGCGTCCAGGCATTTGCATCTGCCCCTCTCAACTGCAGGGCCCTGGGGACAGACGGACCCAGCTTCCCGCGGACGTGTGGGGCAGGTGCACGTGTGGAAAGCCCAGAGCTAATCAGAGGAGGGAGGACCGGGGGAAACAAAACCAAGGCGTTTGGTGCATCCCCGTCGTCACCAGGAGCCGCACAGCTGTGCACACAGAGGGGGTACGCCTTGTGTGCCAGGCGCTGTGCATCTGGGACGGTGTTCCAGGAAGGGTGTGTGCGTGTGTTTGTGCCCTTAAGAGTGTGTGTATGTGTGCATGTGTGTTTATGTGTGGAGTGCTTGTTTGTGTATTTTTGTGTGTGCCCATGTATGTATGTGTGTGTTTGTTCACATCCATGTTTGTGATCCGTGTGGTTTGTGCATATGTGTGCATGTATATGTTTGTTTTTGTGTTCATACATGCTAGTGTGTGTGCATATGTGTCCGTCTGGGTGTATGTTTATGTGTGTTAGCAGGCATGTGTTTGTTCACATCCATGTGTGCACGTGTACATGTTTATTTTTGTGTCTATTTATGCCAGTGTGTGTGGTAGTGTCAGTATATGCTAGTGTGTATGTTTGTGTATGTGCATGTGTGTGTCAGTGTGTGTGCACACAGGTGCATCTAAGGGGGTGATGGTGGTGTGAACACGCTTCTTGCTGCCCAGGCAGGAAGCACCTGGCTGCCTCACTGCCCTGGAGACCTGTGTGCTGGAAAAGGGATGAGTGGAGGTGACCGCAGGGCCCTGTAGCGCACCTCGTCCACATACCTGTTTGGATAGCGGCACGCCAGCCTGACGTGAGCGGTGCACGCAGCAGCGCAGCCTTTGCAAACAGAACCACCCTCCCTGCCAGGCCAGGACAGGCAGTGTCCCAGAGCAGGGCCGGAGGTGGGGTGTGCTGTAGGGGCTGGGGGGACAGAAAGGCTCAGAAATCCTCAGTGAAACCCCTTCGTCCTCCAGCACTGTTAGAGGACGCAGCTGTCACCTCCGGAAGAGCAGGTGGCCCGATTCATTCTGATTGGACTGGAGAGGAGGGGATGTGACCTTCAGAGAGGGAGGGAGGGAGGGAGGTGGGCATCTTGTCTCCAGCACGTCCCTGCTCCCTGCGCACTATCCTAGGGAGCTGGTACCATGAGAGACGGGGCTGCCCGGGAGCAGGGACAAACGCCACGTCCCTGACCTGGGCTGCAAGGGCCGGCGGAGAGGAGGTCAGCCTCTGCCGACCCCCAGGGTGGGATCCCAGGTACTGAGTTGTCCGATGACTTTTGGCAGGTTGCCAGCCAATAGTGGCCAGGCCACAAGTGGAGCTGTCTGGGTGGCTGTCTGGTGGCCTGTGTTCCTCCCATGCTCCCTTCCTGTGCCACTGGCTACACGCAGAGCCCACCCTTACTGTACACAGAGTGGAGACACGCTGCGGGGAGCAGGGGTGCGCTCCCCCTCGGCCGGTGTTTTCAAGTGCACCCTGTTCTCCTGGACAGATTCCATCCTCCAGTCTGGCCACAGCCCTCTCTGCTCTCGGGATGCACCGGGTGGGTCCTGCATGAAACTTGTCCAAGAAGACCCCGGACAGAACGTGCACAGATGCGCACAGCCACGATGACGGTTGTGCCGCGCTGTGGGCTCTGAGCTCGGGGTGGAGGCAGGTGCCTCTCTTGCTGCTGGTGCCAGGGCAGCAACTGTGTGAGAAATACGAATGAACGAATGACTGGGTGAGTGAGCGAACCAGCATGCGACTCGGTCCCAGGTACCTTCCTTTCCAGCTCTCCCTTCGCTGAAGCACATGTAGCCGTGGGCTGCACCCTCTCCCCTCGCTCTTGCACCCGGCTGAGTCAGGGCGCGCTAGCTAATGGGTTCATCGCAGCAGCTGCTTCCCAGAACTGAGCAGAACTGGAACACTCGTCACTGGTCGCCCCGCGTGCAGAGGCCGTGCTGGACGAGGCTGTCCAGTGGCCAACGCTGGATCCTCCCCGGGTCACAAAAGCCTCACCTAGGTCCAGTGAGATGGTGACAGGGGCAGAAATGGATGGTCCAGAGACCACCACCTCCTTCCCCCCACCCCCGACAGCCTAATGTAGCCAGACACCTTCTGTGGCACCTACCACTCGGCTGCTGGCGATGGTGGTGTCCACAGAGAGGGGGGAGTCAGTCGGGCAAGTGGCTGCAAGGTACAGGGCTCGGGGTCGGGGGAGCTCCGCCACAGACACAAGAAAGGGAAGCTGTAAGGTCACAGCAAGTCATGAAAGGAGGGAGAGAAGGGAGGGGACGAGGAGGGGAGGAGGGAAAAGAGGAAGCAGAGGAGGAGGAGAAGGGGCAGGGAGTGGGGAGGAAAAAGGGGATGGGAAGGAGAGAAGATGCTGGTGGCTTCCACGGAGGTGGAGGGACAAGGAAGGAAACGGATCTGTTTTTGTGATTTGGAGCTTTGAATTCTCGCAGAGGAGATGCCAGTAGACAAGAGAATGCCGTAGGGGAGGGACCTGGGCGAGAGGATGTTTTGGCTGATCACTGTCAGATGGTTGTTGCAGCACCAAGAGCTGACGAGGTTGCCCAGGAACACTGTGAGCCCCATATTCCCATCTTACGAGCTGTGAGGATGGAGGGGTCCACCGGGCACATGGCAGGTGCTGAACGAATAGTGTTGCTATGTTGTGGGTTTAATTAGGTCAGCAGGAGGGAGCCTGGCCCAGCCACCGCGCACAGCTCTGATCAGGGTCAGCCTCCTTCCTTCCCTCGCTTCTGAATGCCACCCCCACACGCACCAGGGCTCAGGACCCACCGGCTTCTCTGCATCTCTTCTGCTGCTAAGAAATGATCCCGACCTTCCGCACCCATCTCTGCCCCCAGTTACACTGTCACCTGAATAATTTATTCTTCCAGGGAGAGTTTGCTTCTCAAAAGGCAACAATATAATATAAATCCAGGACCCAGGTGGCACGATTCAAGGCATGAGACAAAGGCTGGTCCTCTGGGACAGGGAAGCCTTGCGGAGCCCCGAATACACACCCTGTTCTGCTCAGGCCCCTCACGCTCTCTCCAGACTTCCTGCCAGCCCAGACCTGGGGGCTCTTTGGCCACGGGCCTTTGCTGTGGCCTGTCCAGTAGGTCCCCTTCCACATTCCCCTCTCCATCAATCCCAGCCCTGCCTCTGAAGACACCAGCCAGAGCTTACCACGGATCCTCTCCTCCTTTCACAGAACCTTAAATCATTGCTGTCGGAAGGGCCCTTGTGGGCTAATCAGCCCAGAGATTTTCACGTTTCTTTGTAGCTAAATCTTGCATCCCCGAGACGGAAAACAGGTTGAGGAAAGACAGCACTGTGTGCAGAGAAAGTGAGTCCCTTGGAGCTTCCTCTTGAATTCTTCTCCAGCCTTTGCAAGTTACAACCTTAAGGCTCAAGAGAATGGCATGGGGACTACTGACCAGCCCAGTTCCCAGTCACACAGATGGGAAAACCAGCACCTAAAAAGGAAGCAAGAATCTCCCAAAGCTAATTGCACAGGAATTAGCAGGAGTAGACTCCATTTTCTTCAAATATGTTCATATGTATTATTCATATATAAATATGTAAATTATTCATATACATCATTTATATGTAATATATTAGTATTTATATGTGTTCCAGTTTCTCTCTTGAAATTCTCCATCTTATAATCTATTATGTTTAATGTATTAATCACTGTTATTTTAAAGTTGGTATCTGATGACTCCAATACTTAGTTATTCTATGAGACTATTTCTTTTGTCTTTTATTTTTTCCTCTTGGTTTTTGTTCGTTTGGTCTTGTCCCCTGGTGTGCCTGGTAATCTTTGGTTGAATGCTGGGCATTATGGATGAAAAGCTATAGGGGTAATTCAAGGTCCTAAATCAGAGGCTGGTAAACTAACCATGGACCAAACCCTGGCCTGTTTTCTGTGTTTCTACAACCCAGGAGCTAAGGATAGTTTTTACATGGTTAGAAGGGTAAAAAAAATCGAAAGAATAATGTCTCGTACCACATGAAAATTATTTGAAATTCCGGTGTCCGTAAGCAAAGCCTTATTGGCACACGGGCACACCCATGTGTTTACATTTGTCCCTGGCTACTCCTGAACTGCAAGGGCAGGGGTGAGTGGTTGCCACGGAAACCATGTGGTCTGCAAAACCTAAGCCACCACCTGCCTGGCCCTTTGCAGAAGTTTGCCGACTCCTGCTCTGGACGCTGCTTCCTCCTGCAGAGAGGAAGTGCCTGTTCTTCTGGCGAGCAGCTTGGATGCCTTTACGTGGCTGGGGAGGGGGGTTTCCACCTTTCTGGGTGCCCATCCTCCTTCGAAGGCTTCACTCCACTTGCCTCCCCAGCCCGCGATGCCGCCGGGGCTCCAAGTAGCTGTCATTTGGGGCTGAGAGGGCAACACCTTTTCCGTAGTCCAAACTCACAGGGAAACCTCAGCTTCTGACTTCCCAGACTGAACTTGAACGTTGTTTCGTTTGTTGTCTGTGACAGAGTCCCTGTCACGTGCTCTGAAAGGCCTTCTAGGAAACAGGTGTTAGGATGCTGCCAGGACCCAAGAGCAGCCATTTTCCTGTCTGCTGCCTTCTCCCAATGCGAGCGCCCCCTCCTCCCTGCCCTCCCCTCACCCCACCTGGGCCCGGCATCCCGGGGAAAGTGCCACAGTCACCACTGCCTGGGCCTTTCCTGTCCTGCCTGGCAGGACCCTGTGGGCAGGATGCAGGGAGACCAGCCCTGCCTGGCAGGGCCGTCCTGCCAGGTGGTCTGCCTGGGGCTAGGGGACACAGTGACTCTCATCGTGGGCCCCTCCTGCAGGCCACCGTGCCACGGGTCAGTGGCACCGCGCAGCACCGCCACTCCTGCCTGGTGGGAGGGGACATCCAGCCGCTGTCTGAGGGCAGCAGGAAGGGATGGGGATCTGGGGCCTTTTGAATGCATCTATTTACCTGTTTGTTTTTCATTAAATGGTTGTTGGTGTCATAACGACAGTGGCTATTATTGAATTTAACGATCTTTCCCCACCAGGAAGCCTTAAAAAGTCCTCAGGGAACCCTGTGGGAAGCTAGTGCGGGGCTGTCATGTTCCCCTTATCCCCTCCGTCCCCCCACCATTGGGTAGCAGCTTCCCTGAGCTTCCCAGCTGCACAGAGATTTTAAGGAAACACAAGCTAACCCTCTCCCTCCTGCGGGCTCCAGTGACACTACCAGTGGCTTAGAAGGCAGAGCACACAGCCACCTGGCCATGAGGCTCTGTGGTTGTGTTTGTGAGCACTGGGCCTTGTTCCAGGGCCTGGGGTCCCTGCAGTGGGGGCCGACACAGCGTCTCATGCACGAGGCATTGTTTGGAGAGCTGATGATGTGTCCAGGTGAGGCTGGGGGATCTGGTGTGGCACCTGGAGACGGTGGCGCTATATTAGTGGAGGCCAGCCTGCCTGCGGTCTCTCTCCAGTGTGTCTGTAACCTGCGGCCCCCCAAATGCCACAAGCAGCACCAGCCCTTGGGTGTGCAAAAACGCGAGTGTGTTGTCTGGGGCTGTATCTGTCGGCTGACTCGGGCCGGCTTTGGTGGGTGCCAGGGGGCCTCCCGTCCTCCCGCAGGCTGGCCGGGGCATGTTCAGCGCAGCCAGCCCCGACGCCGCCACGCTCCCAGTGCTGGCCTGGCCCAGAGGGAGCTGCAAGGACCAGGGCGCAAGTGCAGCTGAGGGGCGGGTGGAGATTCGGGGCCACCATGGTGGTGCATCACACAAGGAGGGAGTCTGTATTAGGTCCTCCTGGCACCTCTCGTCATCAGAGCCCTCACCCCAGATGCGATCACACGTGTATCTCTGTGACTGCTCCGTGTCTGCCGCCTCAGTCCCGGACCCTAGCCTGCCCTGGGGGGACCCTGCCCACTTTTGGTTCCCTCCTGCAGCCTTTGGGTCTAGCCCAGTGCCTGCACATAGTAGGTCCTCAATAAACAGCCCTTGAGTGAGAAAATAGCACTTTTCCCTCTAGCAGGGACATTGTGGACATTGTGTCGCTCCTCAATTGTGTCCCTTTGAGGAACTGTCAGACCCTGTATGGGGAAGAGGGAGCAGAATCAGGGTGGCATCTGACGTCCAGGGGCCACAGCATGGGGACAGGTTCCTACCTGCCTCAGTGAAGGGCTGTGTGCACGCACCACGCTGCTGCTCCCTGACAGCGTAGCCCCAATGGCGGGCACGGAGGAGGTGTCCCGTGAGTGACTATTGTGCCTGCAGGTGCCAAGGGGCAGCTTCCATCCGAGAGCAGATGCTCAGGGCCGAGGCTTTTCGTGCATCACCGGCAAACTCCAGATCAACTGCTAAGGCAGGCGCTCAAAGCGCAGAGCTCGGGCCAGGCCGCACGTCCTGTCAGCTCCAGACTCGGTCAGGTTCACGATACATTGACCACTGCCTGCCCCACGCCTGTTTGTATCTGCGACTACCCACGGTACGGGGCGTTCCCACTGGAGTCACCCAGCGTGGAGACGAGTGGGCCCCTCTGGCAGCAGGCGGCGTCCGGGAATCCCTTGCTCCTTCTTTCTGGGTTAGCTGCGAAGGGCGTGCTCGGACTTGCTCCTCACAGATGGGGCCACTGGACGGACGCGTCCGTCCCGGACCAGGTTTGACGTTGAGACTGGAAATAAGTCGGTGACAGGGACTGGAACCACAGGGAGGCAGGTGTCTTGTGGTGTGGGTTCCCGTCTGTCTAACTTGGATAGGTGTCAGGGAAACGAGGAGTGTGTTTTGAAATAGAACCCAAGATAAAAAGGCTGGAGGGGTGAGTTCCTGGGACTGGAAACCGGATGGGCACCAGCCGTGATGCCCTCTGAGCGCCCGGGACTTTCTGACCGGCCACAGCATTGATTTAGTCCACTGAACTCCACGAGGTCCCGGCCAGGGTCAGGAGGCATCGTCCTCTGAGCACCCGCCGCGTGCGGGCTCCTGACCTGGCACCTTCCTCCCAGGGCGGCTCACGCTCCAGCACCTTGATGTCCCAAGCGCCTAGTCTTACCAACGGGACCCACCAGATCCCAGGGCCGTGCATCACCCTCCAGGGAGGCGCAACCGGGCCTGTGGAGGGAGAGCCTTCCTGTTCACCTAAAGGTTTGATCCATTCACCGTTTTATGGACTAAATATAGCTTCTGTGGGGATGGTGGGTGCTGGTGGCCCTGGCCAGTGATAGGAACTTCCTGCTGCCACGTGGGGCCCGGGGCCCTCCTGCCAGGCTCAGGCCCTCAGAGGGGCGGCCTTGGTGGCAGAAGGCCCCTCTGCCCATCTGAAGCCCCTTGCCCACGGGCGCCACATGGGTGTCCCTTCCCAGGCCCCAGCATTGAGCCGCTTCCCCCAGCACAGGCCTGCAGAGCCGCGTCCTTTGTGGAAATATCAGAATGACCAGGGAGTTAACTGGAAGAAATGAGTCATTTCCACATCAGCCACTGAGCTCAGAGCTGAGCGTTAGCGACTTCTGTTTTCAGAGATGCGTGGAAGAGTCGGCCCGTGTGTGAGTGCGCACATGTGTGCTTCTGCTTTGAAAGCTTCCCTGGGAGTTTGGAACCGAATCCTCTCTCTGAGGGGTTTGCACTTCCCCAGGACCAGCCTTTTTGCCTGGAGAAGATGCTTCCTGTCCAAGAGCAGACCTGATCCCCCGTGTCTGGGGTACAGGCCAGGAGCCCCGTGCCCTCCGCCCCAATTCAGCGTCCTGGTCACCACTGCCTGCTGGGCCACGCTCTCTGAATGTGAGTCAGAGGGAGCAGATGGCCGGGGCCTGGCTCCTGTGTGTAACCCAGTTCGTAGCCATTAAGTTCGATTCAGAAATGCGTGTCAAGCCTCCTCTGCCTTCCACGGGGGCGACTGTGCAGGCTCCACCTTCACCGGTGCGTGTGGTCACACGTGTAGGCACATGGGCAAAGGCTGCCATCCGGCCCCACTCTGAGGTGCCCACCTGGGGTCCTGGGGGTCCTCTAGGACAGTATCAGAAACTTTTTCTTCCAAGCCCGGGTGTAACCTGTTAGGCTTACAGGCCGTGCAGAGTCTGTGCCAAATGTGCCGTCAGACACTCTGCAGCCAGCTGTTGGGTAGATGGTGACTTTGCAAACTTGGGGGGAGGGCTCTGAGCCCTCTTGTCTCAGTCTCACTGATCCCCCGAGGTGCCCGAGCCTTCAGAAAGCCATCAACGTGGAGGGCAAGCCCCACTGCCAGGGAACGGGTTTCCAAGCTCTCGGCCACCTCGCTGTGCCCCCAGCCCCTGACAACCCCTGGTCTGAGATTTGGCCAAGGACGTGGTGCTGAGAAGGGAAAGTGGGTGGCTGCCCTCTCAGACGTGGCTCTCTGAGTCCTGTCTGTGGCACCCTGTGTCCTCAGGTTCTCAGAGAAGGTTCTCTGCATCAGAGGAACTTGCTTTTTGGTGTGGCCAACCTAGGGGTGACAGCTATGGCTGAGCCCAGGGTCAGGGGCTGTGAGTGTAACTTCAGGCCCCTTCTGGAGCCCACAACCAGCAAGGTGTGTCTGAGGAGCCCCAAGTCTCTCCAGACCACGGCGCCAGGCCACTGGCCATCCCACCTGGGGGACTCCTCTCCTCCGGGGGCTGTGCAGGAAGCAGCCGGGGCCTGGGCCTGGAGCTGCCACTCAATTTGAATCCTGTGTCTTAGCTGTGTGTTCAGTAAAGGGTTAACCCTTTCCAAAGAAATGTCCTTTCCCTCAGCTCCTGGGAGGTGACCTCCCAGCCCTTGGAACGTCATGCCTGGTAAGAGGGTCTCTGCGTACCTGGGGGCCTTGGGTGGGGCCTGATGGTCTAACAGGGTGATTTGAGGTGGGAACCTTAGGCCATGTGTATTGGCTTAGCCTCCAGAAGGGCTGGACACTGACGTCACCCGTGTGGGTGGTCATCTGTGTGGCAGAGCCCCAGCGCAAGCTCTGGACACCAAGGTTCCAGGGAGCGTCCGTGTTCGGCAGTACTGCACGCGTGTTGCTGGGAGAAGTTAGCGCTGTCCACGTTCATCTGCTGCAAGGTGACGTCGGGAAGCTCACACCTGGTCTCTCCTGGGCTCTCCCTCTCTGGTAGACCTAAACTGCGAGTATGGTGGCTTTCTTGGGTTCTGTGGGTCCCCCTAGTGAATTATTTATCATGAAGGTGGTCTTGGGGACCCCCGAATCACACTGTGCAACACTGATAAAATCTGTTAACCTCCCTCTAGACTTGGGGAGCATCTTGCACCCACCCCACGGGGTTGCAGTGAGCGGAGCGTGGACTGATCCGCTTATATCAAGGCTTGGCGCACTTGGCCCATCAAGTTAGGGCTGCTTCGCCACGTGCGTTGACTCCACAGAAGCTGTGGCAGGCGGTCCCTTGCCTTCTCCCCCAGCCCGGGTTTTTTTCTTGCCAGGGAGGGTTTTGGGTGGGGAGGGGTTTTTAGGGGGAAGGGCCCGGGGTTGGAGGCCCTTCGGGTTGGGCCCTTTTGCCCCAGGGCTTTTGTTCTTCGGCACTGTTGCCGGTTGGGCCGGTTCTTCCTTCTTTCTGGGTTTTTTTTTTGCTTTTTGGGTTTTTTCCCGTGTTTTTTTTCTTCCCCCCCCATTTTCCTGTTGGACTGCCCTTTTGCCCCGTTTTTGCCATTCAGGACCTTTTCCGGCCCGGGTGGTTTTCCCGTTTGGGGCCCCTTGTTCCCTTTTTTTTGTTCTTTGGGTTGTTTCTTTGGGGGTTCCTTGGGGGTTTTTTTTTTACGGAGTTTGGGGCTTTTGGGTTTTCGGCCCGGTTTTTCCTGGATGGGGGCTCCATTTCCCTAGTGTCTGGTCCCGTGCCTGGGCGGAGGCACTTGTGACGAGAGATCTTATCTCTGCAGTCTTGGCTGGAGCCTCTCCCTGAGCTGGGCCACCACTCACTGAGATGGTTAATTTTATGTGATAACTTGACTGGGCTGAGGGGTGCCCAGATAGTTGGTAAAACACTATTTCAGGGTGTGTCTGCGAGGGTGTTTTTGGAAGAGATTAGCATCTGAATCAGTAGACCGGGGAAGGTCCACCTTCACCCTGTGTGTGGGTGTCATCTAATCTCCTGAGGGCCCAAATTGAGCAAAAAGGCAGAAAAAGAGCAAATCCTCTGTCTGTCTTTCTCTCCTTGAGCGGGGACATCCCTCTTCTCCTGCCTTTGGCCTTGGGCTGAATTATCCACGGGCTTCCCCGGTTCTCTCGCTTGCAGATGGTGCAGCACAGGACTTCTCGGCCTGCGTGATCACGTGAGCCAGTTCCCATAATAAATTTCTTATATGTCTCTTTCTCTATTTTATTGATTCTGTTTCTCTAGAGAACCTTGACTATACACTCACCCTGTGGAAGGCTCTGCAGGGTCACTTGGAAAGTGGCACACTTCTTTGTGTCCCTGCCATAAAAGCTGGTGGCCTTGTTTTTTTTTGTGACTATCCCAGTTTTAGAAGGTGCATTTTCTCTTCTGAGCCTGCCCCAGGAGGTGAGCAGCTGCCTCAGAAGGAGCCTACACCTTGAAGTGCCTCCAACTCAGGGAGCCAGGCTGGCCTCTCACCTGTCCCCCGTGCACGGTGCGAGCTTCCCCTCGCTCCGGGCAGCACGTTCCTGGAGACTCTTTTTCAAGGACTGCTGTGAAGTTGCCATTTTGCAAGTCTTTGTGGGAGAGGAATGGCTTCTTTGTGATGGAATTGGCACTTTGGGTACCCAGTGTCACCTGTCACCTGTTAGACTCACCCCTGCAAGACGGACATCCTTGTGTCTGTTGATCACGGGTCTTTGTGTAACGCAGGGACCTGAGACCTCAGCCTTGTGAAATGAGCTACGATAAGCACAGAAATGTCACCCTTTTGCCTTGGAAAATCCCAGGACCACTGTCCTGCTCTCATCCGAGTGTGCCAGCCAAGCGTGCCCCACCCTTTCCCATGCTAGAAAAGAAAGCCCTGGTGGTTATTCTCTCCATGGACAATGGCCCGCGCTCAACTCGGCTTCATTTAATAAGACCTCGCTCAGACTTGGAGATGGATTACCAACTTCCACATCAATCTTCGGGGCCTGATCTTATTACAAACCACCACAAATATAACCATAAAAACCCTATTGATGGATGCGGAGCTTGGTAATCCATCTGTCCCCATCCATTATTCTGAGTATAATTTTTCATGATCTGGATGGCAGCTGATTCCTAGCACATTAGTATACAGTGGCAATTACCAGCCGCAGAAAGAGCCCCTAAATTAGCAGGAACAATAACACCTGTCAGGAATGGGTAGCAAGAGTCCCCACACGGCATGCGGCCGCGCCCTGGGACCACGTCGGGATTGCAAAGAGTCTGGAGATGGGATTCACTATTGACCTTGGAGGTAGAGAGGAGAAAGATTGTTTTGTTTTTTGCTTTCTTGGGGACACAGAGTGTATGTTCCCTCGAGGTGACATGATTGTCAACCCAGTCACAGCCCACCTGACAGCTGGCACAGAGATTGCTCAAGGGCTGCCTCACCCAGGGTCAATGGGGCTCCTGGGACAGATGTTCCTGACTGCGTTGTTCGACAGCCATAAGGGACTTGGTCGGAGGACTGTTATCTAGGCTGTGAGTGTTGAGAGACGAGGGTGAGGAGGAGAGAAGTTGGGGGGATGTCCTTCTAGAACAGTGCTCTTGGCATGGTTTGGGGAAAGCCCTTTCCAGAAACAGGACATGGTTTCTCTCCACACAGTGATTCCGCTACCTTCACATTCCTGTTTTTCGCAACATGCAGTTTCTTTTCAACTTGGGGGAAACTGAGATAGACACGTGGCTGAGATATTTCTAAGGGCCCTTGAAGGGATTAGGTTGGTAAATTTCTCCATGAGTTATGATTTCCAAAATTCAAGAATCCTGTCCCATTGACTTCTCTAGGGGAATCCTTGTGCAAAGCAACCCATTCTCCAGATGCTTCCCATGAAAAAACCCGGCAGGGTGAGGCTGCCTGCCACTGGGTGTCACGGCCCCGTGATCAACGGGAAGCTGTGGGTCTCCTTGAAATCACCTGCCAGTGGCCAGTGACAACCCGGCAGTGAGGAAGCCTTTGATGATGGAGTGGAAGGTTCTAGCCTGTCCAGATAAAGGTGGCAGTTTGATTCCCAGCTTTAACTAATCATTCAAAGCAGATATATACTTTTCCTAATTTACAAACTGAGCCACCTTTGGCTATTCTCCTAAATCAGGACTCTGCAAACCGTGGTCCGTGGGCCCAATACAGCTACCAATTTGTAAATAAAATGTTACGGGGACACAGCCCGTGCCCATTTGTTTGCTTGTCTGGGGCTGCTTCTGTGCGGCAGTGGCAGAGGTGAGCAGTGGTGACCGAGACCACTCGAGACCACTACTGCCTGCAAAGCCTAAATTATTGCCTCTTCTGTCCTTTACGAAAACGTTAGCCTACCTGGAACCCACAAGAACACTTAAGGGACTCACACAGATGAGGACACGACTCCTGGCATTTGGAGAGAACTAAATGACAGGACAGATGCTTTAAACGCTACACAACTTCTCACATGTTGTTCTGTTCTTCTAAGTAGGCGACCTTCCAAAGAGAGGAAATGATGAGACGTCTTTACGGATTTTCCATATTTCAACCTGCTTCCTCCAAATACTATTTGGGCCACATGTCAAAAGGCCCAGTCCTTGTTCAGCCGTCAAGACCCTGGGGTCTGTCGGTTCTGCTCGTAGTCGTGGCTCCTTGCGCAGGAGCCTAGTGATCCATCGGAACCCGAGAGCCAGGCCTTGGAGCACAGGGCTGTTTGTTTTGCAAGAACAGTATGTAAAGGGCAGTGAAATGTTTATCCTAACCAATTTAATATCAGAATATGGCTACAGATAGGCTGGAATTGGATTTAGACATTTGATTTTCTTAGGGACTCCAGAGCAGAGAATTGCTTTTAGTCCTGGTTCTGCCGGGTGACCAGGGAAAGGTCATTTTACTTCTCCAGCACAGGCTCCTGGTCAGTCGGGCAAGCGCAAAAGATGTGGAGTGGGGCTGGATGAAATCGATCGCAGTGTGTAGACTTGGCAAGGTGTCGGCATAAAGGGATCATTCCAGAAAGCGTAGCTGCTGCGTTATTGTATGTCTGCCCGGAGCCTCTTAGCTGGTTATTAAGCACATATTGCATCCTTCACATTTTAATCTGGAAAATCTGATGAAGAAAATTCACACAGAAGGCAGAAGGGCCTTCAGAGCAAGGCAGACATAGGAAATTCAAAATTGCCTTTGTTCTTGTTCTCCTGGTTTCTTATTTTCGACTTCTCAGTTTTAAGCTTAATAATACCTCACCCAGCTAAGACGCCATGTCATGCAGTGTGTAAAGGGCGCGGGTATAAAGATGATGATTTGGTCTCCTTCTTAAGGTGCTCAGAGGCTCACAGGGACCTCAGGAAAAGGGTTGTCCTTCTGCTCTTAGTGTCATCAGTAAGAATGTCCCTTGAGGCAACTCTTCCCCGCTCTGGGCCTCAATTTCTTTGATCCATCAGAAAAGGAGAATCAATGTTTTCCCAACCTCCCTGCGAATGTGGACAGAAGGGAATTAACCACCTAAGACACAGCCAGTCATGAAACTCTTCCCTTCCAAGGACTTCGGCCACCACAAAGATTCACACCAGTAGGAGACTTCTCGCAGTAATGAGATGAGGCCCTGGGCCTCCTCTGGCCCACAGATGTTTGAGGCAGTGTTCTACTCTTGTAAGGGCACTGTGCCCCCAGCTGGGCTTGGCCTCTCAGGTTGAACCCTTCCCTACCGCTGCCTGTGCGGCTCGTCCCCTGCTCTCTTGGCCCTTTTATGTCACCCACCTCTGTAGGTGTTGAGTTCTCCAGCTTTGGCCTAGACGATGGCAGGTGCAGTCCAAGAAGCAAAGACCTAGTCCTCACCATGGGGGTTGGGATGTGACTTGCCAAGAGTGGGCTGAGAGAGACCTGGTGTGGGCCCGGAGCACTGCGGGGGGAACCTGCCATGGAGGAGGTGGTGGGGCATAAGCACCTGCCTCCGTGATTGCAGAAGCTCGATCCTTCCCAGGAATGTAGAAGGGAGAGAAACCAGCCTCTGCCTGGTAGGAGGGAGGAGGGAGGCCATCGGGTCTCAGCCAACACTGCGATTAACCACCTCTGAGCTCAGAATAATATGACTGCTTTTAGTAAGGGCTATGGAGCCAGCAGATCCCATGTAATCTGAGGAATTTAAACAAACTCACCCAGATAGTATTTACTTTCATAAGTGTTAATGACAATATCTCCCTCTGAGATTGTTATCAGGAATAAATTGGATAATAACACACATGACAATTGCTATCAGTTGTTGAGTATATCTGTGATAATCACCATCATCACCATCACCATCACCACCATCACCACCATCTCCACCACCATCATCACCACCATCACCATCACCATCACCACCGTCACCACCACCATCACCATCACCACCATCACCCCCATCTCCATCACCATCACCACCACCATCACCATCACCATCACCACCGTCACCACCACCATCACCATCACCCCCATCACCCCCATCACCATCACCATCACCACCATCTCCACCATCACCATCACCATCCATCTCCATCACCACCATCACCATCACCACCATCACCCCCATCACCATCACCACCATCACCCCCATCTCCATCACCACCATCACCAACCATCATCACCACCATCACCATCACCACCATCACCACCATCACCATCACCACCATCACCATCACCACCATCACCACCATCACCATCACCACCACCATCACCATCACCACCATCACCACCATCTCCATCACCATCACCACCACCATCACCATCACCACCATCACCACCATCACCATCACCATCACCACCACCACCATCACCACCACCATCACCCCATCTCCATCACCACCATCACTGTCATCACCACAACCACCATCATCACCATCACCATCACCATCGTCACTATCATTATCAATCATCACCACAACCACCATCACCATCGTAACCATCATCATGACCATTAGCCGCAACAGCCTCCTTATCACAGGAAGCACAGACACAGGGTGAGCACATTCTCTTGGCGACAGCATGGCTGTCTCTTGACTGGGCTGGAGGGAGCATGGGGGTGGAGAATGAGAGGAGACTGAGCAGGCAGACCACCCCCCATGGCTGCCCATCCTTGTGAACCCTCCCTATGGCCGCGGGACCCGAGTTGGGTCCTAGGGACTTGGTGCAGAGGTAGGGCTGCTGAGGCGGCGGGCACTCCGTTGCTGGTGAGGTCGACTGTGGTCCCCGAGGCTAACATAGCTTCAACCTATTGGCAAGCCAATTTGCCAGTCCCGGAGGAGGGAACCTCACCCAGAGGTTCTATTGGGTGCCACAAAAGTGGTGTGCATGAGGCCATTCACCAGAACGAGCAGTGAAGGTTGCCACTTTGCAAAACAGGCCCCAGAGCAGTCGTTCCCCGTGGGCGGGGACCACAGCCGACCTGCTCACCACGGGCACTGCGGACATGCAGTGGGTGCACAATAAACATTCTCGAATCAGTGGATTGAAGAGGGATGCAGGGAGACCCCCTGCCTCCCTGATGGTGCTTACCCTGTGGGTTCAGGAGGGGATCCCTCATGACAAACTGCAGTTGCCCCCAAAGAGGGGAAATTGGGAGACAAAGCTGGTTTTCTGGTCATGCCAACTTTTAATCATTTATTAACAATTTCCCCACGAGGATGATACTCAGCAGAGAGGTAACATTTTTTTGTGACTGTGTCCTTGGGAGACTGCCAGAAAAATCGTGACACTCTGAAATCCACCATGCTAAAACAGGCACGCGCAGGGTTCTCGCCCCAGCGGCCAGCCAGGTGGTCAGGTGTGATGGGCGGGCCTCTGCGAAGTGGACACCAAGATCCGAGACCCAGGAAGACAGGACAGCTGCTCAGACAGGTCCGGTGAGGAGCCTGGGGAGACAGGCACATTGGTAGGGTGAGCTGCTGCCACCTGCAGGCCCCGAAAGCTTCCCCACTGCCCTCGTCCCCCAGTTCCCTGCCCAGTAGGACAGAGCCAGAGCCGTGGACCTTCCTGGTGGCCCTGACTGTGAAGTCAGCCAGGGGACTCCCCTACTGTCCATGCCCCGGGGAGGATGGGACAGATATGTGGTCAGGAGGGATCGCGGCCTATGGCGAGCCTGCCTTCCTGCCTCCCGCCCCGCGTCTGTGGTTGGTGGCAGATGTTGCAGGAGGGATGGGGACACAGGGAGGGGATGGGAGAGGATTCACGTGTGGAGGGGCTCGCATGCAGCGCACGGCCGGGGCTCTGACTGCCTTGCTCTGACGCGCTGGTCTTCCTGTCCCCGTGCTGCCGGTTCAGGTGCCCCAGCCCTATTTAGGGAGTACGTGGGGGGGGCAGCAAGGCCAGACCATCGACTCTCCTTCCTGGACCTTTAATTCCTGGGACTGCATTGGGCAGTGAACTTCTTAGACGGAGCCCTGGAAAGAGGGCAGAGCCCTAGTGATCTGAGTGCCCAGGGTCTGCAAAGATGTCACCCATGTGCTCCTCCTCCCCATGTCCCCAGTAAGTCCTGGGCCATCCTAGCTCCCCCAGGTCAGGCCAGACCTTGCTGCCACTCACAGACCAGCACCTCTGGTGCTCACAGCTCCAGAATCAAGGAGCAGAACTTGCTCAGGGTAAAGGAGAGAAGGGACATGGGACAGGTCCTCAGGAAATGTCTCAGCCGAAGCTTACCTGTCACCAGGTAAAGGCTACAGGTGAAGGGCTCAGCAGGTGCAAGAAAGGACACAGCCCCCTTGGGCCAGATCACGGCGTGGGGATGAAAGGGAATGGGGATGAGGGAGGCCAGAGCTGGAGCCTCCTTCCTGGACCCTAGGTGAGAACAGCCGCGGTGCCCACCATTCTGCTGGCCGTGAGTCAGGAAAGAGAGATCCGAGCGCCTGCCATGTGGCCCCAAGGCTGCTGTGGATGGGCCCTGCATCCACAGCCATGCTGGGGGGCTGCCCCGCCCTGCCTGGCACCCCGTGCTCTCGCGAGCCTGGTCTCACGCACGCCCTCCTCCCTCTCTCCTTCCAGGTCTGGCTGTCCATCAGGTCATCACCATCACCGTCTCGCTCATCATGGTCATAGCTGCTCTCATCACAACTCTTGTCTTAAAAAATTGGTAAGGCTCCTCGGGCCCTTGTGGCCTGGAAATGGGTGGCCGTGGGGGTCCCCGGGGAGGTGCACTCAGAAAGGCCCCTATTTTCCAAGCCCAGCCTGCTCCGCTGGCTCCCGCCGGGGCAGTGGCCACCACAGGCTGCTCACGCTCCGCACTGACCCTTGGGCGCAGCCTTCCTGGCATAGCTTCTCGGGCTGTGTGGTGTCCCTGTTTCCAAAGCCTTTCTCTGGGTCTGAGTGAGCCTTTGGACGTTGCCCATCCAGAGCACAATCCCCGCTTCTCATTTCCTCGGGACCTTCCCGGGAGAGGTAGGGACAGCGCCCTCCAGCCAGCAGCCCGGCCAGGCGGGATCCTGTACCTGCCCCTGCCGTCTCGGTGGCAGGTCGCTGGGCCGGCCCCATTCATACCCTCCCTTCCTCCCCCAGCCGCTCTGTCTGCTGAACTAGGTTACCGCTTTGCTGCGGGCGGCCTTTGCCTATTTCCTCCTGGAAACTGGCCTACTTTGAGGCTGGCCTTGGTGTACGCACCTGATACACCCCTGAGAAAATCGGGGACTGCTGGGTGACCTGCTGCTCGAAAGCACCTTGGCGGCCTCGCCTGCCCGCAGCCACTCCGCCAGCGCCCGTGTCTCCTTTTAGTGTCGAAGCTCACGCTCCCGCTCCCTCGTAGAGTAGCAGACACGGATCCCCCGCCAGCTACAGACAGGGACGGAAGGCAGGGCTGGAGCCTCGGGATAACCGAAACCACAGGGAGATGGGGGAGAGCTGGGCTCTGGGAGCAGAGGAGGCCCCTCCGGGGCAGGCCGTGGGAGGGTGGGGCCAGCCCTCCCTGACCAGCACAGGGAGACATCCAGGCTGCCTCCGGCCAGCACACTGGGCACCTTCCTGGGGACAGGGGATGAGGTCAGCAGGCTGCTCACAGCAGGGATTCTTAGGCAGGACCGGCTGGCCAAGGGGCTTCGGACCCCTGGATCACAGGGATGTAAGAGGACCAATCCCACTGCCCATCTCCCCAGGGGAGACAGCGGACTCTGTGGCCCGTTCTGTGACGGGTGGCCCAAACTTCATCTTGCTTTTCCCGTACTTTTGAGTTTGTAGCAAACCTTCAAAGGGCCCCAGGGAGAACCTCCCCCCCAGGGAGGGACAGGTGGGTTCCAGACCCTGGCCCTTCCCTGCAGGAAGCCTTTTCGGGTGGGGCCGGCTCTGTGTTTTGCATTCACCTTGTCACCTTCGCTTACCAGCCAGGCCTTCATCTGCACCCAGGGTGGCTCCTGTCGGAAAGCCAGGCAGGGGACAGCCCAGGTGTACCAGGAGCCCTCCCTGCATATGGGCTCTGATGGAAAGGAGACAGGTGGGCACGGGGTGGTGAGAATGGCAGCCAGATAAGGGGAGATGCCACCCGCCTGTCCTTCCTGTGGCCATGTCACCCAAGTGGCATTTGGGCTCTCTGACCGCGTCCTTTGTGAAATCCCTGGACTGGCAAGTGTGGGCCTGTGGTCAGCCTGCATGGCCTCTGGAAGCCCCCTTGGTCCCGAGGGGCTGGGGAATAAGGGAGGAACCACAGGGCAGGTAGGACGCCCCGGGAAGACTCTGCAGGTCTCATTTCCAGCCTGTGAGCGTTCACCTGGGTGGGGCTGAGGACAAGGGCCTCCCAGCTCATCACCTGTCCCCAAAGATAATTCCGCAGGTAGCCCATCCTAAAAGGAAGGGACGGCTGTCCCCAAAGGCTTCTGCACACACTGTCCCCTCTGGTAGCAAGTACCCAGCGCGGTTCTCCTCCCGCTGGGGCGCGGGAGACGGAATCGGCGCCGCCGCTGCCCGACACCAGGCCGGGCTCTGACATCACACAGCTCCCCGCTTACCTCGGATGCGTTCTTCCTGCTCTAATAGCCACATTTCACATTCAAATTTTATTTTTAAAAACAGTTGATTGCTTGATTGTGGTGGATGTTTCTGAAGAGGCTGGGAATTACCGTTTAATATTAAATGATGTGTAACCCGGGTCTCGAGGCGAGAGCCCCGCTGCGTTCGGGCTCCGGAGCTGTGCGTTCCGGCCTCCGCCTGCCCCCACGCCGCCCCTCTCTCTTCCAGCTGTGCCCAGAGCGGGAACACGCGGAGGAACAGCCACCAGCGGAAGACCAACCAGCAGGAAGAGAGCTGCCAGAACCTGACCGACTTCACCTCGGCCCGCGTGGCCAGCAGCCTGGACATCTTCACGGCCTACAATGAGACACTCCAGTGTTCACACGAGTGCGTCAGGGCGTCTGTCCCCGTGTACACCGACGAGACGTTGCACCCGGCGGGGGAGTACAAGTCCACGTTCAATGGAAACCGGTAAGCTCGGCCGTGGGCAGACCCGGAAGCTGTGAAGCTCCTGGCGGTCCAGACCCCAGAGCCCGGGTGTGGCCGAGCGCTGGCTGTTGGTCCGTTTCAGTTGTCCCGTAGATGGCTTTGAGGGGCCCAGCAGATGCAGCAGCTAGTTTGGCAAAACGAGAGAGGCGGGTAGGTACCAGCGGGCCTTTCCATGCCGAGAGAATGAGGCAGCCCAACTCCCATCTGGACCCCTGCGCTTGGGCAGCGGGTGGACATGCGGACGCCCAGCCTTGCCACCACGCCCTGCGGCCAGGCAGCGTCGTTCATTCCCTCTGCCCCAGCTCAAAGCCAGCTGTGTGGTCATTGCCGTCCTAAACACCAGCAGGTCACAACTGCCCGGCCCCAGAGTCTGGGCTCTGTGCCCCGCCAGTAAAAAGTCAGCAACAAACAGCAAAATCGCCAGTATCAGCCAGACGCCCGGCCCAGACTTTCCTATCGAACATTCATTCTTATTATTCACGTGCAATCCCTCAAAGAAGACAGACCCCTACAGCCCTACGAGGGAATATTTAAGAAACCCTTGAGTCAGCTCCTGAAGGTTTGTCCAGAATTAAATTAAAATATCAATAAGCTTCTTTTAAGTGAGCATACATTATGGCATCATTTTGTAAATTAAAAAAGATGTCCAACAACTTGAAAATCTTAGGAAGAAATGAATGGGTCACCGGGCGGCCTCCCAAGGCCCCCGTCAGCAGTGGGACCAGCAGCAGGGACACTGCCCCAGGTCTCCTGATGCAGGTCCCTCTTAGAAAGGGAGAGCTGCGTGCTCACTCCTGTTGCATTTGCTGATTCGCTCAGGGACAGCGAAGGCTGTGGCCCTGGCAAGGGACGGCTGAGTGGCCCGCTGTAGTGCCCAGAGTTAACCTGTCCTTGTCCCGTCAGCGAGAATGAGCAGATGTCCCTTAAATACCTTCTCAGCTCACTTCATCTCCACGTCAGACTCTGCAATGTTCTCTGTCTCAGACGCCATCTTCCCTTCCAGGGGAGGACAGCAGCGTAGAAGGCTCAGAAGTGCTCTAAACGGCTTTGATTTTACACCCAGACATTCAGGGAGCTCCTTGGTGGCATCCGGCCTTCCAGAAGGCCGAGTTCGCAGAGGCTTGGTGAAAGGATCGGTCGGGCTGTGCATCCTGGCCGGCCTTGGGGGAGGGGGCGGGGTGTGGACTGGTCCTCGTTCTGTTTTGTTTCCCCCGTGTCCATGTCGGGTGGAGGGCCCCGTCCCAACACAGGGTCGGCACAGCGGAGCCCTCAGGCCCCGGCAGAGAGAGCGGACGGAACGGGTGCTTGCTTTCTGGCCTTGGGAAATGGCAGCTTAGTCTCAAGGGTGACAAACTATGGGGCAGACACTTCAGGGGCCAGGTCCTGTCCTTCCTGCCAGTGCAATAAAGCACCTCCAACCTCTGCTGTCAGAGGCAGGGACCCCAGGCTCTGGGCTCCTCCTGCAAATCTGAAAACCAAAATCTGGAGCCAGCACCACTGTGGGGGCTGGACCACCGGCCTTCCGCCTCCACTCCAAAGTCCCCGGTGCCCGGTCCCTCAGCCGTGGTGTGTGCTCCAGAGCCCTCCAGGCTAGGCGCGAAGACCTCTCCCCAGCCACAGAGAACGGGGTCCCTTCCCGCCGGACGACCTCCCTGGATTCCTGTCCGGAGCCGGCCTGGTGCCGCCGCCGGCTGTGTCTGTGCCGCTCGCGCAAGCCCCTTTCTCTGCTCCCGCAGGCCCTCCTCCTCTGATCGGCACCTCATTCCCGTGGCCTTTGTGTCTGAGAAATGGTTTGAAATCTCCTGCTGACTGGCGAAGCCTTTTTTACCTCCTGGGGGCAGGGCAGACGCCGCGTGTCTATTCCATGGTAGGTACCCTCTTCACATCTCGGTTTCCCCTCTTCTCCCCTCCACTTCGGGATCACTGGGACCCTCCCCCACGTGGTGGGTGGAATTCCAATGGCGTCGCCTTTCGGAATGAGAGCTGGATGGCTGGGCTGTGCGTCTCCCGCTGCATTTGTTAGCAACGCCCCCACGTCCCCCCGGAGAGTGGCAGACACTCTCGTGAACCCTGATTCGGTGTCACGACTGTCAGCACCAGCGCCTTTGATCCCTCAGGGAGGCCACGGCCAGCGCGGCCTGTGTGTGGGGGGGAAATCATTTCTCGAAACAAGCTGCAATCACAGTTCTCGTTTCCCTCGACGGGAAGAGGTTGGGGCAGCAGCTAAGCAGGCAGGAATCGCGGCTCCATCACGTGTCTGCACATCGGGAGAGGGCGCAGAGCAGAATTAAAACACAACTTTAACTATAAAAATGAGAGATAAGAAAGAAAATGATAAAGAAAGAAAGTGAAGAGTTGAGACATCTACTAATTTGAAGCCAGGAACCGGTACCAAAACAGGATGAATTTTCCACGCTCTGCTAGATAGGAACATTTGGTTTGCTTGCAATGATATTAGCTTTAATGCAGACGTTAAATTGCTTTCTCCCGCACACGCAGGCGGCTGCCGGGAGAGTCCTTCCCCCACCTCCGACTGCACACTCCAAACCTCTGTGTGCACGGTCTGTAGAGGCAACCTCAGGTTCTGTTCTTGTTTTTGTTTTTCTTTTTGATGCCGGGTTGTCTAAGGATCCTCATTTTGTTTGTGGACAGAGTCAGGCTTTTCTCCCCGCAGATATTCCTTCTAAATGTGACATCAGACCCCTTCCCTGAGTAGGGAGCCCTGTTTCTAGGATGGGTATCGACATTTGAAAATATGTTTTCTTCCTCCTCGTTCACCTTCCAAGACAGGGGCTGAGTGGGCGATGCCATTGTCGGAGTGGAGTCGTGGGCCTGGCGGTGGGCGTTCTGGGGCCCCCGCCTGCTGCACGTAGCTGGGGCCCAGGAGCCGGCTGCAGTCGGGGGGGCTGAGTGGGTCAGTTCCTAATCCTACACTAATGAATCGCACGTTCGCTCCAAATCAAATCTCCAGCCTTTCTCCCTGTCCCAAGCCAACATGTTCCGCCAACTGGCAAAGAAATGTAATTAGATTAGAACGGGGAGCCAGCCGCCCCGCCAAGGCCTTTGCCGAGTCTGCGTGGGCCAGGCAGGTGAGCCAGGCCGTCCCCACCATTCAGCGGGCGGGCGCACGGGGCCTGGCGCACCCACCAGAAGCATGTGCCTTTGCCTGCCTGCGACAAGACTCCCCTCTGTAAGGCTCAGACAGATCCCTCTTTGGAGTCCAACCAAGCTAGCAACAGGGAGCTCGCTTAGGAGCGAGGAGTCCCCGACCCACCTGGCGAAGCCCCTGCAGGGCCCAGGTGGCCGCCAGCATCTCTGTTATGATTTAAACATGGACTAAAGTATAACTCATTGACCTGGGATGAGATGGGCCTGTGCATGGAAGACCTCCCCTTCCTGCCTCCAAGAGCCACCAGCCTGCAGGGCTGGAGTGGTCACCCAGAGGGGACAGTTCCCTTACGTGGATGTTCACGTGGCACTCTTTACTTGTTCCATCCTCCCGGCAATCCCACTTACAAGTGTGGAAACTGAGGCACTGGGGGGTTAAATGACGCCCAGCCCACCTGTCCGGAGGTCTAAGTCTGGGGACCCCTCTCTCTCATCGAACCAGGGAGCTGCAGCACTGACTGCAAAAAGAAAACAAATTAAAATTGAGAACAAAAGTGCTTTTACTTACTCCTCTGCCAGAAAACCTTGCTGTCGCATCAGCCTGGTTCTCACCTCCGGGAACACGGAGTACCGAAGGCCCTCCACGAACACTGCTGGGGGGCCATCCCCGCGTGCCACCCCTGGGTGAGGGCGAGAGGTGTGGGTGCTCCTATGTGGGCCCCAGGAGCTCTTTCACCTCTGTTTGGAACGTCTCTGTGTCTGAAAGGCCCACCCCTCCCTGTGGGTCTCAGGTAGGTCATTTGGGGAGTCCAGAGAGGTCCTCGGGACTTGCTGGGAGCCAGCCGTGCCCAGCCACTGAGTCTGCCCCGCCGACAGACGCGGACAGGAGGGCTATGCAAACAGCCTCGTTAGTCCTTTGACAAATGCTTGAAGATTCCGTGGCTGCGTGGACAGACTGTTTATCACTAGCTGGGACGAAGGCATTCGGATTCCAAGTATCCCCTGGTTCTGGCAATTAATGACTGGACATGAGCACCAAGCAGAGAATAGCCAGAAAGATCTCTCAGATTTACTAGGGTACTTATTGTCCCTTAAATAAATAGCAATTAATACTAAAACATTTAATTAAGGTTTAAGAGCCGGTGGAGATATTTATCTCTCGCGGAGCTGTTAAGCGTCTCCAAATGCATCTTTAATGATGATATAGCCGTTTGCTATCACATACATGTCTTCTCACTCTCCCCTGTGTGCACGCTTGGGACCCACGCCGTGGCCAAGTCCGCTTTCCTGTAGGCGGGTTGTCTGCGATGCCAGCAGCTCCTGTCCCCCTAGATCAGCCTCTGCAATAGATGCCACCAAGTTCTCGCCCGAGCCAGCCTCTGTGGTGGGGCCGGGCTGCTCTGGACAGACACAAAATGCAGCCGGCCTTCCTCTGCCCCGAGGTAGGGGGCCTGGCGGGCAGGCCTGCGTGGGCTCCCGGGCTAACCCCCTGCCATTTTTCATATAACAGGTAAACCTCAGGAAACCTCATTAACGTTCAGCCCTCTCCATCAGCCAAGGCCGCTCCATTCCGAACGGAGCCCGAAAGTCATAAAAGCTCTTGAATCTGAAGCGAGTGAGGAATCAATCATGTGTTATTGTTATTTTCAAAAACATATTGAAGACATAACTAATAAAAAAGATCAGAAATGCACCTGAACCTTCCCACTTTGTTCTTTAAAGGAAGGACACTAACAGAATGTCAAACTTCTGCTATTCGGAGGCACACGTTTCTCAAAGCACCATCCCCAGCCTGCCGGCAGCCGTACTTTAAGCCGAGAGTCGGCACCAGGGAAGTTCGAGGGGGAAAGTAGCCATTTTAGGTTGTGGAGAAATTAGCTGTGTCTCCAGGGAGACCTGGCTGTGGTCTGTCTGTTCTCTTTGTTTTGCAAAAGCAGACACGGATCCTCAAACCCAGGGAACCCAGGGACCAACGAGGCCAGGCCAGCCGAGGAGCCTTCTGCAGGCAGCAGAGGGCAGGATTTATCCCAGATCCGGATCTGGGAGCTCACTTAGCAGCACACGCTCGGCTCCCCGTTTGGGCCGGGGAGCCGAAGTGGACGTCTGCCTCCGGCTGTGTTGTTTTCCAGCGGGGTCTGGGCCCACCTCGCCCGTCTTTCCCAGCTGGCCGGGGCTCCTCTGTCCCTCTCTGAGTTTAGCGCCAAGCTGAGCGGCTCGTGTGCGGAGCCTTGGGACAGAGAAACCCATAGAGGCCCCCACAAGGAGCTTGAGCAGCAGGGTTCCCGCAAGAACTCAGGGCACCCTGGAGGGTGAGTGTGGGCAGCCTGGGACCCCTCCCCTAGGCCTGGCGCCGTGACACCGCCCCGCCCTTGCAGGGATCCCCCACCCTCTGCAGGGGCCCAGCTCTGCTCCGCAGCAGGCCTGTCAGCAGGATTGGATCCATCTCTCTCTTGCTTTCTCCCTTTTTCGTCCTGAGACCCCAGTAGAGAGAGAAGCCTGTAGACCCGGATGAGGAGCCCGTCCCTGCGGGGCGGGAGCTGTCTGGTGCTCCGGTGTGGGCTGCAGCCCCCTTGCTGATCCTCCTCCCCCAAGTGGCTCTCTCGTCAGCATCCGCCTGCAGGCAGCACCTGAGGTTGATCCAGGCTGTGGGGGTCCGTCTCAGGCACTGGAGGCAGAGCTGGGTCATGCCCACGCTGCTTCTCTGAGCTTCACGTAGTGTCGATTTCCCTCTCCGGGCCAGGCACGGGGCTGGAAGCTGAGTGACCCAGAGGGAAGCTGGCAGGAGACCTGTTCTCCGGGAGCCGCCCTGCCAGTGGGTGATGCGTCATACACACACCCCAATAAAACTCAGTGCAGACTGCCCTGCACCCAGGGAGTACCAGGGCCAGGACACACCCATGGACAGAAATAACAGAGGAAGTGTCCAGGCAGGGGCGCAGTCCAAGGAGGCCTCCGGGGAGGAGACCTTTCCAGCTGAAACCGGAAGCATTTCAGGTTTGCCATTTGCAGTCTGAGGTCAGGATACCACCTGGAACCTAGAGGGGAGGAGGGAGGATGAGGTGGGCAGGAGGCGGGACACAATGCAGGTAGATCCAGTGAGCAGCTTCCCAGTGGGACAGCGGCAGGATAACGTCCACAGGGAACACCTGCAGGAGCATGGCCGGCTGGAGGGCAGGGCCCTGATCCCCAGGTTTAAGGTCAGGGTCAAGGATTGGAAAGCGGTTCACGCAGCAAACCCTTCTTATCAAGGCGGGAGCTGTCGGACCTCTGGCCCAGCCCCGGACACTCAGAGTGAAAGGTGGGCTCTGAGTCACCAGTGGTCAGGAGAACAGGACAGCAGCTGACAGTGGGGACTGTCCCGGACCACCAAGCCCAGCCTTTAGTGACCCCATTTTTTTAATCTCTTTTTAAAATTTTTTAAAAATTGTGATAAAATATATATAGCATAAAATTTGCCATTTTAACCATTTTTGAGTCTATATTAACTGTAGCAATAAATGCATTCACATTGCTGTGCCGCTGCCACCACCATCCGTCCCAGGTCATTTTCATCGTCCCAAACTGAAGCTCTGTCCCCATCGCACCCTAAAGCCCCTCCCCCTCCCAGCCCCTGGCAGCCCCCACTCTACTTTCTGTCCCTGTGAGTCTGACAACTCTAGAGACCTCGTATCATGGAATCATAGTATTTGTCCATGCAAGAGGGGTATTTCTTTCTGTTAAATTACTTCGTTTGCAAACTGCCCCCCCATTCCTGGAAACGTGGAGGAGGTGGGTGGGGGTGGGCGCAGCTGAAGCAGGGCTATCGAGCGCTCCAGTGCCGACCCGATGGCACGTGCCGTTTCTTTACACGTGGTGGCTCCTATGCCCACAGTGGGCGAGGGGACGCTCCACTGCAGGCCCCACAGAGCTGCCCACACAGGTGTCCTTTGGAGAGAGCCGGCAAGGTGAGGTGATGCTCCGCTGTCCGGACTGGGAGGGGAGCCAGCACCGCCCCCTCCCCGCCCCCACAGACTGCCAGGCTGAGGCTCTTGGAGAGGACAAGGAACGCAGGGCTGTGTAGGAGGCGCCACTCGGGCCTGCCAGCCGTCCACTCCCAGGACGCGTCCTGCACCCGGGGCCTTCCATCCCTCTGTCCCAACCAGGGTCACCGCGGTGGGCATAGTTGATTGAGGAGGGAGAATGCCACACCCTGGTCTGCTGGGGAGAACTGGGTGATGGGCCCGGGCCTGGCGGGCCACTGGGCTTCCCTAGGGAGCTCCCAGAGAACCTGATTCCAGGTCTCCAGAGGTGGGTGTGGGAATCTGAGTTTTTGAAATGCCCTGACAGTGGGGACTATGGTGATGGTCTGGCCTGTTGCTGTGCCTGGAGCTGCCAGGGGGGTTGCAGCCCTCCTGGTGGGGGCTTCTCCCAACCTCATTTTGGGATCGCTGGGTTCCCCCCTACAACGCCACCACCTTCTAACGTGTATCACCTGCAGAGACAAGGGTGCAGTGACATTCCCTTTCTGAGAGTCCTGATTGCCTGTAGCTGTGGGGGAGCAGGTGGGAGCTCTGAGTGACAGTGGAGGGACGGGAACAACGCCCTCTCCCTGTAACCGAGATGCAGCTTTGAGCAGACCCCTGTCCCCGCCCACCTACTCAACTGTGTTGTGTCCTGATTCACCGTGGCGTGGCGTGCCCTGCCTGGGAGGACTGTCGCTGTCGCTCTCTGGGGAGTGCTCACCTGCCGGGTCTCTCCCTGAGCCAGGAAGGCTCTGAGTTTTCTGAGGCTTATGCCGGCCAGCCAGAGCGGTCCCCTTCCCGCTGGCCTGCTGGAGGCGGCAGGTGCAGCCACTAACCTGACCGGCACGCAGGTGGCATTGCCTCCTTTCCCTCTTCAGGAAGATCACCTCTTAGAAAGATCCCGGAGGTGGTGTCTCTGACACGGTCCGTTTACCTCTCCCGAGTCCTGGCTTCAGGGAGCCTCTCGCTGAGCGCTGGGTGGAGACGGACTCCATTTCCTTACCCAGCGCCGCCCTCCGTGGGTGGGAGGCTGGACAGGGACTGAGCACCTGGTGGCCACACTCCGGCCAACTGACGTGCACCCGTGGGAGGCGGCGCCCCCACCCGGGAGTCGATGGAGGGGGTGGTCCCAGCCGCCTCCTGGGAAGCCCAGCCCTCCGTTCACACTGGGTTCACACCTCTGGGGGCCCTGGCGTTTGTCTCAGTTCCTGCTGGCAGCCCCAGTGAGGCCATCCTCACGTTCTGGGGACACTTAGGTGTCAGTTCCGTGAGAAGGGGACCCGGGGGGCGGGGGCTCTGCACGCAGAGGCTCAGCTAGACGGTGAGCCTCCCGGCCCCGTCGCGCCGGGCCTGCGCCGTTTAATCTCCTCTTCTTTTCTTTCCACACAGGATTCCGTGGGTGAACCTGTAAAAACAAAACAAACAAAACAAAACAAAAAAACACAAAACCTAAAACTAAGTCACCTAAGGGGGAGGGTCCCCGACCTACCACTTCTGTTTGCCGGCGGGAAACTCGCAGAGCAGGACGCTCGAGGCCAAATATATTTTTGTAAAAATGCTCACGCCTATGGGTGACCGCCTCTCCCGGAGTTTTCTCTGGAGAACAGAAAGAAGAGACGCAAGACAGGCGCTGGAGGCAGAGGGAACAGGCCACCAGGCAGCAAGGACAGGAGGAAGCGTCCAAACCGAGGATTCGTACTGCGATTCTGAACCCGTGCCAATAATACCATTATGTGCCATGTACTGCCCCGAGGCTCGCGCGGAGCCAGCCAGCGAACCACGCGTAGAATCTCACAGAGAACGGGGGTGGGAATCTCTTCCGACAGAGTCCCTATTTCTGGTTAATATACATATATAAATATATAAATACACACAGACACACACACACACACTTTTTTTGTACTGTAGCAATTTTTGAAGATCTTAAGTGTTCCTTTTTAAAAAAAGAATTGTGTTATAGGTATAAAATCTGATTTATTTAACATGCTTAGTATGAACAGAATAAACCGATGTTTTCTACTTTGGCAACTCAGCTCACACACATACCGCACACACGCACACACACACGCACACACATATATATACACGCATATATTGGAAACGCAGTTCCACAGGTGAGCATATTCTTTCTGGTGACCTGGTATTCCATCACCATTTGCCGGGGGGACAGCCTCGACCCAGACAACGAGGCCTCTCAATGACACATCCTGCGTTTGCTAAATGTCCGGTGAGTGGCACCAACTGTGCGCTCTGTTATCTTGGGCCGGAAGTAAGAATGTCATGGTTTTTATATATGTATGTGTATATATATATATATTTGTATGTGTGTATATACATATACACACATATGCATAAATATGATTTTTTCCATTTAATTGTTTGAAGATGCTACCTAACAACCACGTGCACATTTACCTAGCTGGCTGCTTGCAGAGGGGCCTGAGCATCAGGTCGGGCGGGCGGTGGATTCTCGGACATTTGTGTCACACGAGCATAGACTGAATTAAATTTTCCAGTTCCAAAAATTAAAGGAATATATCCTTACCGTGTGTGTGTATGTCAGGGCAGAACTCCGAAATACGTGAGGGCTCCAGTCTGTTTGAAGGTGAAAAATAATCATTCTAGACGCAGACAACCCGGGTGCCCCGGCTAACAGGTGCTGCGTTTCTGTCCCACACGCGGTGGACAGGTGCCGCCCACTTTTTCTTGGGCCCAAGGGTGACTTTGAGTCTTGGTGGAAACTGTATTGAAGAGACTGCTCTCTTGTCCTCTCCCATCGGCTGACATTTCTGTTTTGTCACCAAGAACCCTACTGTAGCGCTTCCCAGTGGGAATAGGGGCCCCAGACCGGAGCCTCCTTGCAGAGAATCGCAGCCACACATGCTTGATGGGAAATCCCGCCATGCAGTCCAAGGGCAGGCCCTTGCAAGCCCTGCTTTGGACAGGTTTCCTGGTGCCCCAGACCTGCTGTCAGGAGGGGGTGCTGTCAGGGATCTGGGGGTCCATCTCACAGCCCACACCTCCCCGTTAGATGCTTCCTCCCTATGAGGACAGCCCGGTCAGGTGTGGGTGGCCTGTCTCCAAAGAGTATGTTTCCTATGCACGGCCCGTGTGCAACCTTGATTTTAGCAGTAGGTGCCTGAGCAGATGGAGTGAAATGGCGCAGACCAGGTTAAAAGGTTAAAGGTCAGAGCCAGACAGCCGAGCTTGTCCTTACTTGTTGGCCAGCCGGGTAGACGACCTGGTTCTTTCCTCGGGCTCAGCCTCCCTCTGGATCACCTTGAACTGTGCTTGAAACATTCACCTTTGTACCTCTTGGAATAACTGCAGGTGGGGTAATGCCGTGGAGGGGAAACGGTTGTTTTTGTCACACTGTAGCGTCAAGACCTGTATCCGTGATACTGCTTGGGAATTAGGAAAGTGGTTCTTTTGGTTTTTGTGCTGTCATTTTCCCCCCAAAGCTTTATCATATACCGAGACCATGCAAACATCCGCCACTGGCATCTGACCACCTCCAGGGTCCCGGACGGCATTACACGGCGCTCCAGCTCCAGCCTGCACCTCTCCGTGGGTGTCGTCAGCCTCGTCAGCTACTCAGCGCCACGTCTCTCTCGCTGGAGTGGCCTCCCCGGCTCCAGGTGAGCACAGCTTGGTGTGAGCACAGGTGAGGGCTGCCAGCGCCTGGCAGGTGGTGGCGGCTGCTGCTCTGGTCTTTGACGCTCTGAGCTCCAGATCCAGCCCAGCTGGGAAGGAGGGGAGGGCAGGGGGCTGTGCGTTCACTGACTGGGAACTCAGGCATCCCGACGGGCTCCTGCTGTCCACCCTGTCATCTCCGGCTGCAACTCAGGCCCCTTCCCCGACCACGGCTGCACCTTGGATGCCCCGAACTCTTTCCCGAGTCCCTAAGACAGTACGCCTTGGAAAGAGGCTTAAAGTAGCAAAGCCCTTGCCCCCCTCCTTATTGCAGCCACGTGCTCAAGGCAGGGCTGCAAGACCCCCACGGGTGCAGCCACCAGATGTGTGCACGTCCCACGCCCAAAAATCTAGTTCTGTACTGACGTCCGTCAAAATAAACCCAGGTAGGGGAAGGTTACCGTTTCCTGATGGCTGAGGGAGTGTATGTAATGCTGTTTTATTTTGTTTTGTCATTGGTTACCTTTTGTCCCAGAACCCTCAGGCGGAAACATCGTGTAGGTAAGAGGAGATGGTAAGTGAAGGTGGACAGGCCTGCGAAATTCAGCCCCTGCGGCAGCGAAGCGTGTAAAACTCGAGCACAGGCCGTATGTACCCGTGCCTGGCCTTGCACGCGCGGGACCCTGATGACGTGGCCCGGCCGGTCCTGCTGCAGCCCCGGGCGATGTTCTCTCGCAGCGTGACCTGTGGAATTCAGAGTCCCTCAGCACACACCCCCTTCCCCTACCCAGGCCTGGGCCTTACATTTGCTTGAGATTTTACTCTTCATGGAAAGTACTGGAAGCAAGAGCGATGTGGTTTGTTGAGGCCCCCAGTGTGTCTCCACGTCCATCGTATCCTTTCCGTGAGTCTGAAATCCTGTAGTCGCAAGCCTCCGGGCAGCACCCTCCCTACCCGCAGACCTTTACAGCTTCGGAAACAATCGGGTTTGGCTTTGGGGACCAATCTGTTCCTTCTTTTGTACAGTCCAGTCCATTTCTAGGCTTAGTGCCTTCTAACCTTCACGCGACCGGTGTCGCTTTTCCCTGATGGAAACGGCTTGTTCCCGAGATTCACGTGTGAAAGGCGAGGTTCTCCCGGCATGGCCGGAAGCTTCCTGATCATTTCCCATGGGGCTCGGATCCTGGCAGGTCCTAGACAGAGCCAAGTCATGTGCCCACGACTCTCCCTTCTCAGTTCCCGCCCTCTCGTGCTCGGTGGGGAAGTGTGGCGACACCCTGGGCCGTGGGGGCGGCGGTCCCTGTTCCTGTGTACATCCTCCTGGTGCGCGGAAGGGAGGGGCCGCTCAGGAAGCCTGTCTTCTCCCAGGTATTTCTGACCCTTCCTAATCTCGAGAGTGAGTGGATTCTCACGCTGCATTCAACTCCCACATAGAGCCCCACCAACTGGAGCTGTACCGACAGGGAGTCAGACGTCACTACTGTGACCTTACGGTCTTAAATCAGTCTCTCCTCCCCAAGATATATACGACTCTCACAGTCAAGACATCAGGAACAGCCACCCTTGCTTGGTCTTGAGGAATTTGGGGCCTGGATGTCTGATCTGTCGTTCGTACTAAAGGATGAACACACCTGAAGATCGACCCTTTCACCTTGGATGGGCTCTTTTTGACTCAGTCAAAGAGAGACTTCACCTCTTTCTCTTCTTTGCCCAGATGGTCCAGTCTCGTCTGTGGCTCAGGAAGTTGGACCAACCCCATCTTTCGGGAGACAAGAGGAGGAGCCAGGGACAAGGCCAGGACCGCAGCCCCTTCATGGTCTGGCTGGACCTTCCAGCTGTCATTCCCAAATGGCCCCAGCGCACACTGTCTTTTGTCCACATGTCGACATCGTCAGCCTCTTTATTCGGGGACAGCTCAGCGTAGGTGGGTTCCGCTGGGCTGTCATTCCCTCTCCCTGCCACAGAGTCATCCCTCAAGACACCGAGACTTATGATTTCCTGAGCCTCTTGTCCCAGCACGTGAATTCTTTAAGATGCTACTCACATGTCAATTGGAGAAGAAACAGCTCTTCCCAGCTCACCACAATAGCTGGTGGATCATTCACTCATCCACGCATTCAACAAAGACTGTTGCATTTCCTCTGTGTTGGCGACACAGTGCAAGGCAAGACAGGTGTAGTCCTCCATTGAGGGCTTTGCAGTCTACAGTGGGAGGAGGCAGATGATTAATGCAGAACAAAGAGAGACAGGAGTGGTAGGGAGACCACACAGGAGAGTGACGGGGATGGGGAGAGGCAGCTGTGTCCTCCTGCCAGCCACCACCCACTGCGAAGTCATCACTTGCCTACTGAGGGTCGGTCTGAGGTTGGATGGGGCAAAATGGCCTGGTTCTTACCTCTTGGATAAAGATGCAGTGCAGTGCCAAGGGTGAGGGGCTCTGCTCCTTACAGACAGCTCTACCTGGCTCTCCTCCGCAAATCCTCAGGCGTTCCAGACAGGGTTGCGCTGCCAGGGAAGCAGAGGGGCAGGGTGGGGATGAGGGATGTGACCTGATGATGAACGTGCCCTGACCCCAAGCTCTGTCAATGCCCTGGGCCCCGCTCCCCATTAGTCCCTACCTGTCAGGTTGCCGTGAGGTCAGCCAGGTCGCAAGGGGAATGAGGGAACCCTGGACAGAAATCCAGCCCTTAGGGTATGGGCCCCGGGGGTGCCCTCCCTGCTGGCACCAGAAAACAGCTGCCTTTTCAGAAGTTGCCCCCAACACTGTGCACACTTAGCAGCCTCCTCCTTAAACAACATCTGCTCTTAAGTAAGCAGCTATTCCCAAACATGCCGTGATTCATGTAATTTTAGAATGGTTACTTCGGTGCAGTTTGTCAATTTGCTCTGCCACACTGTTTTTTGATTGTTTGTTTGTTTTGCAATGTAAATAGCACAGCCCACATAAATGAGCCAAACTCTCATCCTCCGAGGATCTTTGATTATTCCTCCCCGCTCATTCCACATCGATGTGTGCCTGCTACGGGATAAACTCCTTCTCCTTCACGCGCTCTGAGCCAAGACCGATGGTGGTTATACTCGGCGTCACTTGTGGGATTTCCAGGGAGGCCTTAAGTGATTGTGGGCATCTTGAAATGTGCCCCTGCCCTTCCTTCCCCAGAGTGGGAAGCACGGGTGTGTGCAGTGTTGCGTTTCTGGGTTTAGAGCTCGCATTGGGATGCACAGAGTGGGTAAGTAGAGGTTTAGGCAGCGAGTCACCGTCTCTTAAATCACCCGAACCATCGAACGATCAGAAAGCATGAGCTTCTACCCTCGGATCATTCCAAAAAAATCTCAGCTAATAAGCAAGCTGTAGCCAATCCCCAGAGTTCAGATCCGTCACCAGGCAGTCCCTAGTCAGGAAACTTCAGTCTTCGTTCAACCTCCTTTGTGCCGAGGGGCCAAGGGCAGCACGTTCGCTTGGCCTCTCCCTTTCCCACCCGAAATACAAAGCAGCACCCCCGGAACAGCCAGCCGGGAGCAGAAATGCTCACACGTCCCCTATTCCGTTCTACTTTGCTCTTATTTCAGAGGGTTAAACACAGAGGCCAGGGCTGACTGGGACAGCTGTGTGCATAGTGGCACCCAGAACACAGCGTGGCCTGGAACATAGCGTGGCCCGGAGCAAGAGGGGACATGCTTGTCCTGGGCTCTTAAGGCAGTGGTGCGTGGACGTCGGGGAGGAGGGGAGCCTTCTGCCCGGGGTATCCCAGGCAGCCCAGCGGAGGCGCACACCCCACGCCTGCAGAGGCACAGCCCGTGTCCGGCTGTAGAGGCAACTGCCGACAGTGGTCGACTCGGTGATACATGTCTGAGCTGAAAGTATAAAATAAACCCTTCCCATAGCTCCATTGCCTTTTCCTCTTGATGGATTCCCTGCTAAATGTTCTCAGAGTGACTGTGCATAGGATCCAGAGAGTGGTTTTGAATGAGCCCATAAATCTCAGTCCTGTGTAAGAGGTATGGTGTAACCTGGGCTGACCCTGCCTGTCTGGGACTCGTAGGTTTATAGAGTTTGAACCACTCGTGCGCCGTGGGGGAGGGAAGAGTGAGTCCGTAAGTGGCCACGCGATGTCTTCCCATGGAGGCTGGAATCGGAACATACTTGTGCCATAGATAATTGTCAATTCAATGGGTTAATAGAGTTGTGGAGACGTCCCATGGGCCTGGATTAACTCTTGTCCCTGTCTTGAGTTCCGTAGGAAAACACCTGTTAAGTAACGTGCGGCGGGAGTGGGTGCGGGGAGCTTCAGGTTGTAGGAAATTCTTCTTCATAAAAGTTAATTAGTTTTGTCTCATGTGGTCTCTCTCTTAAGATAGAATCCCCCGGAGGCTCAGGTTGTGGTGTGTAATTCAACACCCAAATATTTGCAAAGCTAAATGACAACTCCCTGGAAGCTTCCTTCATATGTGGACATAACCCGGCTGATCGCACTGCGTAGCTTGTCAGATATCCGAGCTTCTGCAATGCGCTTTCTCAGCGCTGGTGTTTATAGCTCTCAGGTCGGCAGACTGTCTGTTACATGGGTCTTAATGAGTCCGCTTGTTACTGCTTCCAGAGAGGCAGGGGTAGCTTTGGCCGCGGGAGAAGTGAGAACACTATGCAAGCCTAAGTTCTACTTTTTGGCACCATGAAGACTTGTAGCCACTAAAAATCTAGGATAGGGGACACTCTGAGGACCCCTGGTATAATTGTTTCAAACCATTGTACATAGATCTGCAGGGGCAAACACCATTGCACCAACCCCTGGGCCACTACTGTCCCACTTCCTGGTGGAATCAACCCATCCTTCTCCACTCATGCATCACTCCAAGCCAAAGGGACAATTTCAAACCCACTGTGACAGCCCAGCCCCAATTTCCAACCTTTGGAGGACCTATTGTGGGCGGCAGAGGGAAGGGTTTTCGCCAATTCTCGGGCTCCTGAAGACCACGTGAGGGCACCTCGGCAGCCGAAAGCACCGCTCCTGGCGGGGTTTCCTGTCACGGGGCAGCTGCCGCTGCCAGAGGACGGTCTCCCTCTGCCTCCAGAGTCCACTCTGGGTTGGGAAGGCGACTCTTGTGTTACTTCTCTGGTGTGTATGTGGATTCTAATACGAAGCTGCGTGACTGCCTGCAACTTAAGTTCTACAACCACAAGGGCATTTTTTCTTGGTTGTACAAAGTCAGCGTGAACGTGGCCCTAGAAGGCTGTGGGGAGGAGGAGTCCCCATGGTGCTCTCAGGTATGGTGTCACTTCCACAAACAAGCACAATTCTCCCTGTTCTGAAAAGCCCCCGGGCAGCCAGAACGGGCCTTTGGCCACACCCTCCTCTGCCCTCATTGAATCTAACACGTTTCGTTCCCGTTTTTGATTGCTTTTCACTTGTGTTTGGGTTCCCTGCTCTGAAGCCAGAGGGGGAAGGCCCTGGCAGTCAGTTCTCGGTCAGCTGGTGACACTGTGGTCCTCAAGGATGAACTTGCCTGAGGGGATGCGCAGGTCCAGCAAGCATCTCAGACGCCGTCACGGTCACGCTGCTCGTGTGAAGCCCGGACACAGTTGCGTGGCCGTTCCCGCGCCTCCGTCAGCGTGGGAGGAGGGAGAGATGCGAACGTGCGACGCGTTGGTATGGAACGCTGATGTCTGGGGGAAACGTGACCAGTTTGGGCACCAGATAATTGTCTTCTTAAAAAGCTAGAGAGTTGCTTTTGTGTCTGTAGCTTCCCCTTCCTGTGGCGCCCACGTGGACCATGTCTCCTCCTTTCCCGGTGCCGGAGCCCAGAGCAGGGTCCCCCTCCAGCTAACTTATTTAAATGCAAAAGAGAACAGCAGCAGAGCCTCATGGGGACTTTGATGACCTCTGTTACATTTGCTTGAGTCACCACCCACATGTGGACCGCGAAGAGAGGAACAGGACTAAACGCTGGCTCCAGCTGCTCCCCACGTGTGCCCCGAGCGGGCCCCCTGGCACGTGAGTCACACCCAGAAAGTACTAAAGTGGGCATTGAAGGAAGCTTGAGGCCACCCATTGTTCGTATTTTTAAAGTCCTTTACATTTTTTTCAAAAGGCATAAATGTTTATTCAAAACCCATAACCAGACAGAAGGGAAACAGCCGAAGCCCTTGAGTCACTGTTGAATGAGGCACGTGTAGGGACGAGTCGCAGAGATCTCCCATTGTCGGCACCACTGACGAACCTGGCTCCACGATGTGTTTCGATGACAGGAAGTCCAGTTAGCGTCGAACGCGTCGTTGCCAGGTCAACTTGTCACTGAGCCTTAGAGTGTCCCTACCACTAAGTGGAGGAGGCAGGTGACCATGTGGAGGTTTGGCTCTCGCATCCCCGAGCCCGGCCACGGGGCAGACGCGGGCCTTGGTGTGGATTAATCAGAGGAACATCCCAATTTTTGTCTGGGTTGTAAATATGAGGCCTCTATCTGGAAGTCACAGGTCTGAGACACAGAAGGGTCTGTCCCGAGTCCAAACTCCCAGTGTGTTCCCAGGTCTCATGTCGTAAATCTCAATGCGCACCGGTGTCCCCTCCTCCTCCCCAGCTCACCCGGAACTGGAAACTCACAAACCCTGAACCCAAACCACAGGACAAGAACTAAACAGTGACGGCCACGGTGGCCTATTTTTTCACAGTTTTTACGTCGAATGTTTTAGAACTTTACCCTCCCCTGACTCATGTATACCAAAACTGGGTTGATTTTGATTTTCCTAAATTATTTTCTGATACAATAAACTGTTAACTATTTATTTATACTTTGACATGGAGCACTGGTTATTTTTGAAAAGGAAAACCAAAGCCTCTCTGTCTTTGTGTCCTCCATGTACCTACACCACGCTGTCTCTGCACACATGTTTATATGGCATCTTCTTGAAAAAGAGCTAAACTACTGTAGTTTAATGTTGTGTTTTTCTTTAACTGCATATCATAATCATGTTAATAAACAGCAACGACACAATCTATTTGGGTTGGGGGTGGAGGGAGGTGGCCGGGTGTGATTTCCGTACAGGTGAACTTTTATTTCAGATTTTTTTTAAGTTGTTTCTGTATTTCAAAGCTATGTATTTGGAAAACATTGTAAATGAAACACCTATATTAACTTTCTTGTGTATATTTAGTACTCTGATGTTGCTATTAAAAAAATAATAATATGAAAAAAAAAAGAAAAGAGAAAAAACAACCATGAGTTCAGGCCGTGACCTCACAAAGACTTTTTTAAAAATGGTATTTGTTTATTTGTTTGTTTATTAACAATATTATCTGGGACCTCCTTTAAGAGCATGGGCATTCGTGTTTCTGTGCCACAGTTCACGGTCTAAGATTTCCTCCCCGAATCTTCATTATTTCCAAACCGATGCTTTGACGGTGAAACAACTAAGAAAACATTCTCAGGTCTTGGTGTGTGAGCCCTGGGCTTGCTTACAACTGCATCTGGGCTAACCCAGCAGGTTCTACAGTGCGGTACGTGGGACCACAGATGCCCACAGGCTCAGGGGCGGGGAGTTCCTGAGGCTCCTTTCTGGGCAGTCCCAGGCCAGCAGCTGTTTTGCAACGATTCCTGTAGGGGAAGCCGTGCCCTGGGGAAAAGCCTGGCCAAAGCTCGTAATGGTGCGCTGACGCCAGAGACCCCACTGCTGCAGTCAGGACACACATTGCACATGCGCGGTATTTGCAGAGGGCAAAAGAGATCTGTAGCCACTTCCAGACAGGCTCGGACAGGCAGCGTATGCGTGAGCGAGATCCCTGCCCTCAAGCCCAGTGGTTCTCAATGGGGGTGACCGGGGACATCTGGCAATGTCTGGAGACATTTCTGGTTGTCACAGTGGGGAGGGGTGCTGCTGGCATCTCATGGGCAGAGGCTGGGGGTATTGCTAAACATCCAACACAGCACAGGACAGCTCCCCGGGGAAGAATTATCCAGCCCAGAAGGCTGAGGTTGAAAAACCCCGCTCTTTGACCTTGGTAGGATGCTGCACTTCACTCCGCTTCCAGCTGACGGAGGGGCTCCTGTACCCTGACGAGGATTTAAGATGAAGGTGCTGAGTTTTTCCTGCCCCTAGGCCAGCTGCAGCCAAGCCTTAGTCCGAGAAAGCAGGGCCTTCTGTCTTAACGAGGCCACTCTGCTCGACCCCAGGTGAATCCTACACCTGCTAGGCACACGGTAACCCGTGTGATGTCTTTGCACATGTGTGGTATCACTTGAGCATGCCCCCAAGGTCATCTGCATCATCAGTCGCCCCATTCCCCAGGAGGGACAGACCAAGACACAAAGACACTGCTTGTAAAGGGGCCCTAGGTCGGAGTGTGGGGGCCAAGCTGGACCCTCTATCTTGTCTAACCCACCCCGCTCCAGCCGCAGCCTCATACGCCCCGAGAAGTGTCCCCGGAGCATGACTATCCTACTGCTAAGTTCCTGGCCCTTCCTGCTCAAGCCAAGCTGTGGCTGAGGCCGGGGACCAGCAGCAGAAAGACAAGGAGGGAAGCAGGGCTGGGGTGGGGGGAGCTGTGGCCATGGCGTCCATCGACACAAAGAGCTGGTCTGCACGTAGAACACGATCCAGCCACAGGTCTGCAGAGCTGGGGACGTGCAGCTTCAGCCACCTTTTCATCAAAGGAAAATGCACTCAAAGGTGCAGAGGTGCCAAGGGTTGAAGGCAGAGTGCAGGGCTGGAACGGAGAGCAGGTGGCACCCCTCCCGCCCCCCCCACCCCGTGGCAGAGTCAATGGACAATTTGCCCAGTGCCTCCCCCAGCTCCTGCACACGGGACCCCGGTGACAAAAGAGCTTCCATTCTGACCTTCTTAGTGTCCAGGCGCGCCTTTGTCTACGTTCCACCACCCACCCAGGAGCTGCCACGCGTCTGGAGGCCGTGGGCTGGCAGATGGCTGAAGTGTCCACCGGCTCCCTAGGGAACCTCCCCTGCTTTGGCGAGAGCCTAATGCCCTCAGACACTTTGATGAATGGGGGACATAACCGCCTTTAACAAGCAGAAAAAAAACAATACCACTTTGGTCACTTAACTCATTTAAACAAATCAACAGCCTGAATACCATTAAAATAAACTCAATTTGCTCACCGGTGAGAGGGGGAAATTGGGAGGCGAAGATCCATTTGCTAGTACAAAGAGCCCTTGCTTTTGAGCTGAAGCCAAGGCAATAAATACGGGGTCCCAGTATGGGTGAATACATTTGGCAGAGTCGCCTGTGACGGGTTTCCAAACATGCAAGCAGAACAGAAGCCGCGCGGTGCTGGACATGGCCGCGGAGGCTCCCTCCAGCGCAGGGAAGGTGGGCTGTGCACTCAGGGGCACCTGCTGCGGTTGCAGCGGCTCCTTAGCAAGTGTCCCCGCCAACCGTAGGGACGGCAAAGAAGGCAGGGAACTGTGTTTCCAGGGAGTGAGACTCCCCACATCTCTTCCCTCAAGAGAAAACTAATTCAATGGGCTGGAAGTCAAAGGTACCCACTGGGTCTTCTGCAAAAACTGACTGAAACCAACAGGCCAAGCTGGTGCCAAGCTGCGACCGTAGGATTCGAGATCCTGTTAGTCTGCAGATGCTTCTGTATTGCGGCCGTGTGTTGTGCCTCATAACAAGCGCTCTTTCAGATTTATGTGTCTCCCACGCTTTATCGATGGGCATTAACATCAGAGCAGTGAACTTAGACCTAAGAAGATATGAAGATAAGGTCCTTTAGGGCCATGGTTCTCAGGGGATGATTTTGCACCCCCGGTTCCCCTCTGCCCAGAAATACTTAGCACTGCCTGAAGACATTTTTGGTCGTCACAACTAAATGGGGGCAGTACGCTGACATGGGGAAGGTGGAGGCCGGGGAGGCTGCTAATCACCTCGCTAGGCAGAGGACGGCCCCCTCCACAGAAGCGGCCCGGCCCCAGACGTCAGCAGTGCTGACCGTGAGGAGCAGTCCCCTAGGGGAAGCTCAGGTTCTCCTCCCTCGTGCAGAGGGCAACGGCTGGCAGACTGGGCGTTTGTCGTCAGAGACGTCGGGTCTGCCACTGGTTGGCTGCCAGGACTGCCCATCGAACCTTCCCTAAGCCAGCAACTTTTTTGGGAGACAGTCGGAGCATCCCAGGAAGCAAAGGGTGAGCTCTACTTTCCCAGTTTTTTTTAAACCTGGGTATATTAGTTTTCTATGGCTGCTGTGACAAAGTACCACACACCAGATGGCTTAAAACAATGGAAACTTATTGTCTAGCGGTTCCGGAGGCTGGAAGTCTGAGATCAAGGTGCCAGCAGGGCTGTGCTCCCCCTGAAGGATCTAGGAAAAGATCTTCTCTAGGCCCATCCTAACTTCAGTAGACCCTGGCCTCATGGCAGCGCCACTCTGGTCTTCACATGGCATTTTCCCTGCATGCATCTGTGTCCAAATTTCCCCTTTTATGAGGACACCTGTCATAGGGGATTAGGGTCCACCTTACTCTGGCAGGACCGCACCTTAACTAACTATATCTGCAATGACCCTGTTTTCAAATAAGGTCATGTTCTGAGTTACTGGGGTTTTGGACTTCAACATGTGCATTTGGTCAGGTGGGCACAACTCAGCCCAGCACACTGGGGGATCAGAGTGAGACGCCGCCACTAGCGCCGAAACCTGCCCCACTTTCCGTTGTTTTCTGTCTATCCTAAAAAAAAGCGAGGGACCTTGGATGGGGAGGGGGTGTCCAGAAACGAGGTTGAGTTCCTAAGCTCCTTCTCCTCCCCAGCTGTCGTTAGGGGGCTGTCCAGGAAGTGACGGGGAAGCAGTGGTCTCACCTTTTAGAGCCAAGGCCGCTGGGTTTCTAGTTGAGGATCAGCAGGGCTTTGAAAGGAGAAGTGGCTTCCTTTTAAAGTGACTGTCCTCAGAATAGTGTTTTTGTTTTGGTGTCAGGTTGCCAGATAAAGGTGAAGCAGCTGCCACGGTTATGTGCTGTAATAAAACCTAGAAAAAAGGCAGGGGCGGGAAGCCAAATACGTAAGTCCTTGCACGGAGAGCAGCTGCAAGTGCGAAGATTCGCCTCTTTTTCCGCCGTGTTTGCATCTGTGATTTTTTATTTCTGTTTCACTTCTTCCCCGCATTTCCAAGCTTCCTATCTGGCTCTTGCACATTTTGCCCTACCTCAAGGAGATTGGCCCCAGTTAGGATCCGCTGCGTTACCCGGAGAAAGGAGGCCACTGCTGCTGGCAAGAGATGCTTGGCAACGTGCTGTGTGACCCCGGGGGCTCTTCCCAGCCTGTCTCCACCCACTCACCTTGGGCAAGAGGGTCTGGACTGGGAAAGGATCCCTCTTATCTGTCCAGACCCAGTTATTTACATTCCCTCTGCTCCAGAGATCTCCCTGCCTGTCTTAACTCTCCAGCCTCGAACTTGGCGGAAGTGCTGCAGCAAAACCTCTGGCCTCCAAGGCAGCGGTCCTGCAGACTGGCAGCATTCCTGGGCGTGAGGCTGTGGGCGCTGAGGCAGGATGCAGGGGGGCGGTGGGAAGAGGAGTCAGGCTCAGCCCTGGGGCGGTGTCTGCAGGGGTCTCATGCTGTTTGCTTGCAGAGGCTGGTGATCCTGGCGCTGTCCTTGGTGCTGAAGATGGCAGGCTCCAGTTCTCTTGTTCTTTTTGGAACCGAGGCGTAGACGCCCTGCTGGTAGTTTATAGGCAATCACACAGAGCGCAGTCATCGAGAACCATTCTATGCAAACAATAGCTTCTGGAAGGCTACAGGAGAATAAGTTTCTGATACTGGAGTGGGCTGAGCTGTGGACACAGGCTGGACCTTCCTGGGACCACAGAGCACCTCCAATTGGCACATGCCATTCACACTGGCACGCTTCCCGGGCTTGACACCACCAAAGGCAGCAGAGTCAGTGCAGCCTCCCAGAGGCTATGAGAACAAGTCACCTTCATTCCGTCTAAGCTGTGCATCGAGGCGGTTCCGTCCAAGACCTAGGTCATGATGTGTCCTCTATGAGTCAGCAAGGGACCCGCATTATGCTTTGGGTCATGGAGGAAAATCAGGAGTGAAGCTTTACTGAGGGCATCTGGCTGAGCTTTGTTCTTCCCCTGAGATAAGAAACTGAACCACGATTTCCCCAAGAGTGAGGCAGACACCTGCTTTTCTAAAGCAGACCCTCGCCAGCGTGGAGACTACACTGTGGGTGAGTGATGGTTGGGGTGTGAACGTCCCTCAGCCCCAAACCTTATATATGATAACATTATGCAGGAAAATAATGAGAACTATTGAAAGATGTTGCTCACTTTAGGATTGAATTGCCACTTAAATCAAACTGACAGTGGGCAGGGGGCTTGCGGAATCAAATTAAGGAGGAAGCTGTATTTCAATTGGGAAGGCCTGGGTGCTTTCCAGAAGAGCGGGGCTCCTCTAAATGAAATATAACCCTGAGCTCCCGTTCCATCCCCTGTGATTTATCTGAGCCAAAGAGGCTTGTTTGAGTGGTTCTGAATGTTATTTTCAAAAGCAAATGAACATCTCATTCTGGAATCAATGACACAGGAAACTGACTTGGAAGGAGCTGGGATTATGGGAGACAGGAAGCCAGGTGAGTTCTCTTCCATCTGGATTTAAGGCCCAGTCCAAGGGAGGCTTGAGGGACATGTGGAGGGGGAGACTCCCTGGTCTTGGTGGCTGGGGGTGACTCCTAAGGCTTTTTCTCTGAATGTTAACAGGCATCAGACTTTTGCCCGTGGTCAGTGCATGATGGGGCATGTGGCCAGAGACTGAGGAGCAAAGGGGACCCAGCCAGGGAGATGTGAGAGTCACCAGCCCAGCTGGATGCTGGACCCTCCCCAGATGGGTCCCAGGCCACCCTCAGCATTGGGCATTGCCCTCCCCTCCTCTTCCTACCTGTCCAATCCCAGGTGGCAGATGCTCACCTCTGCAAATCAGAATCTTCCACTCATTCTAGTGCAAAGGAGGTCAGAGATTATGTTTCTTTAGTCCTGTGTATGGGGGCTCTTTCTGATTGGTGTGGCCAAGTTTCTGGAATACCCTCAATGGTGTTGCTCCCAAAGTAAGAGCATCTTTCCATGGTTCTCACTAACCCTGTGCATAATGTTATCACAGATAAGGATGTGGGCTGAGAGATGTTCACACACCAATCTTTGCTCACCCGCCTTGTCTGGTCTCTAAGTCCATCCTGGTGGCTTCAGCCTAAATGGGTCTGGCATTAGCAGACATCCCAGGTGGCCTAGATGTGCCTGCTGGGGCAGACTTCCATCTTCGGGTGCTGAGGAGCCATTTGTGCTTTTGAGCAAAGGGGTGTCACAAACAGGGCAGGATCTGAGAACAAGGACAAGGTAGTGGATTGGCTGGAGGCTAACCCTGAGCCAGCAGCAGGAGGAGCAGAACACGGAGCTGTTTCCACAAGCATCTGGGGTGCTCGCCAGGGGGCCAGATGTCTGTGCGGGGAAAGGTCCACACTTGGCTGCTCTGAGCCCAGCCTGGGTCTGACATGACATACGTGCACAAGTCCCCAAAATGGTGGGGCCAGTGGGAGTGTAATGTCTTACGGGATGATCTGGGGAGAAAACAGACTGCAGGAGCCCTCCAGGTCCCTAGAGTCCCTTTTGCCCAGATGCTCTCCCAGGGCAGCTCAACTATCTCCCACCATCTGCTGGACTTGTCCAAAGGTCCCTCCTGTCCCACAATGGCCAGGAGGTGGCCAGAGAGGAAGGAGGGCTCTTGGGGTGGGTTCTGGTGAATGGAGACGGAGGAGATAGAGCAGAGGGTGGGGTCACCCAGTCCTGAGGGAGGTGTGGGGCCCCCCAGGCACCCACCTGCAGCTGCTGGGGAGGCCAGTTCTCCTCATGGTCAGGGATCCTTCCCCAGAAATGGCTCTGACCCTCCCCCTTCTCCATCTCACCCATGTTACTGTAGTTTGAATATTTTTTTCTCCTCCAAAAATTCATGTTGACACTTAATCTCCAATGCAACAGTGCTGGGAGGTATGGCTTTTGGGGAGGTACTTGGGTCCCAAGGCTCCACCCTCATGCATGGATCAATACCACTGTGAAAAGGGCTTGTGGGAGTGGGTTGGCTCTTTTTGCTTTTCTGCTGTGGAGACACAACGTTCATCACGCTTGCCCTCCCACCTTCCACCGCGGGAGGATGCAGCAAGAAGGCCCTTGTCAGACACCAGGTGTCGGCACCTTGACCATGGACTTCCCAGCCTCCAGAACTGTCAGAAAGTAATATTGTTCTTTATAAATTACTCAGCCTGTAGTATTTTGTTATAGTAGCACAAATGGACTAAGATCCGCATGGTTCTAATCAAGCCTTACTGACCTGCGCCCAGCCCTTCTACATAAGGTCTTCCGTGGGTGGCCCACCCTCTCACCTCTTCCTTGCCCCACCCAGCACAAATATGACCTTCAGTGTTTTCTGCACAAAGCTTCCATCCTGGCCCAAATGCTTCCACAGAGCTCTAAACCCATTCATTTTCTGTCTTGACTCATAGCCCTGGGGAAGGGAGGGTTTTCATTCCATCTACTCAACCAGGAAGTGGACACCTTTAAATTCACTGTTTAACAAGAAAAGAGCAGTTCCTTGGAAACTGACGACCAGAGGGAGGTTTATTTTATTCAATAAAAGATAAAGCCAAGTTCTTTTAAGGGTGTTTCTATCTTCCCCTTGATGCTGGGTTCTCGCTTCTCAGTGCCATCCAGGCTTCGTGGGTCCACTTCAGTTGAGGTCAGGCCAGTGGCTTGCTCCCAAAGCTATGCTCTGGTGTCTTGTTTCATCTATGCAGAGTTTCAGAGCTGACCAGGGTGAAACCCCCCACCCAAAGGGGGTTTCTTCCTTCCTCTTTTATTAAGGTTTGGGCTCCGGTGGGTGATGAGTGTTAGCCCATCAAACATCACAAAAAGCAAACAAATCGCCCCACTCAGGCACTGTGAGGCCCTTTGCGGGGCACCTGGGAGAGGTAGCTGTCTTCTGCTCTGCCCTTTCCCGCTGTGTTCCAGAAGCACGGGCACGCATTCCGCAGCATCCTGCCTGCGGCTGGGGATGCTGAGCTGAGTGCAGAAGGAACCGGAAGGAGCATCTGCCCAGGCGAGACCTCACAATCTCGACTTCTGGAAATATGATGGGGCAATGGCCAGATCAGGATCATATCTTTTGTGGCTGCAGCCCTTCTGTTAGCATCTAATAAATCCCCTGTTCACTCTTGAGATAAGATGAGAAAACCATTACTCTTGCTCTCGACATCTGGGTAAGATAACCCACACAGGCTGCGGCGTCAGAGGAGACTCAAAAAAAAGAGTCTCTGGAGCCTGGACATGCTCTGCCAATGAGGAGTGGCCTTTGTTTCTCAAAAGACATCAGATTGGATGGGCTCCTCCCCACCTTCCCAGTCTTTTTGCCCCCCTCCCCGCTCATGCTTCAATGTGGGGACCAAAGCATCTGTCCTTCAACGTGAACTATTCTGGGGGACCCATGTTTGAGCTGTTTGCTCAACCTAAATTGTACTTCTCCCAGGAAAAGTATTTCAGACTCTCTAAGGTACAACTCAACCCTCATCTCTCCTCCTTCTGAAACATTCCTATCTCTAACTCTGTGCACACCCTGACCTTTGGGGTAACTCTGGCCCTGTGCTCCCACAATGTTTGGTCATGCCTGTAATGCAGTGCCCATCACTGTGACAGCGGTATTGGTGATAGTGGTAGCAGCAGCAGTGGGTGACATCTACTGTGCAAGGACCCTGTGCACACCTAGACGGGCAGTGTGAACTGAAGTCAGTGGCCTGCTTATCCATCACTGTGTAACAGGTTGCTCAAAACATAGTAGCTTAAAACAAATACGAGCACTTTATTTTTTATCTCCAGCTCTTCCAGGAGTTGACTCAGCTGGGCTGAGCTGGCTGGTTCTCCCTTGAGGTCTCTCCTGCAGTTTTGTAGATGGTGACTGGGGCTGGAGTCCTGTTCAGACTTCTTCGCTCGTGTGTTTGGAGCCTGGACAGGGAGACTCAAACAGCTGGGTATCTCTTTCTCTGTGTGGTCCACCTGTGAATCTAAGTGTTCTTATCTCTAAAATGGTAATGCTAATATCAACTACGTCACAGGATTGTTGTAAAATTCAAATGAACAGGTAAACTCTTGACAAATATTAGCTGATATAGTAACAATTGTTACCATTATGGAGAAGACTGGGGTGCTACAGAGAGTTTTCACATACTTAAGAGCTATTATTGTAATAAAGGACACTTATCTGCACAGGGTCAGAAAAAATACTGAGACCACCAGCGGATGGAAGTTATGTGCAAAAAGATTCTGGCACAATTTCTAACAATAAAATAGTTCAGAAATGGAGATAGGCTGGCATGACCAGGAATAAGTTCCCAATTATTGAGTGGATTCAACACAGTCTAGCTGACCGTGGTGTAGGCAGCATCAGAGGAGCACCTGCTCTGAACGGGACATTAGCCCAGGCCAACGCCAGGTCTTTTCTAATTCTGCCTTCCTGTGAGTCTCTGATTCTGTTTTGAACACATCAGTGGAACCAAGAATGTACAATGTATACATGACCCTTATTTCTTCATCTAGGCATTCATTTATTCAACAGATATTTGTTGGACATCTTGCATGGGCCAGGTCCTATGTTTAGCACTGGTGACAGGGTTGTAATTGTGGCAGCACCATGAGCACACAGGCTATAGAAGCCTCGTCTTAGAATCTACTGGAGGATACAATTTCAAAACTGTACAATAAAAGAAATGGTCCATTGGGAAAGAAACCCAGGGGCCACCCCATCCCCACTGTGGAAAAGGAAGGAAGGGAAGTATTTATAAAAGAGAAACTACAGTCAATCCTTGAACAACACGGGTTTGATCTGCAAAGGTCCATTTATACACTGATTTTCTCCCACCTCTGCCATGCCTGAGACTGCAAGACCAACCCCTCATCTTCCTCCTCCTCCTCAGCCTACTCAATGTGAGGATGATGAGGATGAAGACCTTTATGATGATTCACCTCCACTTAATAAATATTAAACATATTTTTCCTTCCACATGATTTTCTTAATAACATTTTCTTTTCTCCATATTTCTTTACTATAAAAACACAGTGTATAACACATGTAACATACAAAATTGTGTTAATCAACTGTTTATGTTATCAGTGAGGCTGTCAGGTCAACTGTAGGCTATTAGTAGTTGAGTTTTGGGGAAGTCAAAAGTTATATGTGAATTTTCGACTGCGTGGGTGGTTGGCACCCCTAATCCCCGTGTTGTTCAAGGGTCAACTGCACTTAATTTGAGAGCTGAAGGATGAGTAGAAGTTTGGAGACCAAGTGTGGTTGGGGGTGGGGAGGAGGGAGTGGAAGGAAGAGTGGACCAAGAATAGGGAATAGTATATGGGAAGGTTCAGTGATGAGAGCTTGGTGCAGGGGCTTGTGCCTGCAGGAGACGGAGTGAGCAGGACAGGAAGAGCCCTGTTGACAACGGAGAGCTGTTCTCCTGCCCCTGGCACACCTGCCGTCACCCAGCCTCTCCCACAGCTCCATTTAGAAAGCTATCGTTGCATTGATGATGAGGCCTCGTCCCAGCAAGGTCGCAGTAAAAATACAGAGAAAGGAGTGGATTTAAAAGATCTCCAAGGAAACATTGCCCTGCCTTGAAACTGGAATTGGTTAAAAATAGGAGATGGACAATTAAGTTAATGTTCAAAGATGACCAAGATTTTGAGCTTGACAAACATGAGGAAACTGGAAGGAAGTGCTGACGGGAAGGGAAAGATAAGACATTCGCTTTAGAGCATGGTGACTCAGAGATAATGGCAGGGCAGGAAATGTCCTCTAGGTAATTACAGATGAGAGGCCAGACATCGAGGGAAACGCTGGGCTGTATTTACTGACTCGGGAGTCAGCAGGGAGATGGATCTCTATTTCCATCATGCCAGAGTAAATTGTGCCAGACTTGTACGCCCATCATAAATAGCTAGAAAACTGCGTAAAATATATGAATCAGTGGACAACTGGCAGTAGAGGACTGTGACCCCTGAGAGAAGAGACACTAATGAGGTCACTGCTTTCTCCCTGGAGGTACTTTGCATGCTGTGGAGTAGAGAAGGGGACCCAAGTAGACACAGTTTCATTGAGGTGAGGAGACAGAGGTTGGAGTTTGGAGAAGCTGAGACTGGAAGTTCTGGGGTCCAGTACTGGAGAAGAAAGAGTCGTGTTGAAATAAAGGGCTCCTGAAATCTTCATGGGTTCACTCACAGGTGTTCTCAGGTATTCTCTGCTAAATGGTAAGCAACACGTGCATAGGGTGAAACTCCGTAAGACTTGGTGAAGAACAACCAAGGAGCCATAGGATGAACAATTTCTGGAATCCTGAGTTCTGATCACCCAGAGTGTGGACACAGTGTTTGACATCCATGACAGGGGAGACTGCAGACTTACGCCTTATTAGCACAGCTAAACTGCCATAGGTTAAAGGCTACTCTAGACTTGTCCTAAAAGATGTCAAAAATAGATCTCGAAAGGATCAAACTGATACATAAGTAACCTAATTTCAGCCAGAACAAAACTCAATGCACTCTGAAGGATAAAAAAACGCAGACACTCAATAATGTAATATTTAAAGTACCAAGCATCAAATAAAAAAATTAGTAGATATGAGAAGAAGGGCAACATGACCACTTACACAGAGAAAATTTAATAGAAACACACCCAAAAATCACAGAGATGATAGAATTAATGGAAAAGGTCTTTAAAACAATAGCTACAAATATGCTCAATGATTGAAAGAAAAATATGAAAAGAGTGAAAAAAATAGAAGATATTACAAGGCACCCAATGGAACTTGTAGACATAAAAAGAATAAAGTATCTGAAATGAAAAATTCCCTGTATCAGCTTAATAGCAGATTAAATGAGTAAGAAGGGAAGAGAAGTGAACTTGAAGATATAGAATTGAAACCAGAAAGAAAATAGACTGAAAAAAAGGGCAAATGCTTAGTGATCCGTAGGGCAGGATCAAGCAGTGTAACATACGTATAATTGGGGGCCCAGAAAGAAGATGGGGAGGGATCAGAAAAATATTGGAATGAAGAATGGCTGAAAATTCTTTAATTTGATAAAACAATAGCCACAGACCCAAGAAGCCTAATAGATCCATCAGGGGCCTAATCCCTCAGGATTAACATAAAAAAAACCATGCAAAGACACATCATCACCAAATTGCTAAAAACTAGTGAGAAAGAGAAAATCTTAGAAATATTTTGAATAAGAAGTCACCTTCCATATAGGGGAACAAAGATAGGACTTATTATAGACATCTCACCAAAAACAATTCAAAAGCAAAGAGAAGGAAATGACATCTTAATTCTGAAAGAAAAAAAATACCCCTTAAACCTGAAATTCTGTG
>NW_012152519.1:595136-596734 GCF_000956105.1 Propithecus coquereli | reverse complement strand
ATATGTACAAGATCCATATGAGGAAAACTACAAAACTCTGATGAAAGAAATCAAAGAAACTAAGTAATGAAGAACTATCCCATGTTCATGGATAGAAAGACTTGATACTGTCAAGATGTCAGTTCTTCCAAACTGGATCTATAGATTCAATGCAATTTCAATCGAAATCCCAGGAAGTTATTTTGTGGATTTTGAAAAATTGGTTCTAAAGTTTATATGGAGAGGTAAAAGACCCAGGACGCAAATACATTATTGAAAGAGAAGAACGAAGTTAGAGGACTGACACTACCTGCCTTCAAGGCTTACCATAAGACTACAATAATCAAGACAATGTAGTATTGATATTATCAAAAGAATAGACAAAGAGATCAATGGAACACAACAGAGAGCCCAGAAGTAGACCCACATAAATAGCTGATCTTTGACAAAGACACAAAAACAACACAATGGAGAAAAGATAGCCTTTCTAGTGAATGATGCTTGAAGAACTGGACATGCAGGTGCAAATAAATAAACAAATATATCTGGACAAAGATCGTACACCCTTCACAAGAAGTAACTTAAAATGAATCACAGACCTAAGTGCAAGATACAAAACTACTAAAACTCCGAGAAGATAACATAGAGGAAGTCTCGGTGCTCTAGTGTTTGGTGATGACATTTTAGATACAACACCATAGGCATGATATGTGAATGAAAGAATTGGTAACCTGGATCTCCAATAAAAATGAAACTTTCTGCTCTGTGAAAGACATTGTCTAGAGAACAAAAAGACAAGCCATAGACTAGTGAAAATATTTGCAAAGGATGCATCTGTTTAAGGACTATTATCCAAAATATACAAAGAACCCTTGAAACTCAACAATAAGAAAACAAATAACACAATTAAAAATGAGACAAAGACCTTAGTAAATGCCTCACCAAAGAAGATATACAAATAGCAAATAGGATATGAAAAGACTACATATTATAAGTCATCAGAGAATGCAAACTGAAATGAAGAGCAACCATTACACATCTATCAGAATGTGCAAAATCCAGAACACAGACAACACCAAATGCTGATGAGGATGTGGAGCAACAGGAACTCTGACTACTGGTGGAAACGTAAACTAGTACAGTCATCATGGAAGATTGTTTCATGGTCTCTTACTGAACACATTCTTAGCACAGGCTCCAACAAATGTGCTCCTTGTTATTTACCCAACGGAGCTGAAAACACACAAAAACCTGCACACGTATTTATAGCATTTATAGCATTATAGGCATTTATAGCCGCCAGATTCATAATTGCCAAAACTTGGAAACAACCAAGATATTCTAAAGTAGGCTAATGGGTGAATACTTTGTGGTATATTCAAAGAGTAGAATACTATTCAGCACTAGAAAGAAATGAACTATTAGGCTATGAAAAGACATGGAAGAACCTTAAATGCATATTTCTAGGTGAAAGAAGCCAGCTTGAGAAGGCTACACACATTCTGTGTGATTCCAACTCTACGACATTCTGAAAGGCAAAACTGCGGAGAAAGTAAAAAGATCAATGATTTCTAGGGGTTGAGGGGAGAGGGGGAGACAGGCAGAGCACAGAGGATTTT